>NC_135481.1:113426988-113750478 GCF_052094955.1 Ictidomys tridecemlineatus | reverse complement strand
CCAATCACTTCACCTCTAAGCTTTCTTGCATTGTCTCTCACATGAGCTTTTGGGGGACACCTCACATCTAAACCATAACATCTAAAAATCTCTTCATTGCCTTCTTATATTTTAATATTTTTTTGATATTTAAATCATGTAACACACAATTCACCCATCTAAAGTATACAACTCAATGATTTAGGGTATAACATTATACTATTTTTAAAAATTGTAATAAAGTATATATTTCACAGAATTAGCCATTTTAACAATTTTTCAGTGCACAATTCAGTGGCATTAACTACATTGAGAATGTTGCACAACCATGAAAAGCTTTCTTATTACCGCAAGGAAAAAAAAAAACAACAAGCAACAGCTCTTAACTCCCCTACCCAAAGCCCCTGGTAAGCTCAAATTCACTTTCTGTCTCTATGATTTTTGCCCTTTCTAGATACCTCATATAACGGGCATCATATGATATTAGTCTTTGGGGGTATGGCTTATTTCACTTAGCATGTATTTTCAAAGTTCATTCATGTAGCATGTGTCAGAATTTACTTCTTTTTATGGCTAAAGAATATTCTATTGTAAAAAAAATTATATTGTGTGTGTGTGTGTGTGTATTTCAGTACTGGGGATTGAATGCAGAGAATCTCTGCCACTGAGTTACATACACAGCTCTTTCAATTTTGTTTTGGGACAGGATCAAGCTAAGTTTCAGATTCTGACCTTGAACTTGCAGTTTTCCTGCCTCAGTCTCCCAAGTAGCTGGAATTACAGGCGTGCACCACCACACCCGGCTATACCACATTTTGTTTATCCATTCACCTGCTGATGGACTGTTGGGTTGTTTCTACCTTTTTTTTTTTTTTTTGCCACAAGCAACACTGCAGTGAATACCAGTGTATCTGAGTCCCTGCTTTCAATTCCCTTGACTTTGCTCATACTTTCAAAAAGATACAGAATTCTATGTTGACAGTGGTCTCTGGTGCTCCAATCTTATCCCATTTTTCTTTCCATCTGTATCCATTGTTTTGGATGATAAGTGTTTTAATCAGTTTTTTCTGCCACTATGACCAAAAGACTAGACAAAAACAATTTTAGAGGAGGAAAAGCTTGTTTGGGACTCATGTTTCAGAGGTCCCAGTCCACAGACGGCCAGCTCCATAGCTCTGGACCCAAGGTGAGGCAGAGCATCATGGCGGAAGGGTGCGGTGGAGGAAAGCAGCTCAGATGTGGCCTCCAGGAACAGAGAGAGAGCCTGCTCACCCAGAACAAAATACAGACCCCACAGAATGCCCCCAGGGACCACCTCCTCCAGGTAACCCAGGATTAATGCCCTGATTAGGTCAAAACTCTCATAACTCAAGCATTTCACGGCTAAACTGTCTTGCATTGTCTCACACCTGAGCTTTTGGAGGATGCCGCATATCTAAACCATAACAAGCAGACAGCCTTCATTTTTACTGGTTGCCTGTAGGTGGCGGGTTATTTTTTTTCTGACTACAGATCAAGCTTTGTCTTTGTCTTTAGCTCCCAGAAGTTTGATGGTGATGTTTCTAGATTTTTGAGGATTTGCTGAGCTTCTTGGATCCACTGACAAGTATTTTTCATCAGATGGAGGAATGTTTTGGTCACTGTTTCCTCAAGTATTTTTCTGCCCTATTTTCCTTCTCTATTCTTTCCAGGGGTCTGAGTCCAGGTGTCATGATTGAAGGTGTCCCCCAAAGTTCAGTGAGTTAATTAGGTGTTTGTAGCTGTGACCAAAATACCCAAGAGTCGCAACTTAGAAGAGGAAACCTTTCACTTAATGTCATGTTTCCAGAGGTTCAGCCCATGGTCATCCAACTCCATTGTTCTGGACCCAAGATGAGGCAGAATATCATGGCAGAAGAAAGCTACTCAGCTCATGGCAGCCGGAAAGTGGGGAGAGAGGGAGAGGGAGGGAGGGAGGGAGCTAGAGAGAGAGAGAGAGAGAGAGAGAGAGAGAGAGAGAGAGAGAGAGACTATGAGTACATTGAGACATCAGTAACAAAATATACACCCCAAGGTCATGCCCCCCATGACCTACTTCCTCCAGCCACACCCTGGGTCCCTGTAGTTACCACCCAACGCAGTAGTCCTTGCAACTATTAATCAAATGGATCAACCCACTGACTAGACTACAGCTCTCATAATCTAATGATTTCACCTCTAAGCATTAACACAGGAGCTCTCGGGAGACACCTCCTATCCAAACCCTAAGAGTTAGAAACTTAATTCCCAGTGCAACAGTACCGAGAGGCAGATCGTTAAGAAGTGATGGGGTCGTGAGGGCTCTGCCCTCATAAATGCATTAATGCCATTGTCACAGAAGTGGGTTAGCTATAAAAGCCTTTTTCTTTCCCAACCCCCTCTGCTCTCCTTCCACCTTCCACCATGAGATGGTACAGCTTTAAGGCCCTGAGCAGATGCAGCCCCTCAATCTTGATCTTTCCAGCCTGCAGAACCTTATGAAAAATAAATTTTTGTTCATTATCAATTATCTAGCCTCATGAATTCTGTTATAGCAGCACGAAATGGACTAAGAAACCATATCTTACACTGCTTGGTTTGGGCTCAGAGGTCACTGAAATACTATTCCTCTTCTTTTTTTAATCCTTTCTCTCTCTCCTTCAGATGTAACAATTTCTGTGAATCTGTCACTGGATTCTTCAATCCAGTGTTAAACCCATCCAGTGAATTTTCCATTGCATTTCTTGTATTTTTCAGTTCTAAAATGTTTATATGGTTCTTTTGTTTCTATTTCTCTGTTGAGATTCCTATTTTGTTTATTCAATAACACCATCTTTTCCTTTAAGTCCTTGAAAATAGTTTTGTTCTTCTTAAAATGTTCTCATGCCAATCCCAGCATCAAGGTGGTCTTTGGATCTGTTCTTGTTAAAGATATCTCCTCCTCCTCCTCCTCCTCCTCCTCCTCCTCCTCCTCCTCTTTCTCCTTTCTTCTTCTTCTTTTCCTAATTATGGGGCACACAGGACTTCAAATCCCACTTCCTTTTCTTTTTACTTGCATGACTTTTGGCAAATGGATATCTCTGGACTACTTCCCTTTTGAAATAACAGGGATAATTTTGCATGATTGTTATGGGGATCAAACAAGATAATGCACATAAAGACCCTGTTGCTTAATGGAAGGTGGCTGTTACTGAAGTGGCACCCCCTTTCTCCGCAGAAACGCCCTCTTCACCATGGCTGATTTTGGGACTGTCAGCAAAAAAAGTCTCTGCAAGAGCCCAGTGTAGATAAACTTTCTATTTTCGTGTCGCCCTGTTTTACTTGGCCACTGGCAGAGAAGATACCAGCACTCCAGGTGCTGGACACCCCCTTACTAGTTTTTCACAAACGTATCCAGTATAGTGCTTTGTAGAAATGTGCAAACAAGGCCTCTGGCCTTGAGCTGGGCTTCAGGGATGTCTACATTTTTAAGATAAGTTACCAGCCAGGCTCTATGGTAACCGCTGGCAGGCAGAGGAGAGAAAGGGGAGAAGAAGCTCCCCCCTTCTCAGGTGTTGTCCTTGAAGGGTTAACTTGCCCAGAACAGTGAGAGAAAAAGCTGCTTCTATGTGAACTTCTGCAGACTGTGGACTTCTGAGCCCCTCCCCTTACAGCTGGGTATAAAACTCTGAAACTCCCTGAACTCGGGGTTCAGAAATTGATTGATTACAGCAAAAGCTGTGCCCTCTGCACCTGGCTGCAGCTAACTAAAACTGTTTCCTGCTGTCTTCAGTGCCTTGCCTTGTCTGTCCCTACAACATTACTGGATTTTGAGATTAGCTTATGACTTCTGGGATCTTTCTGGTACCTCCATCTTGAGTTGGTTGCTCTTTCTCCATGACCCTCAACATCCTGGGTTGACCTCTCAGCCCTACATCACTGGTATCTTTCCCCAATCTTGGCTCCTGGGAAGTGAGCCCTCTGAAGAAGGGTCAGGTTATATTGAACTCTGTGTCCCTGGCCCAGAGTAGACACCCCAGTGCATATCTGTTGCACACAACTGAAGCAGCCCTGCTCGGAACAGCCAGAGGCCAGTTGCACAGGCAGAACAATCAATCACAGTCTGTGACATGGCAGAGAGTTGCCATGTCCCAGGACATTTCCACAGGCCTGCAAACTCCCCTGGGCCTCTGGCCCTGTAGAACTATAACTGAAATTCACGGGGCCCCAAGCCTGGCTTGTATTTCCTCCTGGAAATCAGTAGTGCTTCCCCTACAATGAGCCACCGACGTTTGGTTTTCATAGCATCCATGTCTCCTCAGCCATGACACCCCGTTTGTGCCTCAGGTCCTCTCCTTAGCTGGTGCTCTCAGGGTGGACGCTGTCCTCAAGCTCCTCTGTCCTCTCACCCAGGGCCTGACTCCTGGTCCACTGCCCTTCCCGACCAACATGTGGAGTGGATACGGTGAAGGTGAGGGCGGGGAGCACCCCTGCTGTCCAAGACGGAGGGACCCTGGGCCTCAGTCCCCGCACTCCACCCCAGTTTACCCCTGGCGGCTCTGAATGACAGCTGTGTATTCTCACTGAACAGAGGCGGAAGGAGGCCCAGGGAATAATAGGCCCAAGGTCAACCTGCTCAGTCTCGCCGACCTTCTGCTCAGGGCTCTTTCAGCTACCTATGGCGGTCAGCCTTACCCTCCACTTCTGGGGTGTAGGTGCACCCCAGTCCCATCAGGATGCTCCTGAAGCTCAGAGGAATGCTGCTTCTAAAAGGAGTGTGACTCTGCCACCTTGATGCGTGCCACAGGGTAAGGAGGGCGAGGTGACCCTGGAGATCTGGGAGGGGGTGAGGTGGATCCACGTCACAACTGTAATGACGGACTTCACTTGTTGAGGGCCCCCTTGGACCCAAAGCACACCCTGGGCAGTGGCACCTAGTCTTCACATCCAACGTGGCACCTAGTCTTCACAACAACCCTGTGGCCACGTGTTCTTCTCCCTCCACAGTGAAGGGACTGAGGTCTGGACAGATTCTGAGCCCTGTGGCCCCCAGATGGGCCACTCCCCCTTGTCCACAGGCCTGTGTCCATCCTCTGCCTCCTTCTCTGCCTGGTCCACTCCTGGTCACTATTTGCTGGAGCTGAGATGTCACTTTCCTGATGTCACCCTCCAGAGCCCCACGGCTCCCTGAGCCCAGCACGGAGCTCCATCATCGTTGCCTGTTTTCCGAGAGCAGCTCACGTCTTCCTTGGATCCGTGTGTTTAAATGACTAGAAAGTGTCAAGCGCCTGGTGCTTAGCAAGGGCTCAGTAAATGCTGCCACTCTTACCGTCCCCATCGTCTGCCTCAGTGCCAGGGACATGGGTCACAGAACATGTCTTATGTTAATGAATGATCCCATCACACAGCCACAGAGCCAGGACACAGATCCTCCTGTGCCCTAGGCCCGTGCATCGGCCAGACAGGAGGACAGCTCCCATCCATCTTGCGGAGAGCCCTTGACCTCAGACAGCCACCCCATCAGCCCAGGCAAGTGTGCAGATTGGGGGCAACTCCTGGCAGAAGAACCATGGGCATTAGGCCATCAGCCACCTGGAGCCCCAGCCCTGCCATAGCCCCTGAGGAAGGCAGCATATCATCACACACTGGAAAAGGAGAGCTCGAGGCCCGTCCTCTCCTCGGGTGGCAAAGGACTAAGGAACCTTCAGAAAAATATTTTGAAACTCCCCAACATCAAACCCTGATCCTTTTCTGAAAAGAGCAGAGGTTTACGAGCAGGATCATGAACTTCCCGTCACTGACCAGCTCGGCCAGCGCCCTCCTCTTGCCTTCTCCCCAGGGCAGCTTCTTTTGGTCCAGGTCTTACTCTGTCCATCCTCCACCCACGGATTTCTGGCCTGTTTATTCCTTGTCTCATCCCCTCCCATGAGGCATGTCCCGCCTTCCAGAATTTCAGCCCCAGGGAGTGCCAGCTCCCAGGTCCCCTGCCGGAAGCCCAGGAGAGGGGTGATCACACCAGGTGCTTGGCCAGTCCTGACCAACACAGCCCGGTCAGCAGGCATGAGCCACGACGGCTCTCGTTGCCCTGGCCAAGGACATGTGCCTGGGGCCCCATGGGCCATCTCTCCAACCTCCTGGCATCGATCCAGTCTCCCTCCTCCTCCTCCTCTTCACCATCGCTCACCCCAGCTAAGGCTCTGTGTGCCAGGCCTGTCTGGAGCCTGTACAAGAGGAACATCATTTCCCAAGACGAGATCCCTACACTAGTTTGAGGACTAGGGTCTGGTCCTGGAAACCAGTCCACTGGTAGAGACTCTGAGGTAACCAGACTGTGACTAACAGTGGACAGAACCCTGAACGACCTCCGACCTGCCCTCCAGAATGGAGGCTGCCCATGGCCAGGTCTGCCGTGGCTCTCAGTTCCCTGGGTCTTTTGCACTGGCCCAGACCAGCTCCAGTTCATTCCAGTCCGTGGTGTGGATTATGGGATGTCCTTCAGGATCAGCCCTGTAGGTCAGCACAGCCTGGGCTCCCCCTTCCCCAAGTCCACACCGGAGTCCCCAGCCTGCCACATGGCCAAGTCCACACGGGTTAGTCCCTTGAACCACTCCACCCAGTAAGCTTGGGGATGGTCCCCTCCCGGGCTGCCCTCCAGTTCACCTCCTCACTCCATCCTCTGAGCATTTCAAAAAAGCGGGGGCTGCATGGAAACATCAGGGTGCGTCTCTTGCCAAGACCAGGACAGTCTAGGCTGAGGCGTGGTCACGTTGTTAAAGTCACGGGAGAAAACCGATGTCTCCTCCCCCAGGGGTATGGTGACAGTGACTGGGCTGCACACTAAAGCAGAATCTGCTACAGATTCTGAGGTCAGGGACTTCCCGGTCAGGCACTGGGGAAGGGCCCTCTGGGCAACTCCTGCTGTGAGTCTCTTGTGAAAGTCATCAATGTCACCTGGGGCAGTTGCATTCAATAGGCCTCTTGTGGGGCTGGAAGCTGACACTGGCTATTCCCTGGGCACATGGTGTCCCTCCTCATGGTTGTCTCCATGGGTGCTCTCACAGCATGGCTGCCGACTCCCCCAGAGAGACACGTCCAAGAGGCCAAGGTGGGCGCTGAATTATTCCATGGCCTAGCCTAGGAGTCACGGTCACCTCCACCTTAGCCTATTAGTGACAGGGGCCAGCCGAGTCATTGTGGAAGGAGACCACACAAGTCCCTGAAGACCGGGAGGCATCGCCCCGGGGCTACCTCAGAGATGCGCTTCTGTAGACAGGGCTCCCAGGGAGGATGAGTTTCCAGAACGGAAACTGAATCAGGAGCCAAGAGAAGACGGCACATCTGGCTCGAGCGCCCGGATTTGGAGGTTCACTGTCCAGCCACGCTCTCCCAAACCAGGGGGCCAGGGGGCCACCACATGAAGCAGGAAGACTGAGGGGGAGATGAAAGGAGCCTGTGGTAGGAGCTGGGAATTGATGCCACCTGCACTTCCGGTGCCCGTCCTGCCCCCTCACCACCTCTGAGGTCAGCAGAGCTGCGATGGGCAGCTCCTGGACTCCTGGCAGAACCTGCCACACCTTTGCTTCCCGCCCAAGCTTAGGGCAGCCGGAAGTGCAGAGCGGTTCACCCCCTGCAGCAGCGGGAGGGGGGCACCCCCAGCCTCCTCCGATCACAGGAATTCTGAGGCTCCCTTCATACAGGTCCCCGGAGGCACTGAACCCCAGATGCCCGCAGCAGAAGCCAGCTCAGTATCACCCACGTCGTTGCCTTTGGGCCCCTTGCCTGCCTCTGTCACCGCCAAAGTAAACCCCCTCTGCCTAACTCTGCTCCTCGGGCTCACTTTCGGGGGAGCTCAGGCTCTGACGGTGAGCCCCCCCATCCCCGTCCTCGATGGCCCCTGCTCTCGATCACCCCTGCTCAGCCGTGGCTCTTATTCAACAGACACTTTCTGAGCACTTGATATGCAGCAGACGCTGGGAAGAAAGGTGACCAGACATGAGCTCAGCCCTCAAAGACCTCTGGCGACACGCATGGCGGTCTCAGACAAAGCGTCAGCAGCTCGGACACACTGACGGGAACAAGGACCTGGTGTCCCAGGATGTGACATGCCTGGAGCCCAGAAGAAGGCTCTGGAAGACAGACAGGTCTGGAGAGGCTTCTCGGATGATTGATGCCTGAGCTGCGAGCTGTCGACGATGAAAGCTCGCCCAGGAGGCAGAGCCAGGGCCAGTGGGCTTGGGCCAACTTGGCGGGAGTGGAGCCCAGCAAGGTTGGCAAGCGGCTGCTTTAAGCACTTTGTTGCTTTTTTTTTTTTTTTTTTTACATTTTTTTTTGTTTCTGATTTTGCAACACTGGAGGGTGAACCCGGCCTTTACATACGCCGGGCAAGCACTGCACTATTTTAAAATTATTTCCAAAGAGCTTTCCCAAGCGTCCGGTCAGCCCTCCCCTGGATTATGTCTTGTGATGGCCTAAGAACTTTGTGTGATGGGATAATGTCCCCATTTTACAGAGGAGGGAATGGAGGCCAGTGAGTTCCCCCGATAATAAATGGCAGAACTATGATTCCAAGGGATTCAGTCTGACTCCAGATCCTGAGTCCAGGAGCACATGCCCATCTGCAGACCATGGTGCTGAGCAGAGTGGTGGGGGTCAGCAACCAACGACAGGAGTTTCCTTCAGGGAGCAAACCCGGGTCTGGTATTTTCCAAAGATAATTCTGAGCATGGTCACAAGATCCACGTTCCAGAGTCTGAGAGAAAGGCCGTCATCTGTTGTGTGGCCAGAGGGGTAAAGAGTGAGCAGCCCTGGGTAAGGAGGCACACGCCTGTAATCCCAGCAGCTCGAGAGGCTGAGGCAGAAGGATCTCGAGTTCAAAGCTAGACTCAGCTTTTAAAAGGAGGTGCTAAGCAGCTCAGTGAGACCCTGTCTCTAAATAAAATACAAAAGGGGCTGGGGATGTGGCTCAGTGGTCGAGGGCCCCTGAGTTCAATCCCTGGTTGCAAAAAGAATTAAAAAAAAAAAAAGAGTGAGCAGCACCCCCATGAGGCTGGCCCCGGCTGGCAGTGGCCTTCAAGGCCACTTGGTCCCAGCCAGGCCCAGCAGTCTCTCCCCGTTCGTTAGGAAATTGTTCTCCAGTGCTAACTTCCCAGGGTCTGAGATTTTATTAAAGAAAGTTGACATTTCCTTTCAAGTTTGTCCCTCTTGGAAAGTCTGATAAACATCTTCTAACCAGCGAGGATGGCCTCAGGGTGCCATGATACACACACTACGACTATTTTTGACTCACCCTGCTCTTTTCTAGAACCGTCTTAATTAAGTGCGAGGTGCCAGTACCTCTAAAAGAATTTACCAACTGCCTCTCAAAGTAACTCTGATTAATAGCAGAGACACAAAAGTGTCTCCATAACCAGGTCACATGACAGAATACAAATGACTGTCTGTTGCTATTTTTAAGTAATGTTTATTAGAATCCCTCGGCGCGTAATAAATTTAATTTACAGCTGCTCGCAGCCCGACTTACACATGGCCTCCAGTGGCACAGCTCATTAACACACTCGGAGAAGAAATGAGTTTTCTCTTTAATTCTCTCATTCCATTTCTCCTTCCTAATGAGGCCAG
Organism: Ictidomys tridecemlineatus; assembly: GCF_052094955.1. NCBI lineage: Eukaryota > Metazoa > Chordata > Mammalia > Rodentia > Sciuridae > Ictidomys > Ictidomys tridecemlineatus. The sequence goes on along the minus strand of NC_135481.1, from coordinate 113,740,905 downwards.
ATTGTGAAACTCTTCAGGAGAGAATGTCTCCATCGTCTCGGGCACAAATCGTCGTAAATGCTTAAATTTTTTAATTATCACAGAGGCACGCGGCTGAAATTCCTGTTCGGTATCTCCGGGTGGAGCTGGAGAGAGAAAGCGAATCCTGCTCACGTGAGCCATCAGACAGGGGAGAGAGGAGCAGCCCAGGAGGGGCCATGGGGGGCCGAGGACAGCCCTGTTGGAGATTCGGAGGCCTTTGGACAAGTCTAGTATAGGGGTTCCGTGAGGATCCCTGAGACCTGCGTCTATTCTGCTTCTGAGTTTGAACTAGAAGACCCCAGAGCATCTCTGATTCCTTCCATGTCCTTGGCCTAGGGCCAAACGGCAAGCTCCATCTGTAAGAGCCAGGGGGTACATTTTAGGCTTCACAGGTCAAGCTGAAGGGGCACCCCCTTTGTCCACAGAAAAGTCTTAACTGGGCCTCTCCAGAAATCTTCAGCTTAGATAATTTGGGGACCGTCAGCAAAAGAGTCTCTGCAAAAGAGTTTAATGTAGATAAACTTCATATTCTCATGTCGCCCTATTTTACTTGGCCACTGGCTCGGAAGATACCAGCACTCCAGGTGCTGGACACCCCCTTACAAGTTTTTCACAAACATATCCAATATAAGACTTTGTAAAAATGTGCAAACAAGGCCTCTGGCCTGGAGCTGGGCTTCACAGAGATGTCCACATTCCTAAGATAAGAGAAGTTACCAACCGGGCTCCATGGTAACAGCTGGCAGGGGGAGGAAAGAAAAGGGAGAAGAAGCTCTCCCCTTCTCAGGTGTTATCCTTGAAGGGTTAACTTTCCCAGAACAGTGAAAGAAAAAGCTGCTTTTATGTGAAATTCTGCGTACTCTGAACTTCTGAGCCCCTCCCTTACATGCTGAGTATAAAACTCTGAAACTCCCTGAACTCGGGGTTCAGGGGATTGATTGATTACAGCAAAAGCTGTGCCCTCTGCACCTGGCTGCAGCCAAATAAAGCTGTTTCCTGCTGTCTTCGTTGCCTTGCCTCGTCTGTCCCTACAACAAAGCTGCAAAATCAGAGGTACCAGGTAGATACTGAAATCACGAGAGAGAAGAAAGTCCCACAAATCATTATTAATGAAATGGGAAATGTAATAAGTGCAAAGTTTGCAACACAGGCGCGTCGTGAGGAACATGCAGCTCCTTTATGGAACAGCATTTTGCTTACTTTGTTTTCAGAGACAGAACACCCTGTTGTCCCCCTGATGAAAAGGAGCTTGTGGGTGGTCCAAGAACAGGTGGCAGGCTGCGTGGGGCCGCGGGCCACAATCTGCCAACTCCAAGTGTGGAACGGTGCCTGGAAGTGTGCAGCTGAACTGCTTTGGTTCAATGGCAGCTGAGCAGTTCTGTGACCTCCCATCTCAGCGATCTACAGTCACAATAGTGCTGCGAGGCTTTGATGGTGTAAGCAGGAACTTTTCCTCAACTTGTGAGCCTGCAGGATGCTTTGATCTGCGTGGCCTCTGCTGGCCTGGTTGGCCCTGCTCACGAACCTTCAAGTGGCTTTGGCCAAGGGACTTTGTGGACATTGGCTGGACTTGGTCATAGGCCAAGGTTCAGCTGGCTGGTGGCTGGTGGCCTTGGCTGGGATGCCAGGACCAGCGTGACACTGCCCTGTGTGCCTTCCCCTCTGGCAGACTAGCAGGGCCATGGGAGGAGAAGCCAAAGCAAACACACCCAGTTACCAGCACCTGCAAACGTCCTCCTGCCTCACACCTACTCTTATGTCATATGAAATGTCCCCAGAGGCTCCTGTGTGGAAGGCTTGGTCCCCAGAGCAGAACATCGGGGCAGAGGAGCAGGGCGGAGGAAAGCAGCTCAGGACAGACACCAGGAAGGAGTGAGAGAGGGAGGGAGGGAGGGAGAGAGAGAGGGAGGGAGGGAGAGAGAAGTACTCCCCTCTCCATGGATAAAATATAAACCCCACAGTCACCCAGAGGCCCACCTCCTCCAACCACACCCACAGCACCACCCAGCTAGTCCCTATGAGGGGATTAGAGCATGGGCGAGGTCAGGGCTCCTACAACCCGGTCACTTCACCTCTAAACCTTCTTGCCTTGTCTCACACATGAGCTCTGAGGGGACACCTCACATCTAAACCATAATCCCTACAGGCTGGGGTCATCTGTCCCACGTCACTGCTTCTCCTTTAGAGAGCCCTCTTCCCACACCCTCACAGCCCAGGGTCTGGTCAGGGCGAGCTGGGCTTCTCTTCTCTCTGGCGCTCCACCCGGACAGTCACGCCATGGGGCACTCTGTGCCTGCCACCGTCACCTGAGCTCCACGAGCCTTTCTCTGCTTGCTCATCAGGATTGTGTCAGCAGGAGGGGACTTTCTTAGGGGGTCTCTCTCTCTCTGCTTGGGGTATGATCTGAACCCAGGGCTCAGGGACAGCTCTCATCGACTCGTGACAATCAGCACCCCTCCTGGTCTCTCCCAGGGGCTGCTGCTTGGTGTTCATCTCCGTTGGTCGGCTTCCCTGTACTGGAACAGACCTTGACAGAGTCGGCTTTTAAAAAGGAAGGTTCACTCTGGCTCACAGTCCTAGAGGGATCAGTCCACGGCTGGTCGCCTCGTTGCTTTCCAGCCTTCGCCAAGGAATTACATCATGGTGGAGGTGCATGCAAAGCCGCTCACTTCAGTTGCAAAAGAGAGAGAGAGGGAGGGACCAAGGTCCCCATGTTCCCTTGAAGGGCATGTCTCCATGAGCAGAAGACCACTCCCTAGCCCCACCTGTTAACTGTCTCCATCTTCCAACAGCTGCACAGGCTGGGGGCCAAGCCTTTGACCTGTGGGGGTTCTTATTCACAGCCCAGAACCTCCTACAGTTAGACGCACTCCACTTTTAAGAAGTCTAACGTATGCAACTCCATAATCCAAATCATTAAAAGATATGACAGAAACTGCTGGTTGTCTGATTGTCCCTTGATGTCCCCCCTTTCCTCATTAGTGATGAGGAAAGTGATGGAATTAAAATCCCTAATTTTAAGTTGGACATGTGACTCCCCTGATTAAAAATGTGATTCCCGGCCTCCCTTGCAGCCAGGTGTGGTCATGCAATCACGCCCAGGTCAATAGGATGCCAGCACAAGTGTCCTTTGAATCTTCCAGAAATGTCCCTGAGGGGAGCATTTCTTGCTCACTTCCTTTTGCTGGAGTTTGGACGATGGCTGGGGTTTGAGCAGCTGTCTTGGACCACAGGGTACAGAGAACCCTACAGGCTGCAGATGGTGGATCTTCTGGCTGGAAAGTGCCCGAACCCTGCTCTGTGGAGCACTGTCCTCGGCTGGAATTCCTCTTACCAGAGTGAGAAGGCGAGTTCTGCCATGCGTAAGCCCCTTCTCTAGGTGTTGCTGACCCCGTCTGGTCCTTACTTAGTATTTTAAAGTCCACAAGACGCCCTCTCCTCCCTGTTCTCTTGTGATGTTCCCAGGCAAGGCAGGTGATGGTATTTATCATCCCCATTTTATAGATGAGGAAACAGAGGCTCGGGGAATTTAACTGACCGTCCAGGACCAGACAGATGGATAGAGGCTGTTATTCAAACCTTGAGGGAGTGACTCCATGTCCAGGCTTCCCCCTGGGCACTCAGCTCACCGGCCTCTCCCTGGCCACACCCCATCCTGCACCCCGCTCCTCGCTGCTGCCAGAGTGGACTATGGATACCACAAATGTCGAATGTCGCTGTCTTGCTTAAACAGCCAGCGCTGCCCCTCAGGCCCCTGAGTGCCTCCTGGAAATCTCTGCTTGGCTCGCAGGCCCAGCTGGGCACAACCTTTCCCTCCCACAGCCTCAGTCCTCACGCTCTTGGGATCTCTGGTCCAGCCATGCCCAAGAACAGGACAGGTCAGCCCCAGGGTGCAAACCCAGCTGTTGGAAACCAGAGTGGAGATGTTTTTCTCCCAGGTCACCAGCCTCAAAGGGTTAAAGGGCAGCTGAGCAAGTCCCTGCAGACAGGCTGCCCGCCACACTGGGAGGCCGGGGTCAGCCTGGCGGGAGTCCCTGGGGGAGGGGTGCCACCTGCACTGAGGGCTGTGGGTTGATTTGACGGATGAGCAGACTGCCCAGAAGGCAGAGGGTAAGGCCTTCCTAGGAGAGGGCATGGGCTTCCCAGCCGACCCTGTGTCATGACCATCCCTTTCCTTTCTTGACTCCCCGCCAGGCCGGGGCTCCTGGGGTAGGACAGAGCCTGGTTTCAGGCAATTCCACCCCAGTGCCCAGGGCCTGGCACAGAATTTGCGTTTAATGCCTATTCGTTGAGGGCCTAAGCGAGCAAGGGTGATCTTCTCGGAATTTCAGGGACCAATTTACCAAATCCACTCCACGTCACACCCTGAAGAAGGGGTGCTCTTTAAAAAGTCATGGAGAACAGCTGGGTGCCCGGCGGTCAATGCGGGGTGAGCAGCGGATCCCCACGCTCGCGTGCGCTTATGACATTTCTGACTAAAGTAAATGGCAAAGCCCTCGTTCCCGGAAAAATCTACAAAGTCAAACCAGACAGGTTTCCAGGCAGAAGCCACTCCGTGAAAATCCTACTGTCAACACGAAGAGACAGAATGCAGCCAGCTCCCCCTCAGATCAAGTCACCCACACAGCAAATCGTGAGGCAAAACGCAAAATGTAGGACTTTGCAAACCGCCTTCCACGTTCCTTCAGCAAATATGGACTGGCCACTGCGGGGCGAGCTGGGGATTCTTGCTCCTGGAATAGCGTGTTGGGTCTCTTGGTTTGATCTCTCCTAAAAGCAGATGTGAGACAATGACTTGGGTGCAGGGGATTTATGTGGGGCGTGATCCCAGAAGCAGGAAGGGGGCAGGGGCAGAGAATGCGGTGGGCAGGAGGAGAACCAGTGAGCTGTGTTTAGAGCCACGTTCTGCTGTGGGTCATCGAGCACCACACCACTGTCCCCCCAAGGAGTGGTGGGAACAAACCACCGTTCAGAACTTCCCCTGGGTGGCGGCCCCCCGCCCCACAATTCCAATTTTTGCCTGCTAAGTGGGCTTCCTGGGCTCTCAGGCAGAAAGGCAGAGAGACCCTGTAGCAGCTGCTTTGCAGGTCGGTGGGGGGAGCCCATGTACAGAGGAACTGCCCATCAAGGCTGCTGCTACAACTAGATGGACACGGGACACAGAGTGTCCACTCCAGACAATAAGCAGCAGAGCCCAAAGCCTGCCCTCCTGGGGTTTACCTTCTAGAGAGGGAGACCCATCATAGACAAAGGAAAATAATGTGTGCGTTAGAAAGTAGTAAGTAAGACTAGGCCTGGGGGCAGGATGGAGGTAAAGGAAGGAGAATAGTGAGAGCCAGTGGGTGTGGGCCAGAATTTTAAATAGGGCAGTCAGAGCAGGTGTCTTGGTCTGTGTTGTGCTGCTGTAACAGAATGCCTGAGACTGGATGATTTATAAAGAATAAAGATTTCTGTCTCACAGGTTTGGAGATGGAGAAGTCCAAGTCAAGGAGTTGGCAGGATTGGTGTCTGGTGAGGCCCAGCTCCACTTCCAAGATGGTGCCCTGGATACTTTGCCCTCCAGAGAGTAAGGACACTGCTCTTCACCTGGCGGAAGAGCAGAAGGGAGAAAACCCACTGAGAAAGCCCTTTCCATCGCAGCATTAACACCAGAGGAGAGCCCTCAGCTCCCTCCCAACACTGCAGCACTGGGGGTTGTTATCCAAGGCATGGATTTGGAGTGGGCAGCATAGTCAAAGCACGGCAGTGGGTCTTGTTGAAAAAGTGAAGGTGAGCCAACAGCAAAGGTGGTGGGAGAGCTGGGATGGAGCTTTCTAGGCAGAAGGAACAGCCAGGTCCCAGGTCCGTGGGTTTGAGAAACAGCAAGGAGACTGGAGGAGGATTCCCGGGAGATGTGGAAAAGGCAAGGTGGGAGGGGTGAGGGGAACTGGACTCCAGTTAATCAGGCCTCATCAGTGGCTCTCAGACCCTTGTGGAGCTCCTGTTCTGGTGGTGCCAGATGTCCAAACTCAAAGACGAATAAACAGACCTCCTTCCACAAGGCTCTCGCCACCAGGGGAAGAGATGGACCGGCCATTAGATAAGTGGACCCAACCTCTTGTGGGCCTGCTCTGTGAAGGTCTGGGCTGGAAACTGGAATTGTTTCTGATATTCCCCTCTAGGATCCAGCCACGTGCATACCAGCATGCTCATTTTACAGTCAGGGAAACTAAGGCTCAGAGAGCTTAAGAGGGCTTCCTGGATTTGATCCAGATTCAAGTGGCACCAAAATCAGAGGTTTTTCCACAATCGCCAATATTTACCAGCTCCCTGACCTCACGTGCTCTAGATTCTGTTGGTATGACGAAACACCTGGGACTGGCACTTTATTTAAAAAAAAAAAAAAAAGAAAGAAAGAGGTTTCTTTAGCTTACAGTTTTGGAGGGGAAAAAACCAAGATCAGGCGTCCCCATTGGTGAGGTCCTAATGGCAGATGACATCAATGTGGGAGTATGTGTGAGAGCAATGACATTGTAAGAGGAAGAGAGCAGAGAGGGCTCAGTCTCACTTTTTAATAATAACACATTTTCACAATGACAACTCAAGGCCTCACAAGAATTCCCTTAATCCTTGTGACCTAACTGCCTCTCACTAAACCAGTGACCCAGTGACCTAACTGCCTCTCACTAAACCCCGCCTCTTAAAGTTCCCACCACCTCTTAACATCACCACTCTGATACCAAGCTTCCAACACACTAACACTGGGGAGACAGGCCACATCCAAACCATGTCACAATTGCATAATTAGAGTCCATTATTGTTATGATGTAGAGGTCAGGTGTCCTCATACGCTCATGTGTGAGACAATGCCCGAACATTCAGAGGTTGAATGATTAGATGACGAGAGTCATGATTTAGTGGATTAATCCACTGATAGGGATTAACTGGGTGATGACTGTGGGCAAGGAGGGTATGGCTGGAGGACAGAGGTCACTAGGGGGGTGGCCTTAGGGTTTGTATTTGTCCCTGATGAGAGGAGTTCTCTCTGTGTCTGATTGCCATGTCCTGAGCTGCTTTCCTCCTCCATGTAATTCTGCCATGATGGTCCGCCTCTCCTCGGACCAGAGCTTTGGGATCAGCTGTTTATGGACAGAGAGCTCTGAAACCATGAGCCAAAATGAATTTTTCCTCCTCTGATTGTTCTTGTCAGGTCTTCTGGTCACAGTGACACAAAACCTGCCTTAAACACTGTGACAGGTGCCATGATAGGGCTGCCTAAAGTAGAGAGAGGGAGACAGGACCGCATAAGAATTAGCAAAGTCCACCAGAGGAGCGGGGATTCTAGGCAGAGAGGTGGGAAGTGCAGGACGCCCGCTGGGAATTGCAGGCCCTGGAGTGTAAGGCACAGGGGCAGAAGGGGGCTGCATTAGGGAGTCTTCTGAGGAGTGCTAAGCAGGGAAGACGTTAGGGTTTAGAGATGAGGCGGCCACCAGAGTTCAGGTGGGAGGCAATGCAAGGTTTAGAGGTGAAATGGCTGGGTTAGGAGAGTTTAACCTAATCAGTGCATTAATCCCTGATAGGGATGAACTGGGTGGTGGCTGTGGGCAGGCAGGGCGTGGCTGGAGGAGGCTGGTCACTGGGGGGTGCCTTTGGGCTATGTATTGTGTTCTTGATGAGAAAAACTCTCTCTCTGCTTCCTGGAGGCCATGTCCTGGGGCACGCTCCTCCTCCACACCCGTCTGCCATAATGTCCTGCCTCATCTCCGGTCCAGGGCAATGGAGTCTGTGGATTGAGACCTCTGAAACCTTGAGCCTCCAACAAACTTTGGTTCTTTTCGGGTCACAGCAGGGAAAGAGCTGACTAATGGCCCTGTTTGCGCTTAGTGCTCCATTTATTTCCCCTCCCCCATTAGAATAGGAGATATTGACGAGTAGGACCATCTCCTCGCTGGTGGCTTCTGACTGACCCATGGGGCTGACCTCGGTCCATCTTAGACAAAGCCGCAGCCAGTCGAGTGGCTCCAACCTAATGTTCTCTTGGTTCTTATTTTTTAGGACTCTCTTTTGATGTAGGAAAATGGGACTGGGCGTGACTTAGACAATGAAGTGAGCCCAAACCTGGCATTTTCGCCCCAAATGAAAAAATGTCAAGAGGGAAGATATGGCTCGTTTTAAAGTAAAGTTTAAAATATGGGCCTCTTCCTGACTCTTTCCAGCCCTTGTGTAAACGGACCGTAGCCTCAAAGACCTAGACCAAGATGTGGGTGAGGAGAGAAGGAACTCACAGCTCGAGGCAAAGCAGAGCTGCCCTCCCAGGACCTGGGAATCATCCTGCCCAGCCCTTAGGCTACTGCAGAGGTCCAGACCAACCTGGGAACCAGTAACATCTCCATCAAAGCCCAGGAGAGACTTGGGCTCCTTCCTCCTTGACTCATCAGGAAAATACCTTCTCCAGACAGACTCACAGCCGACCTGTAAGTGGTGACATTGACAATCACGGAGTTAATTCAAGCTGAATAACACCGGTGTCTTCCTAAATAACTGCATGTTCAATTGCTTCCTTTCAAAAAAATAATCAGCTTGCACAGTTTCAAGGTTGGATGATGAGCGCTCCTTTACTGGTCAAAAGTGTTTTTTCCTTTGTGTTTTTCTCAAAAAGATCCCTGATGTTGATTAGCATGCTTGCAAGAGGGTAGCGTCTCCACCCCTCTACCCTTCAAGATAATTAGAGATGACTCCCTTCTTTTTGAGCACTTACAATATGCTAAGCTATATCAATTAACTCAGTTAATCCTTCCACCTCTCTGTGGTCCAGTTATGTCTAATACTCTTCTAATCCATGATTGACAGGGGAGAGCAGTCAGGCTTGACGGTTTAGGGAATTCTCCAGAAATCAATTAGTGAGAATCAGGCGCTGCCACTCAAGAGCCCAGGTTCTCGGGTTCTTTTTAAAATATTTTTTAGTCATAGTTGGACATGATACCTTTATCTATTTATTTATTTATCTATTTATTTATTTTTATGTGGTGCTGAGGATCGAACCCAGAGCCTCACACGTGCTAGGCGAGCGCTCCACTGCTGAGCCACCACCCAGCCCCAGAGCCCAGGTCCTCTTTCAATCCTCTGCAGTTCACAGATGTTCCAGATGGGAAATATCCTGCTGCCACGGTGTTCCTTTATGTGATGCATTTGGTCCCAACCTCTGGGGCCCGTGTAATCCCTCAGAACTGTCTAAGCAAGGATTCCCTAGACAAGGGGGCCTGAAGCAAAGTTTATGTAGTGACACCTACAGGGTGGTGCGCTTCTAGGTTGGAAAGAGAGAGGGAAAATGGGGAGAGAAGAGCAAAGGAAAGGAGAGCAAATCGGAGCCGGCCACAGCTTTCCCAGAGAGCGCAGCCGGATGCTCATGGAACAGGACTTACTGGAACTGCAGATGCAGAGAGACAGACAAGTCACCTACCAGACCTTCCCAGCCCCCGTGGTTGACCCAAGTTCATCCCGGGGGGAGGTAACTCTCCCACACCCTCAGGTCCTGGTCCTCAGTCCCCACTGACAGCTACCAAGTCCCTCGCCCCCTGGTGTGAGGTTCATGAGCGTGGGCTTGGCAGAAACCAAAACCTCCCTGAGTCTGCTCAGCCAGGCTTAGCCCCTACTGCTGCAGGGGCCCTTCCATGATGGATGCCATGCCAAGGGTCAGCTCCTGGAGGCAGCTCTGAGGGGCAATAGTGTGGTGGCCTCTGGATGAGCAGCATGGGGAGGCAGGGAGGCCAAGTGAACGCAGGGCAGTGCATGCAGAGGGCCAGGACAGATCTGAGAGTCTGAACACGGTTCGTCCCTCCCATACTCTTGCTGAGGCTTAATTCCTCCAAGTGAGTGACAGGCGGGGGGGGGGGGGACGTTGAAGAGGTAATCAGGCCAAGAACCACCTCGTGAGGAGTGGACGTCCCCACTCCAGTGGGCTGTAGCAGAGGCAGGCTGGGCTTTCTTGGGGCTCTCTCGCTTCCCCCAGGGCCACGGGGACTGTGCATTGCAGCGTGCCTTCCGCCACCAGGCTGTCACCAGAAGCTGAGAAGGTGCCGGTGCCATGTTCTCAGCTTCCAGAACCACAAGCCAAAGTAAACCAGTTCTGTGGACCGAGACAGGGTGCTCCCACCCTCCCGGGATATCTGGATCTAACTGGAGAACAAAATGCCATCAATGTGAGAGTGAGGGACAAGTCCCATTTTTGAAGTGGTCATTTACAATGTTCTAAGAAAAGACAGAAATGAAGAGTCAAGTAAGGCAGAGTCCCAGGCCCCAGCTCGCCCTCGGGCCACGGCTGGCATTCTTCATCTTCTCCCCACCCCCCATCTTCCATTCTGGACCCCCAGGGCCAGCTCTTCAACTGTCCGGGGTTCTTACCTGGAGGGTATAGAGGTCATGTCCTGGTCGGTTGTCACCAAGCAGAGAAGCCCCGGGGAGTCCCAGACTCTCTGTGCCATAACGAAAGCCCTCAGGCCGCCAACCACAGGAATTCTGGAGGCTGGGCATCCCAGGCTGAGACCCAGCGGGGGCCTTTCTGGTGAGAGCGCTCTTGCTGGCCTAGAGACAGCCACCTCTGACTGGGAAAAGAAAGACAGATGTGGAGAGCTAGCTCTAGTCTTTCTTCCTCTTAAAAGGAAAGGGGCCCATCCTTATGACCTCACTTAACCTTGATTACTCCCAAGGACCCCGTCTCTAAATATAATCACACTGGGAGTGAGGGCCCCAACACCTGCACTTTGAGGTGATACAACTTGGTCCTCAGCACCAGACCCTGCACCCACTGAAGGAAAACAACCCCAGCTCCCACACCTACCAGAACAGAAACTCCTCCTGGTTCCTTTGGCATGAGAAGCCCAAGGTGCCCAGGTCAGAGTCACAGCCTCCAGCTTAGTTGAGCCTGATGGCATTCCTTAGTGGAAGTGAAGCCATCTAAGAGATAGGACCTCGAACCCTCTGGAGTTGAAGTCTGGTTGCAGGAGCAGGAATCCCAGATCCTGCAGGCATCTCACTGGCAGCTGGACTCGGGGGACTCCACCTAACTTCGTCTTCTAGCTACTGGAGACATGCCTGGACACCATGTCCAGGAGGACAGTGCTCTGACCCTGTAAGCTGTTGTCTCTGAGCTGATGACACGGCTGAGCCTTTGAAAGACCACCTCATCATTCAGGGAGGCTCCGGCATGGCCAAAGGGAGAGGCTGGGTTGCCCTATCCAACTCATTGTTGGCACCCTCTTGGCAGTGAGTGCATGTCTGCACCTTGGTCACTCCTCCTCCTAACACCAATGCATCGTGTCAACGAGCTCCTTTCCTCCTCCATCAGACTGTCCCCTGGAACTACTGTTGAAGGCTAAAGGTGTAAGTTGAGGAAGAGCTTCAGCAGAGTGAGTGGCATGGAAGCTGGGCCAGCTATTTCGGCCACTTACCTGCTGCTTTGGGGCCGACTGGAGACGGGTCCTAAGTGTACCCCTCTGTCGCATGTTGGAGTGCTGTTGTTCCCGACTGTCCTGATGCCTCTTTGAAGAAACTCAGCCTCCTTTTCCTCCAATGGGTTCCAAGCTACGGGCCAACCTAGACAAGGGTCCCTTACAGTAGCTGACGTCACCTTTCTGCTCTTCAGACTCTGTGGATTTTAAAAATGTTTATACAAACCAAGCAACACCCTGGTCAGCTTTCCATTTGTCTCACCTCTAGTCACGTCACCATCTGTCAGTCCTCGGCCTGGATTCCTGGCTCTCGGAACCCTCATCGCCACCCTGGCCTTTCTGCCTAGTGAGATAAATGTGTTCCCTGTGTCTCCTATGACTGGGAGGGCCACCTGGCCTTTGCCTTTACCTGACTTCCTCAGATACAAAAGAGTGAGTTTCTCACCATTTCCCATTGTCAGACGCAGACCTCAGAAGACAGCCACCAGTGAACTTCCTACGGGTGCCGGTGCCCCTCACCAGGGCTCTTCTTATGCCTTACCAAAGGACATTGTCTCTTCCCGGGGAACGCAGGCAAGGGATGGGATCTCAGTCTTGTGATCACAGTGTCTGCTCTCTGGGCCTTCTGGCCTTTCCCTCATTATTTTTCAAAAAAAAAAAAAAATCTGACTTCTCATCTTATTTACTGGAGGCTATTGTCATGAGACAAGTGCCATCTTCAAGGTGCCTGCCTTAATGAGGTCATTGTGGTGCCTGGACCAAGAGGAACTGCTCATCTGGGAGAGAGTCACTTCTACCATACAGAGGGTTGGGGGGCTTTGGGGGCCCCAAATTTTTAGACTTCACCAAATGTCTCTATTCAGGATAACGAAGCCCAGCTCTTTCTCTATGTGAGCGCCGACTTGGACATCAGATCCCTATGTGGCTCAGTCTCTTTTCCAGCTTTGCCACGCTTATGCTCAGATCCTGAGCTTCATTTCTAGAACACTCTGTCTCCTGGATATTGGTGGTGGCCTCAAAACTTCCCCAGAGCATGGCTTGAGTTGGAAAATTGCTTCTCTGAGCAACTTTCACAAGATTTCCAGCACCATCAGAAGAAGCCACCTAGACGACCCCACGGTCCTTCTTTCTGATCATCATGTCTCCCACACTGAGCCGGGGCAGCAGCATGGGCTTGACCTGTAGCACTTGGCTCCCTACCTGTGTTTCCTTCCAGTTAGCTGCAGGAAGCTTTGGTCACTGCGTACCGAGTGCAGCCCGGCTTACCATCAACTGTGGGGGCCCCATGGCTGATGGACGGACGGAATCTCCCACCCTGACATCCCCTCCCGGATGCCTACTTTTCAGGGCCTCCTGGGGTACCCATTGTCCTTGTTCCTTAGGAGACACAGCCTGAGGCCCAGCTTGCTTGCTGGGATGGTTAACCTTGGTTATCAACTTGACTAAATGGAGAGATGCCTAGAAAATTGACAAAGCATATCCCTGGGTGTGTCTGTGAAGTGCTTCCAGACCCTCTCCCATGTTGGTCAGAAAGTGAGCAGGGAAGGCCGGCCCTGAACACCAGCAGCACAACCCCATAGGCCGAGAACCCGGAAAAAAACAGAGTGCAAGTAGGGGGAAGCCCCGCTGAGTGCAGAAGCTCTGCTCTTCCTGCGACCTCCACGGACCACAGACTTCACACTCAGAATCTGCAGCCTCTGAACAAGAACTTGCAGCACCAGTCTCCAGGGAGCTTCCAGGCCACCAGCCCCAGCGCTGCACCACAGGTCCCTGTTGTTCTTACGCTCCAGCTTTGTGGACTGAGCAGCCACCACTTTCCCTGGCTCTGCAGTCCACAGACAGCCGTCCTGGGACTACCCAGCCCCTGACCGTCTGAGCCCATTAAATAACTCCATCCTACTGGCTCTGTCCTCCGGGAAAACTGACTGGACACTGGCTTACCCTTAATCGAGGGATAAAGTCCCGGGTAACCACAGTAGGGGGGGAGGGAAAGGAAAGAGGGAAGTGAATCTAAGAAGGGGCCTCATGCAGCTGACCACATCTCCAGAAGAAAGTACTGCCATTCCTCAGTGACCCCCACTGGCCATCTCCTGACCAAGAGGAACCCTGGGGTCCATATTCTGGCTTCATGTCTTGTCTTTCATTGGCTAAAGTTTGCCCCAAAGTTTAGTTCCCTTATGGTTTGGAGTAGTGTTACCAGGTGGCCCCCGTTAGCAGGTCCCCTGTAAAGTCCCTGCTTAGCATCTGGATGGCCACCTTAAGTGGCAGCCATCAGCTTAAGGAAAAAGTCCACCAAGGGCCTTTCTGAGAAAGGCTCCCCAGTCCCTCACACCAGCCCAACCCCAACCGCCCACATCAGGACCTGCCTGGCTCCGATTCCTGAGCCTGCCCCATAACCAGAACCCAAGCTGTTTTGCCTCTCTCTCCCTACGGAGATGGCCTTTATTTGTCACTCTGACACGTACACTCTCTTGTGGGTCTCTGGCCTCCGTCTTTCATGTCTCACTTACCTCCATTTCCTTCATTTTGGTGCTGAAACCTGGGATCCGGTTCCCCGGTGTGCCTGCTCCCCTCTTCAAAGGACACTGAGCGTCCCTGGGCTCCAATCCTGATTCTGTCGTGGGACCAGGCCCCCCATTCTGCCGAACGCCCTCTCTGCACCCACCACTGGACATTGCAGGTAAGACCCCTGTCTCCAGTCGACCTAAATGACCTATGGGTCCCAGGAAGTGACTGTTGAACATCTGGCACTCCTGGGGCTACTGCGTAGTTGGAGGCACCCCCAGCCACCGCTTTCACAGCTACGGCTGATCCCTACCGTCAACTGGGTCTATACGTGGTCTCTCACCCTGGACCTAAACCCCCCAAAACTTATCCGCTTGTGCAATCAGACCTGGCCTCTGTATCCTTTGGACAATGACTCTAAGTGGCCACTTAACGGCACTCTAGATCCCAATGTTACCAGAGGCCTTTTCAACTATTGTGAGCGTTCTGGAAAATGGAAAGAGATATCCTATGTTCCGTCTTCTCCTCTCTGCATTTCAAGCCCTCACTCTGCAACTCCTGCACAAGTCCTCTGAGCTCTCACCTCCCCTAAGTCTGCTTCCAAAGGGACAGAAGATCCTACCCAGGACTCCTTCTCCTCCGACCCAGCGGATGAACCCCTGCCATACCACGATTCTCTTCCTAATGAAGCCTCTGGGCCACTGTCCCCTGGGCCCCTCCGCCCTCCTGTCCTCCTACCACACATTCAGGGGCTGCCGCTGCCCAGCCTGCATCTCTGTGTCCTCTACTCAAGGTGGCTGGGTAGATGGTGTAATCCAGGTTCAGGTGCCTTTTTCTTTGTCAAATCTTTCACAATAGAAAAGGAGCTTGGGTCCGATACTTCAAGTCCCACTTCAAGTACACATAACAAAGAGTCTCAGTATCTGACCCAATCACGATTTGACCTTCCCTGATGTCCATATGCTCTTGTCTAACACCCTCCTGCCCGAGGAGCACAGTGAGTTTGGGAGCAAGCTAGAAATTATGCTGACGGGGACATCAGACCTCCGCTGCCCATCCAATCGGCACTGACCGGATCCCAATCAGGACCCCAGTGGGATTATAATTCGCCTGGAGGAGTAACTAGTAGAAACCAATTCATTACTGACTCCTGGCAGGACTTAGAAAGGCCGCCCCTATGGCTATCAATTTTTTTTTTTTATGGCTATCAATTGTGAAAGGCTCCAGGAAATCTTCCCAGATAAGAATGAAAACCCTTCAGCATTTCTAGACCACCTGACCCAGGCTTTATTACAACATGCTAATCGGGACCCCGAGACTCCAGATGGGAGACAACTCTCATGACTGCTCTTTCTCCCAGAGTTTCCCCGATATTAAGGCCAAACTAAGGCACCTCGAGAGGGGGCCCCTAACTCCCCAAGCTGAGGTGGTGGGAGTGGCCTTTAGGGAGTATAACGGGAGAGAGGAGAAGGCCTGGGAGCAGAAATATCAGATGCTTGCTCAAGTTGTCTGTCCAGCCTCAGCATCTGTCCCTGTTCCACTGGCCCGCAGAAGGATCCCTCAGGACCACTTGGACCCTGTTTTAAATGTGGTCAGCTGGGTCACTGGGCTTGTACATGTCCCAAGCCTTGCAAGCCTATGGGCCCTTGTCCTAAATGCCATCAGGAGGGACACTGGGCCATTGACTGTCCCCAAGCTCTTGTGGCTCTCAGCCACCCGGCCCTTCTGGCTCCCCTTTCCAACTCTTAAGACTGACTGCAGAGGACTGGGGAGGCCCAGGTCCCCATCACCTGACCACTCCCTTCACTTCGTGCATTTCAGGTGGGCCTATCTCCTTCCTCCTAGACCCTGGGGCTACATATTCAGTCCTCAAGGAGCCCTGGGGCCACCACTCGCTCTATGACCTCTGTTGTGGGGTAGAGGGCAAACCTTACAACCCTCACAGACACTCAGCCTTGTTTGCGCTTTTGGCTAATTTTTACCCCTCCTTTCGGGTCATTCCACAGTGCCCTGTTTCCCTATGGGAAGAGACATCCTGACAAAGTTGGGGGTGACACTTTCCTTCTCCCCTCATATACACTTCCATCCAGACTCACCTGCTGCTCCCCTGATCCTCACCTCACCTTAGGACCGTCCTCTATTCCATCTGCCAGTGCCTTCCCATTACCCCTTCCCAGGTGGACCCTACTGGCTGGGATCGCCTCACACCACGAGGCCATTCACGTCGTCTCAAACCCCGCTCCATTTTCTGGCCCAATCACAACACCTGCTGTCCCTCCTGCTGCCGCTGCCCTCTCTCTGCAGAGCAGCCTTGATCACCCCATCAGCTTTGCTCTCCCCTCGGGGATTTGGGCTGCTTTGGGGTCCTGGCCTGAGGGCCCAGGACAGTGAGCACACACCTTCTTCTTCTTCATCCACACTCTGGCCCCATCTGGGGAGAAGACTTGGCCTTCCCCTTCCCTCCCCCTCCCTGGAGAGGCAGTGACAATTCTCTCTAGCGACAAAAGTTAACCTAGACCTTGGCCCAGCACCAAGACTCTCGACCTTCCCATCCCTTCCGCTGGGCAAGTTCACTCTCAGGTCTTGGTTCTCAACTCTTCAGCAGAGCTCACAAAAGCCCTGGCCAGGCAACAAGACTCTCTATGGGCAAGCCTGGTTCTGCCTCTTCCCCTTCTCCTGGCGACCTGGTACTTTTTAACCGCCCCCCTCCAACAGGACCCCTTCTCACAATTCTCTGCATAATCGACTGGACCCTATCGGGTCATTCTTACCACTCCCTCGGTGGCCCACCTTGAGGGTACCCATATTGGGTTCACAACTCCCATTTAAAACAGTCCTCTTGCCCTTTTCCACAGTGAGACCCACGGGCCCTCTCAAGATGCATCTCTCCAAGGCCGGAACCCCCCATCTTCCTTCCGTCCCTGAGGACCACGAGGACACTGTGGAGCCATGAGTACCACCCTTCCCGTTTCCATTTTTGGCCTCCTCCCTTATTCTGTACTCACCTCCCAGGGTACCTTTATCAGGAGTTACCATTCCAATTTCCAGGAGACTTACAAGGAGACTTGCTCCAACCATACTAACCATAGAGTCCCAGCTCGATTCTGCAGAATCGAAGGGGCCTTGATCTTTTTACCACCAAAACAGGCGGACTTTGTCTGTACCTACAGGAGGAATGCTATTTTTATGTCAATCAGTCTGGTATAGTAAAGGACAAGCTAAAACAACCCCAACAGGACCTTGAACATCGGAAACAACAGCTCTCCTCTACTTCCTTTCCTGACCCCTCTCCTTGCCATAGGCCTTCCAAAAAATCTCTAATCAAACTATAAACCAGCTTTTGTTACAGGAATACCAATTCCTCACCAAATATTGGGGCACCAGGAACAGCATTCCACCACCAATCAACCTCCATCATCCTTCCAAGGACATCCTGCACCCCTAATGAGGGATTCAAACGCCACCCCTTCCCAGCAGGAAACAGTTACAGAAGATTGACCTAAGTCCCTGTTCCCAAGGGGCCCAATAAAAAATAAAAAAGAGGGAAATATAAGGTCCTTGCTTACCATCTGGACAGCCATCTTAAGTGACAGCAGCCAGTTTAAGAAAAAAGTTATGCTTTCCCACCCAAAGGCCTTTCTGAGAAAGGCTCCCCACTCCCTCATACCAACCCAACCCTTAGCCACCCTCATTAGGACCCTCCGGGCTCTGATTTCTAAGCCTCTCCCATAAAAGTCCCAGAACTCAAACCTGTTTTGTCTCTCTCTGCTATAGAGAGACTGCCTTTATTTGTCAGCTCTGACAAATAAACTCTTGTGCGTTATCTCTGCCTGGTCTCTGTCTCTCATTTCTCCATTTCCCTTCATCATGTGCCTGGGGTAGGTTGTCATCTGAATCCAGATGGGTGAGTGACAGAAGCCAGGGCTGCCCTATCTCCTGCTATGGCATGAGAGGTCTATAACAGAGATCTTCCCCAAGGGAAGCTGTGACATTCCATGTTATTTGGTGGGCCAGGAAGATGGGAGCCAGGTGACTCTCAAGAGGTACCTCAATGAGGTCCAGTACAGGAATACTAAAGACCAGAACTGATAACGAGGGATTTGAAATACACAAAACCCGCCCAGGCTCTCCCAAAGTCTTGAAGCTCTAATGAGGGGTTAGTGTTTCTGAATCCCAGAGTGCAGCTGTGTGGTTCTGTGTATGTCACAAACTTCTCTGAACTTTCCAAATGCCGCAAGTACGTTGACCTCACAGAGTTGTGGAAAATGAATTAAAAGGTGTGTGATGATAAGTATTTTCAAGTGGCAAAGAACTCCAGGTATAGACAGCAGGGCTGATGTCATACCTAAAGACAGAAGTCCCGTACTGAGCGAGATTCCTTGACATGCTGAAGCCGGAAAAGCACGGCAACTCCCAGTGTCACTTGACCTCTGGGGTGGGCCAGTTCTGTGCTTCATTCCCTTTCTTCCAACCGTCCATGAGTCACCTAAGATCCTCTCTCCCCATCACCACCTTCTCATCCCAGTGCAGGTATCCCATTTGTTCACTGGTCTATCCGCAAAATCCAATGCGGTCTGGCCCTTAGTAGGTGTTCAACGCTATGAATGGAATGAAGGAAGGGAGGAATAAATGTCCCCTATCTTTGCCCAGGCGGCTACCAAAATGCTTGGCATGTTCTTCCACCCCCAGACCACCTTGTCCAGGAAGCCTCAATTGCCCTCTCCAGGGTCTCCCTTCTTTCCGCTCCTTTTTGGGGTGCAAAGCCAGAGAACAGCACAATGCCTGATTCAATGCCTCCTGGGCCAGGTCCCAGGTTCTTGGAGGAAAGGGAGGAGACTTTTGTTCCTCGGGATCTCCCTGGTGGCAGCGCCGACCTGCCAAGTCGATGTGGAGAAGAGCCCTGTGTAGGCTCTGGCATGAAGGAGTCGCTAGGAGATGGGTCTGGAAGCTTGGTTTGCAAGCAAACAGTTTACACTTACAGTGTGGGTTTCAGCGGGGTGACTGGAGGGCGCCCACAGAGAAGAGACAAGGTGCTGAGTAAATGTTTAGTCAGGCGCTGGCTATGATGTCTGACCCTCCGCTGCGTCCTAAACCCCTGGTTCTCTCGCCCAACCTAAAAAAAGGATGGTCCAGGCATGGGGGCCCTCACTGGAAATAACCGCCCCCCCCAATCACCGCATCAATCAAAGTGGTTGCAAAGCGCTTCCACCAGATAAGCAGAGCGCCTGCCGGTGCCGTGCAACTGCTAGGAGCAGATGGTCTGAGCTAGAGGCAACCAGGCTCCTTCCTGAAGAACCGACTTGTTGATAATCTTGCCTCCAACAGTTTGTTGATGGGTGAAGAAAAGCAGTGGCGCAAAGGTTTTCCTTAGGGCCGTCTTAACTCCTTACAAGAGGCAGCCGAGTCTCTGAGCGCAGGTCCCGCTCCCGGAACTGCAAAGTGGAGCAAGGACAAGGCGCAGGGCCTTGGGAGGGGCGGCCTGCACCTCCTAGCCCGGCACCGGCCCTGCCCGCGAAGGGGGCAGTCAGCAAGGAAGGAGCGCGAGAGGGCATCTCCACAATTTAGACCTTCTGACCTTCCCGCAGTCTCGGGATATGCCGGGGAGAAGGGCAAACAAGGGGCACGATCCCCTGGAACTGGGAGTCCTCGGCCTCCAGGGCGAATAAATAAATTATTAAGCGCCCAATACACAATAGCCTCGCTAGATGGAGACGAGGAATCACTGCAGCGGCGCTGGCGGCGGCGGCGGGGAGCGCGGGCGGGAGCGCAGCCTCGGGCGGGAGGCGGGCGAGGCTCTGGCTCCGCTCACGTCTGTTTTCCTTTTTCGTGCATTATTTATTTCGCCTCCGCCCGCGGCCCTGCTGTCCGAGCCGCCGCTCCGGGCCGGCGCCTCTCGCCGCTGCCTTCCGCGGGCCGGCGGAAGGCGCGGAAAGCTCGGGCACCCAGCGCCCCGGGCAGCCGCGCGGCGCCACCGGCAAGGGCGGGGACCGGGGCGGCGCGGGGAGCCGCCAACGGTTCGAGGGGGGCTCGAGCGGTCGTTCCCGGCGGCCTGGAGGCGACTTTCCCCGCCCTCCGCCCCCGCCTCGGCCCTGGGCGCTGGGTACCGCCCCCCCTTCCGCCCCGCGCGCGGCCAGGCGCAGCCTGGAGCCACCGCGCCCTGCGCCCCGTGCGAGCGCGCCGCGCCCGGGGCCCCAGCTCAGCAGCCCTGGAGGCCCAAGCGGCGCGCAAACTTTTGCTCCAGTGCCGGGCGCTCCTGCTAGGCATGTGAAGCCCCCAGGCGCCCGCGCAGCCGCCCGGGTGAGGACCGAGGCCCCGCCTAGAGGGCGGGGGGACTGGGGAGGCGGCTGGCTTTAAATGGGGGCCGTCCGGCGGCTGGGAAACAGAGCTGCTGCGGGGGGAGCGCTGACCTCTCTTCTCTGCCCCGAAGATCGGTTGGGGCCGCCACCAGGCAAGGTGGCGTGGGGCATCGGAGGGGTGCGGGCGGAGATGGAGGCGTGAAGGGAAACCCACGCCCCGGAGCGGGAGATCCGGGCTCGGGTTGGGGGGGTAAACCCGGGTGCACACGGAGGTGCATATGTTGCAGTGTGCGCAGTGAGGCCGCGGGGCAGAGGGTGCAACGCAGCCAGTGATTTCGTGACGCTATGCATGGAGGGTTCAAAGAGTGTGCAGGCAGTAGTCTGTAGTGTGCATGGGGGTCAGTGGGTGCGCACGGCTCTTTCTGTGGGTGTGTGCGCAGGGTGAGTGGTTCCCGCCGAGCTTCAAGTGTGCTCCCAGTGAGAGTGAGTTGTGCATGACTGTTTCTGGGGATGCATGGGGTTCAGTAAGTTGACTTTCTGGAGGTGTGCATGGGGCCAAGGTGTGAACGCAGTATTTTGGGGGTTTGAGCCAGGGTAGGCTGTGAGTACGAGATGCACGAGAGTCAGCGTGTGTGCAAGCTCAATCGAAGGTGCACTTACAAAGGTGCCCCAGAGTGTGGGGCGTGCCCTCTGGACCGGGACTGCTACGTGTGCTGGTGCGCGGAGGCGATGGTGCCCGCGAGGTGTCCACCTGACCTAAGCCTTGCTCCCCTGACAGTTCGCCCCACCAGTGGGCGCCGCGGGTCGAGATGCTCCTCCGGGACCTGGTGCTGCGCCGTGGCTGCTGCTGGCCCTCGCTGCTGCTGCACTGCGCGCTCCACCCGCTCTGGGGCTTCGTGCAGGTGAGCAGAGAAAGGGGGCGGCTCTGGCTGGGAGGAGGGAGGTGTCATTTCACTCCCTAAGGCCTGGCTCCTACAGCAGTGCCACTGATTGGTCCTGGGGCCTAGAAAGATAAGAAACTCCAGAAAGAGGCTTCAACTATGGCCTGTGGCCTATGGCCTGCAGGACAAGGTCATGGCAGGAAACAGGGCTTGGGGACTAGCTTTTGATGGTAACCTTCTATTGCAGAAATTCCGGGAAAGAAACAAACTTGAAAAGAAAAATGATCCTAAGAATGTGCATTCTTTATTTCCCTCCAGAACCCACTGTGTCACTTCATTTTGGTCTTAAAAACAGGCAGGGGCCCTGTGTGATCCTTTGTAGGTAGTGGAACTGGGGATGTTGACAGATTATGCCTGTGGCTACTTGTGACCGATATAAGGACCTGTCCCATCTGTCAGACTACTTGAGGATGAACCCTCCCTTGAACCTCCCAGACCCTGGCACAGAGGCCAGGCAGCCACCAACTGAAGTTTTACCTCTTAGGGCTGATGGGAAGGTCAGATGGGATGGTCCCTGGTACGATTCAGAGAGGACATAGCAGTGGTACAGTGGAGAGAGGTGAAGAGGACTTTGGTGTCAGCTCTGCCCCTCACCAGCCAAGGGACTTTGGGCAACCAATGTGACCCCCTCTGCTCCTTGGTCTCTTCCTGACTGTGCTACTTATTCTAAGTACTTGATGAGATAAAGCAAGTAGATCACTTTGCCTGGACCATAATAAACACTAAGGGGTAGGCGTCACTGCCACTGAGATAAGTATGACGAATGCCCCTCTTCTCTCTGGCCCCGGGGGTTTTTCTGGCAATCACCAGGTAGTATGGCATTTTTGAATTGTTAGAAGTTTTACTTTTGGGGGTATTGAAAGACCCACTCTGAGGTAGTTGTGGCTTCATGTTCTCCTGGTGGCACTTTGGGGTCAGTGACTATTCAGAGGGTTGCCCTGAGTTGGGGTGTCTGAATGAGGAAGGGATGGATGAGATGGCTTGCCAGTCTGCTGTGGTCCATGAGCTGCCCCAAATGATGAGACCCTGCCTGGGAACCAGCTCGGTCAGTCCCACTTGCATGGTGGCCTGGGTGACCCCCATAGAGAGCCAGGGCTCTGAGCAGGTCACCACCCCAGCACCAGGCCCCGTCTTCTGCTCTGTTTTCAGTTTCACAATTGTTTTCCTTTTGGAACTGACAGTTTTGTTGAATGTGTGAAACAGCCGTTTGACTCAGCTGCGTGTCCCCGGGATTCAGGATTCTGTCACTTCTAAACACTTCAGCGACTAGGGACTAGTTTCCCTTGTTCAACTTTTAACTGAGCCTGGGATGTGAAGTTCCCTTGGCTTTTATATTCATTGCTTGACCGATTTCTCTCTTCCTCCCTTCCATGGGCTTTTTTTCTTCTTCTTTTTTTTTTTTTTTTTTTTTTTTTAAGCAAGGGAAGCAGGTGGACAGCCTTTTAGGCTAGTCTGCTGTTCAAATTAGCAGGATCTAACCAGAAGACCACTGCCACCCAGCACACCCCACCCCACCCCAAGACATTATTTTGTATAAGCAGCTCAGCTTTTAAGGTGTCCTATGAAACAGGCAGTGCTCATACAAGCAATTGTGTGTGTGTGTGTGTTTCAGATCCTCTTACTCAATACAAATCAATTTTCATGAAAATCAATTAGAAAAGGAATCCTCCAGATAAGTAGAATGGGTAAAAATCTTGGCTTGAGGCTCTGGAAAAATTAATTTACAAATGATAGGGACAGAGAAGCCAAGGGAAAGGGGGTTTTGGAATGAATGGATCTGGTTTTCAAGCAGAAGAGCTGAATCCAGAGGAACGTGGCAGGGGAGAGGACAAATGGAAGTACAGAGGCCATGTGTTTTTCTTTAAGTGGAGAGAATAAAATCTGTCACGTCACAGGAGTTTCTCAAGAAGGAGCTGGAGAAAAGGCTTGGAGCTATCTATGCGTCCATGAGCATTTTGCCAGAAGAATCCTCCAGGGTGGTAAACATTTGGAAGGATAGGGCCAGTGCAGCCAAGTCTTACCGATTAACGGGGTCATTGGTGAGGCAGGAGACCTGGGGTCCCCAAAGCACCAGGCTCCTCCCTGAAATCAGCCTGAAGCCTCTAGCTGCTGCTAGATGATAAGAGACTTAATCATTAAAGTCAGATGACATTTAAATTGCCAGAGGGCGGGTGGGGGCATTCCTTTCCCCTTCTTACTTTAATGTGTGTGGAATTGAGATTCTGCGCTTTTGTGATTTAGGGTTCTTCTAAGTTCACTTCAGATGCTTCCCTTTTTTTTTTTTTTTTGCAAAGGAAAAGGATGACAGGCTGGCAGATTTATTAGGTGTGACAGGAGTGTGTCTCATCAAGTTACTGTGGTGCTGGCCTGTCTCCATAAAAGATGCCAGAAGCCATCATCTTTGAGGTTGCCCGTCTAGAGCGATCGCCAGGGAGACAGGCTCAGGTCTGGCCTTATGGGTCTCTGTGTGCAGATGAGGATCGAGCCTGGGCCCAGGTGAGGCCTAAGCCTGCAACAGTCAGGACAGCCTGGATTATTTACTCAGTGGCATTTATTGGATACCTACTATATGTTAGGCCTGTGTTAAGTGCAAGGGGCTTAATGTCCCTGTGGCATTGCTAGCCTGACCATGGAGAGATGATTAAATAAGTGATTACAGGCAAGAGAGCTCAGTGGGCACAAACGGCTTGGCCCTGGTGCTGCGGCTGAGAGTCAGGATGCAAATGAGGGGAAGCAGAGGCGAGAGCCCCAGGAGGCCAGGGAGAGAGCCGGGGAGATTCCCTTACGGTTGTGAGCCCCTAACATGGTGTCTTGCAGATTAGACTTGATCCTGAGGCCCAAGGGGACTGTGGAGGGTTTGAAGTCAGAGATGACACCGTCTCACATCGGTGCTTCAGAAATCAGCCCAGCTCCAGGGGGAAGGATGGATTCAGGGAGGGGATAGGACAAGGAGCAAAGGGGCTGGCGAGGGTAGGATCGCCAGATTTAGGAAATAAAAATATAGGACATCCAGTTAAATTTGAATTTCAAATAAATCACAGGATGCTTGATAGCACAGATCTATCCCATCCGATAGCGAGGGCATGCTTATCCTGAGAAGTTTTTGTGGTTTATCTGGAATTCCGATTGAACGGGACATTTTTCCATCTGAGAACCCTTGTGAAAGGCAGGTGCTGCCCAGTGGAGACCTGAGGGGGCCCAAGGTTGGGGACGGTAGCAGAGGGAATGGAGAGGAGTGGACGATGCATTAAGCCCTGACTAGGAGGCAGCACCTCCCAGACCTGGAAGCCTCACTCATGGGGCAGGAGTGGGATGTGGTTGGGAAGTGGGTACTGACGCTGGGGACTGGCAGCCGGGAAGCACTGTGTCCCTCGGACCACAGCGACAGGCACCAGAGCCAGGCGATGCCGTGCCTTGGCCCACTCTGTGCAGCCGCAGCACTGGCAGGATCCTGGCTGGAGGAGGATTCTGCCGAGTGGGGCAGGGAGGCAGAGCCGTCTCAGTAAGGAACGACGCCAGTTTGGGTTCTGTGGGGTTTTGGCAAGTCATTGGCCTCTCTGCGCCTCTGATCTCTGTCAGTGAAGAGCAGGTGACTTCAGGGCAAGTTCCGTCTCCTGGTGAGACTCCCCAGATAACAGCCATGGGACAGATGCTGAGACCAGCTCCCAGAGCCCGAGGTCCCTTCTCTGCTGGTCCGGCTGCACCACTGCCACGTAGCAGAACCCCAGTGTGGAACTGGTTGGGGACGAGGGTAGATGCTGTTTCTCCACTGCTGGGCAGACCAGCTCCCAACGTACCTTTGCATTCAGCACCAACCGAACGCCAGGCCCTGGGCAGCCGTGGTGTGTTGCTTGGCTGGCTGAGCCCTTGTCCCACCTGTGTGTGGCTAGTAAACCTCCCTTCCTGGTTCTCAGGGAGAAATCAGGGCACATCCTTGGGGCCGACACCCAGCGAGGCTCAGCATGTCACCTGTTCAGGTTAATACTGCAGAGACTCACCTACCTGCCTGCCCAGGAGACCCTCCACTTAGTGTGGGGAGTCAGACAGCACAAGACAGCAGGAAATTGCCACAAAGAAAAAGTGTGTGCAGGGTGGGAAAGCAGCGCTAGGCTCCTCAGTCTAAATTCCGGGGGCGCGGGGCTCAGAACAGCCTGCCCAGGTGGTCCTGCTAGAGTCCGGTGCAGAGACGCTGGCCAGGGTCTGAAGAGCCACTGTCAGCAGAAGAAGAGTCAGCAGCCACGGCCTGCTGTCTGGACCAAATGACCAGGCAACTCTGTGTCCCTCGGGAAGGAGGACAGCCTCCTGTGAGAGCAGCAGGCCGGGCAGTGGCACCTGCTCCCGTCTCAGTGGGGGACCCAGAACGTGGAGTTTTTAGGATGCAGTGCGTTTCCTTCCCCTCTTCCTCCCTGAGCCTTGGAACTTGGCCCCGATTCTCCTGCCCCTCGTTGAACACCCTTACACATCTGTGCCCTTATATCCCCCCACAAAGAACAGGTCATAGTGTGGGGCCAGGTTTAACCTGCGTGCTCCTCTTGAAGCCCCTCGTGCCAGTTGTGCCATCGAGGCTGGCACACGTTACTTCAGCCGTGATGTGGCTTGACGTCCGCGCCCTTGGTGGAAGCGGTCTCGGGGGCCAGCTGTTGGAGCATGGAGCTTTCCAGTGACCCCTTGGAAAGTGGTCATCTAGAGGTGGCAGACCCAATGTTGGGGGCTGCTATGATTGCCCCATGGATAGAGCCCCCCATCCCTACCCCGTGCCATCCGTGGTCCTTGACCAACCCCACACAGTGGTAAGCAGTTGGCCTCTCAGATATTAACTTTGGCTGTAAAGCAGCCCACCCCACCCTCACCCCCACGGCCATTACCAAGCCTCCTTGCAGCTGGCAAGTGCTGAGGGGGCACAACCCTTCTGCCTCTCTCCTGTGAGCCTCATCGTGCAAGAGCAGGCTGCTCTCAGTTGCAAGGCAGTTGGGGTCCTGGGTTTCTAGGATCTCCCATGGCCACATGGAGGTGGGCGGTGACCACCCACTCTTCCCTTCAGGCCTAGAAGTCAGCGTAGGCCCTGGAGCAGGCCCGAAACCCACACTTTTGACTTTCCTGCTCTCTGTAGGGAGGGCCACCAGCAGCCGGTCTCCGCCAGCCTCTCAGGCTGACCCTGCCTACGTTGAGGAAAGCTGAAGAAAACTCGCAGGCCCCGCTCCACCTGTGAATTCAGACTGAATCAGATGAAGAGACCAGGGTTAGGGAAACACAGGCTAGGATGCCAGGGCAGAGGGCCTGCTCCCGTCTGTGATATCTGTCCCTCCATCCATCTGCCAAACATTTGTGAGTGTTGGCATTCCTTGTCCAGTTAATGAGAGGGAACCCAAGGCCTAGCCCTGCCTCACGGAGATGGCGGTTCCATGGTGAAGACAGGCAGCAACCAGGGAAGAACCTGGTGCTTGGGGTGGGGCCCATAGGGACACTGGCCCTGGGCCAGGAGGCGAGATTCTTCCCTGAGGAGGTCACATCTGAGCTGCCTGGTAGCACAGAGCGGGCAAGGGCCTGAGAGCGTCCTGCCCCAGGAACAGCATGTGCCAGAGCTAGAACCTGGAAGGGCGTGAGGATGGGCAGAGAGGGTGCCTGGGGGCCCAGGCGGGGTCTTGTGGGCCCCTGACCCCCGGAGCACGGGGGAGGCACTCCCTGGGCCTCGGCGGTTGGAGAGGGTTTGATCCGATGGTTTCCCACTGGACCAAGAGGCCCGGCCGGGTAGGACTCCTCCCCAAGATGGGGACCTTGCCCCAGAGTCTTGTGACAGAAAGGCCACAGGGACAATGACTGGGGAGAAGCTGAGGGTGTGGCCTTGTGCTGTTGCAGGGAAAGGCGAAGAAAGGCTTAGGTGACTGAAAAGACAGCGTCACTCTACTGTCACTATCCACCTTTGTCTGGGCCTCAGTTTCTGTATTTGTACCCGAGGGAAGTTCTAGAGGTTTTCCTTCAGGTTCTTATCTTTCTGCCATTAATATCCAGGTCGTCTGCCCCGGGATCCTGGCAGAGCTGGGGACAAAACCTTGGTCTGCAGAGCTGCCGGGCCGGCCTCCCAAGGCCATCCCCCTGTGCCCTCTGCCTGTTCTCCCTGCCTTGGTCCCGGGGATGGGCCCCACGCTGCAGCCTGGCAGGGACCTGGGTGGGCCCCTGGGGGTTTCCAGAGCCTCATTTTCTCCTGTATCTTTTGGGTGCGCCCCTGTCTGTAGGTGACGCACGGTGAGCCCCAGAAGTCCTGCTCCAAGGTGACGGACACTTGCCAACACATCTGCCAGTGCCGGCCCCCGCCTCCGCTGCCCCCGCCGCCCCCGCCCCCGCCGCCCCCCAGGCTCCTCTCCGCCCCAGGTAGGTAAAGGCTCACTTGTTTTTTCCGGGTTGCTCTCTGTGTTTTCCTGGGCCCGGGGAAGATCCAGTGAGTGAGGCCGAGGACAGTCCTGCCTCCTTTGTAATTTTCCACTGGCCGAGCGGGAGGGAAGCCAAGGCCTAACTTTTCCCTGCAGTCTGCAAAACGCCCTTCCACAGAATGCTCCTGCGAGATGGAGAAGGATGTTTCTCCATCGGTTAATCGGATAAAAGTCAATCTCCGTGTGATGAGTGACCCGGCCTGCATTGTTCTGCAGGCCAGACCTTTACAGGGGGCAGCCACTGGGTCCTGATTTGCACACCCCACCCACACACACAGCTTTATTTCTCGACTTGAATTCATGTGTAAGGAGCTAGTCGGGGTAGAATCGAAGGCCGGGCTCTGGGAGCCTTGCACAGGGGCCTTTCAGCCATTTGCACCCAATTCTGCTAAAGCCTCTTTGGCCTCCTCTCCTCTCTGGATGACTGCATCCCTGAGCAATTTGATTGCCTGGTCATTCAAACAGAAGAGCGTTTCTTTAGCCAGAGACGGCCCCAGCCCTGACCTCTACGCGGTCAAGTTCCCTGCTTACAATAGCCAGTCGATGGGGTCTCCAAAGGGAGACTGTGTTTTAGACGGACCACTCACGTTCTGGTCTGTAGGATCCCCGAGACCACGTCCCCCCACCTCACTGAACATCTCCATTGAATTATCTGGAGCATATTTTAAATAACCTTGCCGAGGCTCGTTCTCCACTAGACCGCGTTTCCCACCTGGTATGCAGTCGGCGACGTAGTGTTCTGGGGCATCTTGTTAGTGCGAGTCCCTGTATTTTTGTCTGCCAGGCCCCTGCCCGTCCCCCGTCCTTGCCTGGTACCCTGTGGCCCCAGGCTTCTCAAAGTGTGGCCCTCAAATGACCTGCTTCCGCAGCGACTGAAGCAATGGTTTTCAAGTACAGCTTCCCTGGCCACTTCAGGCCCGCAGAGTCGGGGGCCTTGGGGTGGGGCTCAGACAGTCAAATGCAGACTCAGGTGGAGACCCTGGGCCTCGCAGGTCTCTACCCCAGGCCTCCAGGGGATCCTCCTACGCCAAGTGCTTGCTCACCTCTTGTCTTCAAGGGCACCCGGTCTTGGGCTGGGGGACACGGTCTTTGGTCACCTGTCCCTGGAGATCACTCCCTTCCCTTCCTTGGAATCCCTGCTCCTCCCACTCTCTGGGCTCCATGCACAGGGGCCCAAGGCCATCTGGTCTTCCGGGATCTTTCAGCCCCTACGGAAAGGCCATCCTGTCAGCACTCAGGAAAAGTAGCCTGAGAGAACACAAGATTTTTTTTTGCCAGGGACACTGGAAATTCCTGAGTAGTTAAGCAAAAATAGAGCTCCAGAGGACAGCACGTGACCTGGGTCATTAAGAAGAAATGGGAGGGGTTGGGATTTAGCTCAGTGGCAGAGTGCTCGCCTAGCATGCACAAGACCCTGAGTTCAGTCCTGGGCCCTAGGAAGATAGGAGGTTGTGGGGATAGGGCACCAGGCAGAAGAAGCAGCACAGACAAAGGCCTGGTGTTACGGCTCTGTGAGACCCATCTTGGGAGTCACCGGTCTTTCAGTGGGTTTGTCTTAATTTGTTTTCTGTTGCTATAACAGAATACCTGAGGCTGGGTGAGCTATAAAGGAAACAGGTTTTTTTCTTTGGCTCATGGTTCTGAAGGCTGGAAAGACTTCAGAGCAGCACATCTTGGAAGCTGTATGAAGACATGGGGGAAATGTGTGAAAGGGCAGGCGGACCCTGGCAGAGAAACTAAAGGGTGTAACTGATCCATTCCTGAGAGAACTAACCCAGTTTCATGAGAAAGACATTAATCTCTCTTAAAGTCCTTCCTCCCAACACAACTGCCCTGGGAGCCAAGTTCCAGCACGAGTCTTGGTGGAACAAACCACACCCAATCCCTGGCAGGGTTTCAAAGGGTGGCCCGCGGGCTGATCTCCAGGGGTCTGTGTGCCTGGCCGAGTCAGCCGCTTCTCATCCCGTGGGTCGCTCTTGGCAGCCGCCGTATCCGATACCACCTATTATTCACTTTATTTTTTTTTTCTTTACCTAGACTCACATTTTGCGTATAAAAATTAATATCCAAAGAAAGTTCTTTAAGACTGCTAGGAAATAAACCCTGGGTCACTGGCTTGACAAGCAGGGCAGCCATCAAAAGAAATGCAACAAGTCAGCGTCTGAGTCTAAAATCGGCTCATCTGCCACGCGTGGAGGCTCGTGCCTGGATACCAGTGACTTGGGAGGCTGAGGAAGGAGAATTGCAAATTTGAGGCCAGCCTCAGCAACTTAAGGAGGTCCCTAAGCCACTTAGTGTGGGACCCTGTCTCAGAATTTAAACAGCAGGCAAACACAACCCGGAGGACGTGGCTCAGGGTAGGGCAGCCCTGGGCTCAGTACCTGAAAATAAGTAAGGAAACAAACTGAAAATGATAAAATAAAATGAGCTCAGTCAACGGCGGGGACGTGGCCATCTTGAGGAAGCTGCCGTGGGCAGTGATGTCCCTACCCCCACGTGCGTCAAGCAGGGAGGTGACGTGTGGTGCGTGCCTGTCTCAGGGAGATGGACCTCCTGACCTGGTGGAGGTGGGTGGGGCTGGTGGGCTGCGGCATCCTATGACTCAGTGCCCAGAGCCGGGGAGGAGCCAGAGGGTGCTGCGTGTGGGGAGAGGGGACCGCCGACTCTGGGCCCACCGAGCCTCCGGTGGGTGTGCAGTCTCTTTCCGTCTCCCCCGATCCCTCCGGGGTGACTTCTCTCAGGCTGACGCAGTCCCGTGGCTGCAGGCTCCAGGATCCCGTGGACCTGAGTCGGTAATCTCCCTCCACAGAGAGCTCTTGTCCCCAGGGAAAGTCCCAGGCTGACTGCCATAGGGCAGCGTGGGTCCCCTGGCCATCGGTGGACCATCGGTGGGCCACTGGTGGACCAGCCATGGCCAGCTCAAGCCTCAGCATCTTCTTCTTCTGGAAAACAGGTTCATGGACGACACTCACGCCACAGGGTTCTGTTGGGGATCCCCAAAGTGGGAAGTACGTTGGAAAACTGGGCGGGCATCCATTGCTGCTGGTGGCCCCTCGGAAGAGGTGGCTTGGAGGGCCAGCTAGACTGGGGGTGGGGGGTAAAGAGGTGCTGATGGAGGGGACAGGTGATCCCAAAAGGGATGGAATCAACCCCATGGGTGAACATGTCTTTAGCCAGAGTGGCTTCGGCTTTGACCGCTGAGTGGTCAAGGTCCTGGTTTGCGACTGCGGTTGCTCCAGTTTGGGCCTGGAGAACGCCTGGGACCATGCCATCCTGCCTCTCACTGTGACCAGTCAGGCAGGGAGGCAGGGAGGCCCTGGGAAGCGGAGAGGATTCCCAGGGAGGCCCGGGCAGCGGGAGCGGGGGAGAGTGGGCAGGTGTGGAGGAGAGAGCGGCTGACACAGGCCCAGGGTTCAGAGCCCGAGGGTCAGCAGAATGCCATTGATCTGCAGGAGGCTGGCTTGGGTGCAGGTGCCTGGGACAGAGGGACAAAGAAAAGGGGAGAGGGACAGCCGTTCCTGCAGATCCGCGAAGTCCCCTCTGGAAGTAACGACCAGAGGCCACTGCAGGAACGGCTGGGCGTCCTTCACGTGGCCAGAAAGGCCTCCCTCTGCATCCAAGCCATCCGCCACTCACTGGGGCCAGCTTGTCCCACTCTGCTCAGGACTGTCCTGGGTTTTGCCCTCAAGTCCGCCGTCCTGGGGACCCTTCACCCCTGGGCACCTTTCTTCTGGGGAAGTCATGGCCAGTTTAAAAATCCATCTTTGTTATGTTGACGTGGGGTCATTGGGTTTCCCTGATTGTATCGGGAATCACTGGACAGGGGCAGCCCAGTGTGGCCTTCCTCTCTGGTGGCCCAGCTCTGTGCCACCGTCCAGCAGCCTCGCTTGCCCTTGGGAAGGAGCGTGGAAGGGCTCTTGTGACGCGGATGGTTCTTGAACACGCGTCCTCTGCTGTGCTGCTCTCTCACGCTCGGCCCACACCCTTGTACTCAGGCAGGGTGACACCCGCCTGGGACAGCTGCTCTTCGTTCCCTTGTGCCAGCCGTGGGCCAGGGGCGCTGGATGGTTTGTAGCCCCTGGAAGGTGTGATCGCGGGGGCGGGCCTGGGGATCTGCACTCCCCACACTCCCTCCCATGAGGCTGGTGCCCTTGGTCAGGGGAGCAGACGCGGTGCCCCAGCTCCGTGGCCCTGGGCATGTGGCTTCGCTCTCAGAGCCTCAGTTCCCTGGTTTGGCTCCCCCCTGGCGGGATTGCTGCCAAGGCTGGGGTTCTCCAGGCCCCCCGGGGCAGGGGCTGGCTCAAAGTGGGGTGCACAGCTCAGCCGCCCTCCCTGTCCTGGGGGCTGGACGACAGGCCCTCCCTGCCCTCGGGGCTGGACGCCAGGCCCTCCCTGTCCTCAGGGCTGGACGCCAGGCTGCTCAGCTATGTATGGGATTTGGGTGAGGAATCTTTTGCTCTTGGAACCTCAGTTTCTGAGTCTGTGGAATGGCCCACCACCTCCCTGCTGCCCGCGGGTGGTCGGGAGGACAAGCCACACCATCAACGACCGCTGCGGAGCGGTGGCTGCTGATGAGGCGGTAGAGCCACAGTCACTAGCTGTCAGACTGGAACCCGCTCCACGGGGTTAGGGCCTCTGCTAGACAGGAGCCTCGTGTTGGAAACCCCAGGGATGAAATGGGCGGAAGGATGTGTAGGCTCCGCTGGTCCTCCACAGGAAGAGGTTTCCTCGGGTTCCTCTGTGTCCCTTCCAGGACAGCCCTTGCCAGAGCTGGATATTCCCCGAACGCTTGGGCGGGAGCGAGCCCAGCAACAGCACCTCCAGCGCCTGGCTGCAAAGCCCACGGCAGCCACAGAGCCAAGGACCTGGGCTTGCTGGGTCAATGTCAGGGACAGCCCGCTGGTCCCTGCCTGTGCCTCAGATGGCCCAGGCTCTGGAAGGACCGGTGTCCCAACCTCAGGGAGGAGCCCTCAAACTATCCCCAGTTTCTATGAGTTCAGAGAGGGTGAGTTACTTGTTTGAGGCTGCCCAGCAGGTGAGCAAGGGAAGTCATTTGATTACTTCCTGCCTTTTCTCCTGCTTAACACTCCCCCTCCATCACTGTCATCAGCTTGTGGGGGGCTTTCCTTGAGTGGGCCTCTGTCCCTCTGTCTGGGAGCCTTCGTAATATCCTAGTTCTCTGTCTGCAGGCTCCCCCAGAGTTGGGCTTAACTCACGGAGCTCTGGCTCACTGTCCCTGGTGTGGGACGGCCTCCTCTGGGTCTTTCTTGCACCTGTATGAACTGCGTGGGACGGGGCAGTTAATAACTGAGAGGAGGCTTCTCTCTCGCGTCTGGTAGTTGGTGCTGGCTGTTGGTTGGGTCCTCGGCACCGAAACACCTTTGTGGGTGCCACCGTGTGGAGTGGGTGACCTCTTAGCTGTGGTGGTGGCGGTGATGGGCGGGCGGAGGAGTCTGATTTGGAGATGGGCAGGCTGGGTAGCCCCCAGGGCTGGCCGTGTGGGGAGGGAGGGCGCAGGAGGGCTGTTAGAGGCTGAGGAATGACCCAGCGGAGGAGGCCACCAGGTGTCACAGCGCTGCCTCTCCTTGGTCCTCTAGAGGTTTGTGATCGTGCGGAAGGGACGATGAGCAGATTCAGGTGGGGCAGGAAGGGCTGGTGGCCGTCCCACGTCCCCCAGTGTCTCAGCTGCTGCATTTTCAGGGCCTGAGGTTGAGGTCCTACTGCAAACCAGGCTCACGCAGGGCTGTGGCGCGTGGCGGGCAAGCAGGGGAGGAGGCCCAGCCCCCGGGGCCACAGGCCAAGGGATGGGCCCATCAGGGAAGCTGGTCCCTATGAGCTGCAGAGGCCGGTGGATGCCGTGACCTTGGCCTTGGCTGGGTGTGGTGTGAGCACGTGACGGGGACTGTGCATGTGACGGGGGCTGTGGGACACGGCTGGGTTGCATTGGGCGTGTCTTGCTCCTAGGGCTTGTGGTGCTGAGTGTCACTGTCATCCTTGGCTTGCCCCTGACCCGGGTGTTCACCTTCCGCTGGAGGAAGGTCTCTGTCTGTTGACTTGAGCCACCTGCATGGTCTTCTAGTGGCAGGACCTGGGGCGGGACAGTCTCTGGCTCTTTCCAGCTGTGCGCGGTCCCTCAGCCTTTCCGCCTCTGTTTTCTCCAGCTCCAAGGTGCTTGTAGGAGAAGAAACCCCCCCCCCCCCGGCCCCCAGAGGCCACTGTCAGCGCAGTCCTTGCTGGAGCCACATTCTTATCCTGGTGGCTGACCCGTCCAGAACGTGGGCAGGCTGTCCTGTACCCAACAGGCGAGAGCCTGACGCGTGCCCCGCCCGAGTGGCTGAGGTCCCTAAGAGCCTGCACAGCTGTTGGTTTTCTTCTTAACCTGCTAAGTCCCACTGTCCCAGATGTGGGGACAAAAACTTAAACTGAGCAGCAGACAAGTACCCACTTACGGGAACTTCTGGAGAGAATTCCGTGTTTTCAGAGTTCCAGGCTTTTGAGAAAAGCTAACAGGGGCGGGATAGCGCACGTGATAAGACGTGGAACCTGGGCTCCAGGTGAGGCTGCCGGCCTGTTTAACGCACCTGGGTCCATCTCGTTGAGTTGGAAGCTGGGCTTAGCGGGCGAAGTGATTTTATTTTTGTTAATTGCGTTTTCCTTTCAGAGCTCAATCGATGGAATAGTTTCCATCTTCCCTTTATGAATTTCTATCTGGCAATAAGGAGAGGTGGCAAGTTTGTGTGTATTTCAGCCTCCTCAACGGTCTCTGTGTCTTGACCCACTGGACACACAGTTGTGCCTGGAGAGCCTCGGGGACGCTGAGGGGACGAAAGGCAGCCCGCCCTCAGGAGCCCTGCCTCCCCGTGACGGTGGCACATCCTCACAGCGCAGCCGCTCCCCTTCTTTTTCCTCCTTCATTTCTT
This sequence comes from Ictidomys tridecemlineatus, assembly GCF_052094955.1. Taxonomy (NCBI): domain Eukaryota; kingdom Metazoa; phylum Chordata; class Mammalia; order Rodentia; family Sciuridae; genus Ictidomys; species Ictidomys tridecemlineatus. Next base: position 113,706,368 of record NC_135481.1, on the reverse strand, counting down.
CTTTGTGGGACCCGAGGCATGACTTGGTCACCTGCACTGAGGGCAGGAGACCGGGTCACTGTTTTGCTGCCAATAAATGAGGTCTTCTGCCAGGGCCCCCAGTTGTGAGGGCGTAGTGGACTCGGTCACCTCTGGGCTTCATCTGCAGGTTGTTCCCCGAGTGTCTGTGAGCTCTGTGTGCCATGCTCCACGGGAGGCCTGGGCCCCGAGACGGTGACCACATGAAGCCCCTGATGGGAGGCCCTGCGTGAGTCTGCAGTGGGCAGCCCCAAATGCATTTGGTCACAATCCCGAGGATGGGTGGGAGAGAGGGTGGCCTGGGTGTGCATCGGGGATTCTTTGGTATCACCTGATGCGGGCACCTGGGGGTCGAGAGACTAGCTCCCCAAAACCTGACCTCGAGACATCTCAAAAGGGCCAAGGTCACCCCCAAGAGAACTCTCTGGGACCCCGATCCGGGTTGTTGGTGTCTGGAGGTCTATTCCTCTGACTCTGCTGTCACCGCACTTGGCAGACATGCTCCCCGTCTTAGGTGGGGTACCTTGGGGGGGACGTGTCTCTCTTAGACTCGTCGCCTTCCTACCCTAGTGTCTAGAACAGATGAGTGTCCTGTGGAAAGCCACTCCTCGGTGGTCACCGCAGGGCGAAGGTGGCCTGGCTCCGTCTTGGCTTCATGGTGGGTTCCCGTTTATATCACGACATTCATTTTATGTTATGAATGAAGGCAAATTAGATAACATCTATTAAAACACCTGGGGAGAGAGCTTTTGGGGGAACAGAACTTTCATCTGGCCTTTGGAGAGGGTAGAGGGGCGCAGCACGGGGGTCTTGGAATGGGGTGCTGCAGTTGGGAGTCTGGGTGCTGAGTCGACTCAGTCTCCCCGAAGCAGTGGATCACTGAGATGGGAAGACAATGTCCGAACGGAGGTCGTTTGAAGCAAGAACATAGTCACTCACAGGCTTCAAATCCGTCCCGTGACACTGAGTCAGCAGCCTAGGACCTGCCTGCGAATCCCAGATTGGAGTGGTTTGGGACGGGTGGCCTGCTGTGACTGTGTGGCCGTGGGAAAGAGCCTTCCTCTCCTGTGGCACTGTTCCTGATGGAGCTGCTGTGAGGCTTAGAACAGTGCCCGGCACGGGGACAACCCTGTCACGTCAGCTCTTCAACATGGCTTCAAGATTCACTCCTGTCCAAGACAAGGCGGTCAGTCTGGCCAATAAGTCGAGGTCAAGTTCAGGGGCACAATCTGAAGCAGGTTACCGTAGCGGCATCTGGCGTTGGGCACCACTGGGGACTGTGCCTGGCGGTGGGGGCTGCTGGGTGGTTGTGCCACCGCCCACCAATCACAGCCCAGGAGTGAGGAGTGACTCTTCCCAGGGCAGAGAGGCAACATGTCCTGGAAGGACACCAGAAGCAGCTGCCACAGGCTGTCACCTTCTTCTGCTGTGATTCACCGTTGCCGTTTCCTGCCCAAAATGTCCCCAGGAAAGCGGCAAATGCTGACAAGGAAAGGTGATCCTCTCCCTCCTCTGCCCGTCTGTAAGGGAGGGTTGAAGTAGGCGTCCTGTCCGAGGGAGTCCTAGTAGGTACATTGGGAGCTGTCCATCACGGGAAGCGCAGGAGGCCTGGGGGGACAGTCATGTATCCTTCAGCCAATGTTCATGGGGCCGCAGGTGTGCCAAGTGCTGCATGTGGTCACGAGGATGACCCAGTGGAGAGGACCAGGGAGCTCACGAGGAAGGATTCCCCAGGGCAGGGAGCGCACCTGGCAGGGTGCACCTGGGCAAAGGGAGCCCGCTGTCCCCGGCCTGAATGTGCCTGGATGGCGTGGCGGGCTGTGAGCTGGAAGGGCAGGACAGGAAACCCGGGGATGGGGGAGCTCTGGACTTTGTCCCAGGCAGGGCACAGTCGGCAGGTCCGAGTGGAGACCCCGCAGGCTAAGCCGTCTGTAGTGAGCCCTGCTGGGGGCAGCTGAGGCGGGGAGCGAGAAGAGGCTGGACCAGGGCCCAGTCCCCTGCCCGGCCAGGCCGTGCTGGGAGCAGGGCTTGAGAACCCCCCGGGCTCAGTGGCAGGCCACTGTCAGGAAGGGAAGGGCTCAGGTGACGGTGACAAGGTGACCAGCTGTAGTGAGGAGGATGCTGTGATAGTGGAGGCCCGGAGTTCCAGAATTGTCGCCTCACCTTGGAGGTGCCATGGGTCAGCATCAGCTGGGGGTCGTGAGTAGAGGACAGAGGTCTGAGCTGCCCTAAGGGTGAGGGGGCAGGCACCGAAGCCACCAGAGACGAGTGGGGCCAGGATGGGGAGGGAGAGAAGCTGGGCAAGGACGGCACCAGGGGACTGAGATGGAACCAGAGGAGAGGAGAGAGGCCAGAAGCAGGGAGGCTGCTGAGGCCGGAAGAGCTCTGGGGACAGCCCAGGGCCCACCTCCCTCAGCTCCCCGGCTCCTCCCTCCCCCAGCCCAGCCCAGGCCACCAAGGAGCTGCTGAGGCAGAGGAATGAGGCGGGGGAGGCTGCACCCCGAGCCACACAGGGTGGCTCCAGTTGGGGCCACAGAGGCCACAGGTGACGTCACCTGGGGAGGTGCAGGAGGCCTGGGGAGACAGAGCCCACTGTGGGCCTGGAAGGTCCTGGATGTCCTCTGTCTTGGAAGGTGAGCTGCCCTCCCAGAACGGGGACAGCCTCAGCCAGAGGTAAGGGAGCAGGCATGGGGTGACCTGGGGCCATCGAGGCCCTTGGAGGACTGCAGGTCAGTGCCATCACAGGTGTGGGCACCGAGGAGGGGTCAGAGCAGAGCCCCTGGGAGCCCCTGGGAGCCGAGGCTGGGGGCGCCAGGTCGGGGCGGGCAGACCCCCATCAAATATTTCCTGAGCATTTGTCCATCCTCAGAGCTTGAGATGCAGCTGGGAAAGTAGACGTGCGGCCGATGCTTGGGCAGGAGCCATCAGGGGAGAGTGGACACGGCAGCCCTGGAGCTGGCAGCTGTGTGCTGAGAGGGACGTGCCGGGGGCCTGGTCACAGCCTGAGCGGAGGCCTGGAGGGGACAGGGAGCGGCAAGCTGGCTGGACCTGGGGAGGCCGCCCAGGTGGAAGGACAGCTGGGCTCAGCTGTCCCTAAGGGTGAGGGAGGCAGGCACCAAAGCCACCAGAGACCACCGGCTGGGTGAGGAGCAGCAGAGGCCAGCGTGGCCGTAGCCAGGCGGGAGGTGAGATGGAGGTGCTGGTCCCCGGCCAGGGGGTCGTTAGCCAGTGTGAAGGGGCGTGGGCAGCCACAGAGCCCAGGGGCATTGCCATCGGAAGTGCTCCCAGCAGAATACCCCTGGCTACTGTGTTGGGACTAGAGTGGGCGTTGGGGCGGAAGCAGGGACACCAGCTCAGTGACAGGGGAGAGGCCTCTGGGACCAGGCAGCACCAGAGAGGAGCCTGCTGCTCTTCTGATGGGTGGCGTCCCAGGAAGGGAACAGAGAGCATGGCCGGGGCCTCACGGATCCCGCCCAAGCCGTGACAGTGGCTGTTGCCCAGCATGGCCCCAGGGCAGGGGCGGTGATGAGGCAGGACACAGCCATCTGGTGTCACCTCCCAGCCAGCCAGTTGGAGCCTTCGCTCCGATCCCAGCCAGGCCTGAACTAGGCAGCCTGTGCGTGGTGCTGCGTAGTTAAAGGGGGAATGAACGCACCCCTGTGTGGGAGGTGGTGAACTTGTGTCACGCTAATGCTTCTGGGAGTGGCCGGGAGTGGGTGCCCTGTCTGCACTGCAGGACCCCAGGACAGGCGTCCCCAGAGTGGCCTCTCAGACCTCACTACCAGTGCCCAGGCCCTGGCCCAGACGGGAGTCCGTCTGACCATCAAGGGAGGTTTTTTCTGTGGGCAGGAGAAGGGATTTGGAGTGTCCCTAAGAATCGTGTGAGAGTGATCGATGAAGGAAGTCGAGGGGACACGTGAGGTTGAAATAACAACGAGGACACTCAGTGTGCCGGAAGCAGAACAGTCCCAGCCCGGCCGCCCTCTAGTTTCCCAGTCAAGGACCAGATGGAGCAGTGTCCCCGGGGAGACCCTGCAGGTGTTCAAGGGCTCACTCAGCCACTTGAGAGACACCTAGGGATGGACTCCGGGCCAGCGCTGCAGTCAGGGGGATCTGGGGCTATAGGGGTGACTCCAGGCCCCAAATGAAGTCTCTAAGAGGGGAGGCCCTGCGTGCTGGACAGAGGCCAGGGAAGCCTCTCTGAGCTGGCTGGACTTTGAAGGGAGAGAAGAACCTGCCCTGTCAACACTGGGGAGAACGTTCCAGGCTGATGGAACTGCACACAGAGGCCCTGGGGCGGGAGCAACCGACAGGTTCAAGAAACCCAGAGACGACCCTGCCGGGCACTGTGATGGGGAGAGGGCCGCCTAAAAGGGGTCATGAGGCTGGAAACCATAAGTTACACAGCACAGAGACATTTCCTTCCGAGTGCTGCTGCGGAAAGCCTTGGGAGTGACACTGATGGGTTTGCTCTTTAGGACGGTCATTGGCCGTGAGTGGGTTGGGGGTGAGCGGCTGTGGGGGAGGCCGGCGCATAGCTACAGTGTTGTCCAAGTGACAGAAGACGGGGGTCGGACTGGGACAGTGACTCAGGGAAAGGGAGGTGACAGTTCCCAGATGCAGCTGGAGGAGCCACCTGGCTGCAGGGTGCACGGAGACCATTCATCTCCCGGGCCAGGAGGGGGGCCGAGCGTCTCTTTCTAAGATGGCGCAAGACGTTGGCCGTGTTTCATTCCCTCCACGACCTGGTTTATGGGGACTCGATTCACGCCACCTCTCCATCCCGTTCCTTTCTCTAAATATGGCCGGGCTGCGCGTGGGAATGGCGCTTGCTGGCCCTGCATCAAGGGCCTTCCTGGAGCTTGTGGGGACCTGCCGTGGCCTGGCGGTGGCATCTGTACAGCCCCTTGGCCTCTGGAGGAGGGACTTGGTGGAGGCTCGAGTGTCCCAGGCCAGGCTGTCCAGGAAGCTTCCAGACCATGGTGTCCCGACTGAGGCCTCTGCCAAGCCCAGAGCAGGGTTTGAGCACCAGGTGGTCTCTGCCAAGGACACCTCTGCCCCTTCTGGGTCTGAACGTCGGCATCGTGACCCTCAGGAGCGCTGGATCTATGAGCTCCTCCCGTCACCCCGCTCCTCGTGCTCCTGGCCCAGGCTCGCCTGCGTCCCCACCCAGGGCAGCGCTGCTCTCACCTTGAGTGACTGTTATTCTACCTGGTTCTCCATCAGGGGTGTATTTGGAGACGGGGAGTCTGTTTGCTGGTACTTTGGCTTGAGGGTGGGTGCCCCTGGCCTGTGGTGGTCAATGACCCGCCCCCGTCCTCCTGTGCTAGAGGGACCCTGCAGAGGTGCTGCTTAGCCACTGAGCCTTCTTTCCAAGCAGCGATTTCAAGTCCTAACGGGGTACCCTGTGCAGAGGTGGCTCCTTCCATTTTTGGAAAACTTGGCCCCCTGCGTTGCGACTGTGGGAAGAAGGGGCTGTCTCTTCTGATGGTTCTCTCTCACTCTTGGGCTGATCCAGATTAATTTATGAACCAAGCCTACGGTTGCCCACAGCTGGGAGATGTAACACGCCATCCGTCTCAGGTCTTCAGAGCTGCTGTCAGCGTCACTGGGGGTCTCCATCCACCTTTGGTGACCCCACTGACTTGAAGGGAAGGACACCTGGAAACGGGTGTCCCTTGAGTCCACCCACAAAGCTGTCACCTGGGGTCTTTTCATGGGTACTTGGGAAATCTGTGGCACATTGAACTGACCCAGGGACACCCTAGTTGTGGTCCTGGACACCCTGCATGGCTGGAGGACAGGCCGCGTCCTTCATCCGGTTCTCGTTGTTCTCTGCTGGTGAATGTCATTTCAGATTGAACTGTTACATCGTCCTGTGGGGCCAGGTACTTGTATTGGGCCATGTTCTGAAAACTGTGTTTGCCCTGATTTCTGTTGGTTGTCTGTCTTTGGCTGGTTCCCCAGGGGCGGAACCTGCCTGGGGTTCGGACGAGTGTCATGATTTAGTGACGCTGTGAGGAGAATCTCCACTGAGCACAGAGTTCTCTTCAGGTTCTTGGCCCCAAGGTGGCAGAATCCCATGCCTGAAGACCTACCAAATCGGTCTGACTGCTTTCGAAATTTCTAAATGTTTCCTCCTCCCTGCCCGAATGTCCTGAAATGCTCAGCTCACCTCAGAGACTCGGGGACAGCTCAGACAACCCCACTCGGAGGCGCGCCGGTCCCCGCCAGGCCTCAGACACAGACACACTGTGGAACAGAGCCCCCTCCCCACGGCCCTTCCCCGGGCCAGGCCAGAACTGGATTCCTTCACAGCCAGAAATACACAAAGGATTTCCTTCTCATCTCTGAGAACATTCTGGGCTTTATAACCAGCAAAGCAGTTTATCTCCGCATCCAACTCTAAGATGCTTTCTCGGGCCCCTTAAGCCCTGTGGGATTAACCAGCTCTGGCGGCTCCACCCAGGGGCTCAAGGTTCTGTGGGAGGGGGCCCGGGGTGGCGGTGGCTGCCGACAGGTATTAACTGCTGCTGCCTCTGAGGTGCAGCCATTAAGTCACGGCACTAATTCCTTCCTTCCTTCCTTCCTTCCTTTACTCTAACCACAAACCCACAAGCCATCCATCCTCCCTGTGGGTGCCGGCCCTGGAATTTCCAACGCTGCTCAGAAAGTTTCCAGATTCTTCCTTCCAAGAGTTTGAACCTGAGAGTGACTAAAATGGGAGCAGCATTTAACCAAGGCCAGGATCAAAAGACTGGGTGTGATGCTTCCTTTGGCAAGAAGCCTTTGAAGGAGGTTGAGCGGGGTGCGGGTGTCTAATTCAGGCTTCGAGGTGGAGGATGGCGGGGAACATGGAGAGGAGGCTGGTGTGGAGGAGGACAACTGGCATCAACTGGCTGCGGTCCCCACTGGTGGAGGGCATGGAGGGAGGACTGCGGAGGGGTTGTCAGGGAGGACTCCCACCCAGGCGAGTGGGTAACTGGGGGAGGAGGAGCTTGAGGGCTGAACAATGAAGACTCCAGTTTGGACTGTGAACTCAGAAGTTGCCAAGTGGAGGTGCTGAGTCCCAGTCGGATTGGGGGACTTGTTGGGGCTGAGTGTGGGAGTCGGCCACCGGCGGGTACTGGAAGCCATGGGCCTGGCTTGGGGGAAGGAGAACAGGGGCCAGGAGCAGCCACCGTGGACCGTTGGACCCGCTCACCCTTGGCTAAGGAGCTGAGGGCGGCCAGGGAGCAGCAGACACAGGCTGGGCCCTGAGAACGCGGCCCTTGTTTTTCTTACTGTGCTTGGGGTGACAGCTTCGTCTCCTTCTTTGTTCCCAAAGAGATCGGTTGAAGTCCATCTGTCACAGAGGCTGCAGCCCAGAGCACTGCCCCTAAGAAGTACAAGAATGCCAGCCATACTGGAAACTAGAGTAACGGGCCAACAGGCCACATCCAACGAGAGAGAGAGAGAGAGAGAGAGAGAGAGAGAGAGAGAGAGAGAGAGAGAGAAAGGGGGGGGGAATGGTACCTAACCATCCAAGATACTTCATATTTTAAAATCCTGATTTTTCTATTCTCTTGAAAGAACCAGCATCTCCGGGTGCTGTCACTGGATGTGGGAGCAAAGGCTCAGCAGAGTTCCTCAAGGTCACCCACCAGGGGAACAGTGTGGGGTCAGCAGAGAGGAAAGGAAAGAACAGGCTGCTTGGGTGACTGGGGAGGGACGAGCAGGACACTGGGGGCCGTGCTCTCTGGCGTGCGTGGGCCCTGCTACGCCTCTGCGGGAAGGCCGGGCGCAAAGGCCCAGACCTCACTTCCTGTGGTTGGCTGGTGGGAGGGGGAGCCCCCGTGGCCCCAGGGTGGATTTGGCTCAGAGCCAAGGCCAGGGGAGCCCACCACGTCTGGTTCTCCATCTAACAGAAGTTCTGGAAAAGGTCCTGGTGCCTATCAGAGACTTGGGGTTCAGGTTGGCTATGCTTGGACATTGGAACCCCGGATTTGAGGAAAGCAGCCCCGGGTAGGGGTGGATCTCAGGTGAAGTAACCGCCTGGCGGTCCCCACCTGGTGTGCCTGGGCCAGGTGGAATTCCCCAGGAGCACCTGTGGCTCTGCTTGGCTCCGGTTGCTACCAGGTTCATCTTGGTGCCCAACTTCCTTTTGCATTAGGAAATCACCTGTAAGAGGTTGAGGTCCTACGTCTGAACAATAGCCCTTCCTGAGTGGCTAGATAAATGGTGGCACATCCAGAGTGACCCTGCCTTCAGCTCTAAATACAGAAGGCAGCTGTACTCACCCTGATCTGAAGGCACTGCTGAAATACGTTACGAGAAATACGCCTTATAGCGCACGAGTGACGGGATCCCAGTACACATGGAGCGCTCTCACTTGGACTATATACATGCTTAGACCCTCAGATGGGTTGTCTGCCTGACCTGGAATATTCTAGAAACATTGAAAAGCTGGTCAGTGGAAGGAAATGGGAGAGTGCAAGGTTTCTGTAGTGGTTGCCTCTGGGGAGATAACGGAACCTCAGGCCTTCATTTCTTTCCCACCTAGTTTCTGGGTGTTTCTAGAACCTTCTAGGTCTTGGTCCTGGTTTATGGTTCTGGGATTGTGGCACGTCAGCACCAAAAGGCTTTCTTTAGAGACCTCACCCCCATTTCCTAGTGAGGGGGGCCGAGACCAGAGCAGGCAGTGAGTGCCTCACCGGGGCTTTGGCTGTGATGTCTGGTCCTGGTCACTTTGGTTTTCTAAAGCAGGTGGACACTGCTGGTTTCTGAAGTGTCACCCTGTCTGTCTGTCTGTCTGAGGCAGTCTCACCTCCGAGGCCCCAGTAATGTTCCTGTCAAAGGAAAATGATGGAGCACTTGATTTGGGTGGCCTGTGCGCCCAGCTGTCATGGAAAATAAAGAGCAGATGGCAGTGGCTGGGTTCTTCAGGAGCACAAAGCCACTGGATCTGGGCACGTGGTACTTGGGGAGCTCTCGACTCTCAGGAATTAAAGGGGGGCATTCCTCCTGGAAATTACATGACACAGCCCCCCCCCATTTCTCCCTTGCTGAGAATCTTATTGATCTCATTTCTGGGGAGCAAGCTAGGAGTGAATGAGGCCCTTCACCCCAGGTCTGGCTCACAGACCTTCAAAGCCCTGCCCTCTGCCCTGGGGAGAGGCTGGAGGGGCCGGGACTGCGGTTAGGGACTCTTCTCACATCAAGGCCCCCGGGCTGATGATAAAATCTGTTCTTCAAGCTGGGACCAAGGCCCTGCTGCCCAAATCCAAGGACGTGGTCTCTGCTTGACTTGTAATAGGCTGTGGTAGAAGGAAGAGGGCACTGGGGTCAGGTTGCCTGGAATTCAGACTCCGCCACTGACCTCTCCTCATGGGACTTGTTTTCACTTCCGTAAATGAGGACAATGACATGCACATCTCCTGATGGATCAGGAGGCTTCAATCAGGTGATGTGCAGGCACCTGCCAAGGGGCACCTGCTACCATGATGTTTTTATTAAGCAAATTGAACTTTCTAATTCTTTTTTTTTTTTTTTTTTTTTAATAACAAGGTCTCACTAAGTTACTGAGGCTGGCATCAAACCTGTGATCCTCCTGCCTCAGCTTCCCTGGCCTTCTTTTCTCCACAAAAGTTTCTGAAACCTTAGGTGTTTGCTTATCTGCCCGTAGATGACCAGCAAATCCTAGAACCGGCTCAGGGACAGCCTGGCATGTCTCTGCAGTGGCATTTTACATGAACGTAAGCAGTTGTGGCGGAAGCTTTGTATAAATCGTGGTCATAGCACCTTTTCACAACGAGAAAGTTGCTCCTAGTTCATGTTAGGGCACTTAGCGTATCCTGGGGTTTGGCCTGTGCACCTGGACTTGGAGCTGCCTGGCAGGAATAGCTCCCTTCCGGCTGTGGGGGATGGTGCTGTTTGGAAGGGGGCAGGGTCCTCTCCTGTCCAGTGAGGCTTGCACTCCGGCAGCCTCCAAGAAGCCCTGCGGTTGGGCCTTCCACCTGGGAAGGCTGGCAAGTGTCCGCCAGGTGGGCCGGGGAGGCGAGGCGCACCCCTGGGTTTATGCTCCCCTCTTCCACCAGGGGAAAGCAAGGCAACATGAGCAGCGCTGGTCCCCTGCTCCCCAGCTTCTCTGTCACCCTCGCGGGCAACCAGAAAAGGCCAGAGGCAACTGTTTCCCAGCTCGGCCCCTCCACCTCTGCCCCGAGTGAATGGGGGCCTTGTCCTCGGGTGTAGAATGAGCTGGACTGTGGGTGGTAAGGGCGCATTGTCTTCTGCCTTGGAAATAATGCCTCGGCTTCTTCTGGGACCCTGTTACGGACAGTTCCGCTGCGCAGCCTCTCCGTAGCCAGGGGTCATTCTGAAGGCAATTGGCTTGGAGTCTCAGAATGTCACAGCTGGAAGGCCACAAGTTTGGCTCCTTTGACTGGCCAGGGAGGTCTGTCCTGCTAGCTGCGCCCGTGTGGGACGCACTGGTCTCTATACCCAGCACAGGAGCCACGACAAGCCCTGGAGATTGTCCAGTCCCGTGGGTCTCCCCAGGGGCGGGTTAGTTCCCAGGGGACATTTGGCCATCACAAGTGGGAATGAGGCGTCATTGTCATCTAGTGGGCAAGTCCAGCATGGCTGCCAAACATCTGACAGGACACAGGACGGTCCCCTGCAACAATGACAAATGTCAGAGTAGCCAGGTGGAGGACCCTGCCCTAGGCCCAGGTCACCACCCCCATCGGGCAGATAGGCTACTGGGGTCCAGAGAGATGAAGTGACTTGCAAGGCTCACAGAGTTTCAGTGGCAATGCCAGCGCCCAGGATGTGCGACCTTCATCTTTAAACCCAGGTGCTGGTCTGAGAGAGGATGAAGTTCCCAGGCGGGGCTGGTTGCCAGGCAGGGCCTTCTGCCCAGTCTCGGCATCTCCAGCCTCGGAGAGGCCAGTGACACAGTCGTTAGTTTTCCGTGGATATGGCAGTAGTAGGATTCTCGCAGTCCCGGGCCTGGCACCCACAGTGGCACATCTGCCCATCATGGAAGGTAGGCCCCGGGCAGCCCTGCGCTCTGTGAGTGTCTCAGAAACACAGAGACCACTGTTTAGGCCCAGGGATTCCACACACCAGGCTGTGAGTGTTAGAAGGTGCCCTTTGTGTGGCTGTCTTGGTTTGCTTCCCATGGGACAAGAGAAGGAGCCGTTGCTGCTGTTTGAGAACAGGGAGCAGAGCGGGCCCCCTCCTGTGCTCTGGCCCCACGCTCTCAACCGACTCTCTGCAGCGATGGCAGTGACCAGTGTGGCAACCGTCTGCTCCATGTGGCTGCTGAGCACTTAAAATACAGTCAGTGTAACTGGGGGATTGAATTTTTAACTTTATTGAATTTCAGTTAATTTAAATTTAAGTGGTTGGTGGCTACTGGCTGGACGGTTACCTCTGGGCCATCAGTGTGGATACTTTTCTCTTTAATATTGTGGGTTTTGTCCCACAGCCATAGACATGTAAGTTTCCTTCCCCCCTCTTTTTTTTTCTTTTAATTTCTTTAAGCAAAGTCCAAATGAGCAGTAGCAATTTTTTTCTCATCCTGCGGTGGGACTTAGCCTCACCCAACAGGGACCTTTTAAACACGACTTGGGCTCTGTCCAGAGAACTAGCAAAGGGTGGTTCTAGAAAGAAATTGGAATGCAGAGGGTCCCATGCATCTCGCTGGGGTGGAACCCTGTCTTGGTCGGATGCTTTATGAAAGCACCGAGCGTTCCACACCTTGGTGACCTCGTGGTGAGTTCCTGACCTAGAACTTGTCCTTGGACTCTGTCATGAGGCTTTTTAAAGCAGGTCTCCAGAGGAGACCTGGCGAGTGGGGGGCTTTGGTGCAGCTGGGCCTCTGGTGGGCGCTGCAGGCCTAGCGGCTCTGGGGAGGAGACCCAGGGTAAGGAACCAAGGTCACACTGCACCAGTAAGGAGTGAGGAGTCCTTGCCTTCAGGAGCCTGACAAGGAGGGCTGTGTGGGGGAAGAACGAGGGTCCTCAGCTGCCATCAGGAGCCTAATGAGTCCCGCCAGCTGCCCCCCACTGCTGTGGGCACCTGCTCCGGCCTCGGCTCGTCTTTCCCTCACACGGGGAAGAGCCGTGGCTGCCCCTGCCTGAGAGACAGGCCCAATTCATCCTTCTCTTTCCTAATCAGGCCCAGGAACGATGGAGACCATTATTAATAATGGATTAGGTTACTGAAGTGCCCCGCGGGAGTCCAGCCTGAGAACACTGCTCTTGATGATGAGCGGCCACGCGGCCACCACGCTGGGCTCTGCGCCCAGAACACAGGGCAGAACAAACAGGTCAGAGGGGCCAGTGGTCCAGGGAGCCCGGGCCCCGGGTTAGAGCCACAGATGGAGGGGTCCAGAGCCCCCACCCTGGGCGTCAGGGACACCTGCCACCAGCCAGGAGAGCAGAGAAGCTGGGGTGCCAGCTTCCCGTGGCCCCATCCCGACCCTTGCCAGCCTAGGCCAACCCCGTGGGACCTCTCCACAGGGCCACCTCCTCTCTCCCTCCCCACGGGGCTCAGCTTGAATGTCACTTCTTCAAAGAGGTGTCGTTGACGCCCACGGTGACAGCAGTCTCCCCTTCCACTCCCAGGGTGCCCTCCCCCTCCCCCCGGCACCTGTGTCATCCCCCCCTCCCATCTCAGCCGTCCACAGTTCCCTGGGGGCGCTGGCTGGTCGCCGTCTCTCCATCACAGGTTCAAATGCCCACTGCAGTGAAGGGCCCACTTTTGCTCCACCTGGTTCTGTGCTTCAGCTTCCTCCTCTGGGCACTGTCCCCAGAGTCCCCGCTCTCTGTGAGACCCCCCTCCCACCCTGCACTCAGGCTCTGGACAAAACCAGGGGTGGCTTTTCCAGCTCCTGACCTGCTCCTGGGGCTGCGGGGGGCTGCAGCAGGTTTGTGTTCCTGACGTCCACCCCACAGGGCCCTTGGCGTCCCTCCCCTCCCTGGTCCGTCACCCACCCACATCCCAGACACCTGGCTGCACCTCTGCTGCTGTCCCTGGGACACCAGCCCCTGTCCTGCCCTCACACTTCTTCACTAAGGTGATGGGCATAATCCTGCCCGTCCCCGCTGCCCCGTGGCTGCCCCCAGCCTCCCTCCCTCCTTCCCGGCACCTCGGGATCCGGAACCTGGGCCCAGGCGCCCCCTGTGCAGGGCGCACCCCCTCCAGCCCCCGAGAGCGGCCTCCGCTCCTGCCCGTCCTTTGCCGGATGAGCTCCCTGGACCCCAGCTTTCTTCAGAAGTTGCCCCTCGAGGATCCCCTCATGTCACACGAGAGCACCTGGTCCCCGGACCCTCAGCCACATCAGCTGCCCTGCTGTGGAACAAAAAGGACAGCGTGGTGTCCAGGCGGAGGGGCCTGCCTCTTCCTAGTCTCTCCCTCAGGGCCAGGAGGCCCTTTCCTGAAGCCCCAGCAGGCCTTCCCTCTCCGTCCCCAGCCAGAATCATGCACCCCTAAGCCAGTTAGAGGCAGAAGGACAGGGACAACCAGCCCGGCTCAGACCATGGGAAACCCACCTCCCAAAGCCTGGCCCCCAGGGACCCGCTCCCTCTGCTGAGAGCTGGTAACTGGGCAGCCAGCGGCCTCCAGCTGCAGCCGGAGGGAGGACTGGGAAGACTTAAGAAAGGGGGGTTTTCCCAAGACCCAGCAGCAGAGAAGGGGTGGAAGGGCCCCCAGGCCAGGGCACAGATGGGTGTCCTGTCCACCTGGACAACTCCCAAGGCAATTTCTTATTTCTCCCCAGAAGTGGGGGCTGATCTCAGAGGTCAGCACAAGCCCGAGGTCCAACGTCGTCCTTGTGACTTGTGAGTCCAGCCATGTACTCTGGTACCTTCAGGGCAAGAAATCGGCCAGCCGCCCCACACCCACGCTGGCCCCGGGGCCCCTGTGGGAGGTGGGCGCCCCTGGCACAGGCCTCCCCGTGGAGGCCTGGTGTCCATAAGTGGAGAGTGGCGGCCTGAGAGTCAGTCCCTTGTGTCCAGAGACAATGGGGCTCTGTGGGTGGGGTGCCAGAGGGAGGAGGCAACCCTGCCCTCACAAGCGCCTTCCTCAGTGGACACTGAGTCTGCGCCCAGCAGCCCAACAGGCCTGGGCCCTGGGCCCCCAGGCAGGATAAGGGCTGTCTACCACAAAGGAGCTTCTGAGAACCCGCACCATTTGCGGTGCTTTAGGACGGTACTTAAAGAGCACTGACAGTCACAAGGGCCAGGGCCTGGTCCCCGTGCGGCCATGAGCACAGCCTCGGTTTCCTCCTTGGTCCCCAGGGTCTGTGACGCAGGTTCTGTCACCACACAAGCCTTTGACAAAGTTCCCTGTCCCCTTGCTGCTCTCGTGAGCCAGAGAGAAGTGAGAAGTCACAGCCCACTGGGGAGACACTGAGACCCTCGGGCACCTCTTTGCTCAGAGTCCCACACATTGGACGACTTTTCCTGAGGACCCTTCAGGAGCCCAGAGAGGGGCCCTCCACAGTGAAGGACCAACTGTGCCATTAGACCGTCGCTTGAAGTGGGGACCTGTGACTGCTGTCACCTCTGCCTGGTGGTGTCACCAATCCCACAGGAACCCCTGAAGGAGAGGTGACCCCAGCCCACACAGCTCTGCCTTCATTTCCCCCTGGGAATGGCAGGGCTGGTCTGCTGTTTGGGAAGCAGGTTCATGGACATTCGCCCCTGGCAGGAGATGGACACCCATCTCCACAGCATTGGTGACTGCAGAAGCGGGCACTGGCCTGACGTGTCAGTGGGGCTGGTCACTGGGCTTTGGAGGAGGCTGGAGGTAGACGGCCACTGTGGGTAGCCGCCTCCCCGACCGTAATTAAGGCCAGTTAAGCCGAGACATTCAGCTCCTGGGGACCAAAGGAAACCACTCAGGCCCCTGGGCACGCATGAGTCACCAAAGACTTTGGAAGTTGGGAGAGATGTCTCATGACGTCCCTGAGGCCCACCGTGTCCCAACAGTGCCTGAAACTCAGGCTACGCTCAACAAGCAGGATGCGGCGTGAGCAAATGGCTGGCCTCGTGAGGGGGCCACACACAGGGCCAAGAGGCTGAGCCACCGAAGGAGTCTCCGACTCAAGATGGAAATGTGGTTTTAAAACAAATGACATGGCTGTCACTCCCTTTTCCTGGAAGCAGACTGCATTACTGTTGAAAGAGATGCTGCGAAACAGATTGCTTCCAAACTGTGCACTGCTGTCTGATTCGCTCGTCTCTCGCTCCGTCCCCCGACAGCCAAACATCTGTGCACAGCTTCTCCAAACAGCTGGCTCTGGCTCTGATGGAGCCAGCTGTTCCCCGGGTCGCATATCCCCGGGGTTAGTGGGCCGAGTTGGCTGGGAGCTGTCCTAGGACACCGGCTCTGTCCTCCGTGTCCTACTGCTACAAGGGGAGATGCAATCAGGCCGTGGCCACGGTGCCAAATGGCGAGCCTGCAGTCATCGCCGGGTGAAGGTGGCTGTGCTCCTCCGACCCACAGGGACTCTGCCTCCGTCGTCTCCTGCGATAGCCACAAACCCACGAGGAACCCGGGGAGGCGTCCATCACTGAGAGCGGCTGGAGGGCTGGCCGGAGCTCACAGTTCTTTTGTGGCCCTGGACCTGGGGTGGAGCCACCAGCCCCCACTTCTCCCTAGAAACCGCTTGGTCCCATGGGCTCAGCCTTCGGGACCCGTCCAGGGGACATCTGAAGCTCCCGCTGCTCCTACTTCCTCTGCAGGCACCTGCAGGGCGGCTTCTTTGCCTCCTGTAGCACCTGCCGCGAGACCCCATCATGCTCAGCCAGGGATTTGTTTTCGGGCTTCGCTCCTCTCCTCAGAGTTCCCCTGGGGACAGGCTTCCTCTGTCTTGGGAACTCCCTGGACTGGCACCTGACGGGCCCTGCCAGGCTGCTCCCCTCCGGCGGCACTGAGAGAAACTGCCCAGGTGGCAGGTGGGCCCAGGGCAGGACCCGCCTCACTCGGTTCTTGTCTCTTGTGGCCTAATGTCCTCTTCTGTGAGGACCCTTGTTTTGCGTATCTGGTCTTTGGCAGGTTTGTGGGGGTGGGTGGAAGCAGCAGCAGGGGCTCTGTGGTGTGTGTGTGACCTGGGATTGAGCCCCAAGGCACTCTGCCACCAAGCTCCACCCCAGCCCTTCTGGTTTTTTATTTTGAGTCAGGGCCTTGTCAAGTTGCCCAGGCTGGCTGCAGACTTGCCATCCTCCTGCCTCAGCCTCCCAAGTCGCTGGGATTACAGGCGTGCCACTGCACCCAGCTAGAAGTCCCAGAGCTTTTAATGATAACGTTTCCTAAGAACGCAGCTCCTCTGATGAATTCAAAACGAGCCTAGATTTTTCTAAACTGTCCTCTCTGGTGGCCATCTAGTCTCACCATCCCTCTAGGCCACAGGAATGTTTCCTGAATACAGCAGGCAAAGCCCCGCTGAGATTCGGAAAGGGTATGGCGACCTCTGAGACTCCAGGACACCTCCTGCCTTTCTGTCATGTGCAGAGAGAGTGACAAGAGGAGGCAGGAGCTCAGCAGTCTTGACAGTCTGACTGCGTTGGCCTCCCCTGTCTGCTCCCTGTCGCTCACGAGGCATCTCTCCTGCCCCTGAGCCACCCTCCCTGCAGCCGCAGATGACCTCACCTGGCAGGTTAGCCATCTGTGTGTGCCTCTTCTTTTGGAGGCTGCCAGCTCCTGAGCAAGAGGATCAGGTCTCAGTCAGCTTTATAGTGACTCACGGGGTAGCTGGCACCGGGCCTAGGGAGGGCGCGGGTTCCGTGTGATTCATCTTGAGAGCCCCAGCTCCCAGCACAGTGTCGAGCAGCAGGCGCGCTCCGTGCGTATCTGGTGGATGAATGAACGAATGAGCACATTCAGGTCACTGTCCTCTCAGGTACAAACCATCAGCTACCCACACGATGCCTTGTCATCTCTGGAGAGAGGTACTGGCCACATCCAGCACAGGGAAATTGAGGCGGGGGCAGGCCTGGCGGGTAGCCCAAAGATTGAGGTCTCCAGCCTGGCCCCTGGGAAAGCTGCTTCTTCTGCATGGGCTGGAGGGGGGCGCTCAGCTAGAGCTTACTGCTGTCAGGATCCACTGTGTTTTGAAAAGTGGCCGTACAAAGGACATTCCTACCCCGCTCACGGTTACGCAGGGGAAGGAGGAGCTGTGGAATCGAGTGATTCCAAGTGAGGCTCCTGGAGCTGGTGGGATTTCTCGCCCTGTTGGCATCTTTCAAGGGACAGTTCTACCTTGGGCATTAATACCTCATTCACTGTCATGAGTGCCCATGGCTGCTGGGATTGTGACCACCAAAGACACAAAGCTCCAAGTGCTACTGTTCGGGGAAACAACCCCTGGCACAGAAACCAGAACCGCATCCTTGTCAGTGAGAACAGGGGGTCAGGCGTTGGCGTGCGGGCCCCGTGGGGACAGGCAGCCTTGAGTGATCTGATGGTGTGTCTGACCCCCGCGGCGACTGCCGCTTAGAGAAGGGGCCTGGATCTCTGTCTGGTCACCCTGGGAAGACTTGCCCAAGTCAGGGACACCTCAACTGAGGAACTGGGAGGAAGGGTTTGGGGTTTGATATTTCAAAAAAGAAAAGCTAACCCCTGGATCAGAATGACAAGACCATCTGCCTGTCCTTAAGAGGGTCCCCCCTTGTCCCCCAAGTCCTGGGGCTGTCCTCAAGCCACCTATTCTTGAGTGGACAGAACTGCCACTTACCTCTTGAGCAAGTTCCTCAAGAGGTAAGTGGCAGTTCTTTGGGCCGCCCTCCCCTGACTTGAGTTTATTCTGACCTTGGATCCTGTACCTTCTCAGTGTTGGCCTGATCCTGCCCTGGCTCGGGCAGCCCGGTGGCATTCTTGTCCCAGCCGTTTCATGGGAAGCACAGCTTATTATACGTGGGATCTGAGGTCCAACCCCAGGACCTTGCATTTGCTAATGGTGTTTTAGCACCAACCCCCTGGGAAGTGCATAATAGCTTCCTGGATTTCTTAATCCAGCTGCTGTTAATTCAGTAACAACTTAGTCACCATCTCCTCTGCATCTTCCATGGTTCTACCCAGGAGAGAACAAAAGTGGGAGCACTGGGGAAAAGCAGCTTGCAGTTCCTTATCAGGCCAATCTGCACAGACCCCAGGACCTGGCAGCCCCACCCCGAGCGTTTACCCAAGGAAATATGAAAACACGTCTCCACAAAGGCTCACAGGCACGACTTTCGGCAGCTCAAAAACCTGGGAATAGCCTAGGTGTCCATCAACAGGGATGCGGTAAACAAATGATAGCATACGTGGCGGAGGTCTGCTCAGCTACAGAGAGGAAGGAATACTCAAGTGTGCAACCTGCAGACAAGTCTCCACCACTCTGCTGGACAAAGGAAAAACAAGAAAACGTTGGCGATTCTGTTTATGTGAATGTCAGGAACAAGCAAATCTAATCTATGATTTTAGAAATCAGAATAGCCATTGCCCTCAGGGTGGGGACCGGCTAGAAAGAGGTACTTTCTCGTGTGGGAAGTTCTGTGTTGTGATGGGCTGTTGCCTCTGCAGGTGGACACCTTTGTCAAAGCTGTCAGGGGTGCACTTGAGGTGGAGCTAACCCCTGGATCAGAATGACAAGACCGTCTGCCTGTCCTTAGGAGGGTCCCCCCTTGTCCCCCAAGTCCTGGGGCTGTCCTCAAGCCACCTATTCTTGAATGGACAGAGGCATATCCCATTCTTTTGGGTATATTCTTGTATCTTGAAGACCTGCCCAAGGCTGGCACTGTCTGTGTGTCCGCCGTCCATCCCTCTTCCTGTCTTCCTCTCTCTTTTCTACCTTCCCTCCCTTTCCTTCTCCTTCCTCCCCCACCCAGCCCTCCTGCCGTCCCCAGCACGGCTTTCCAGTTGTGCCAGGTCTTTCCAGGACCTCGCTCTGGGTCCAGGCTCTGGGATGAAGCTCTGCGGTGTCTTTGCTTTCTCAGAGGGACCTGAGCCTGCCTCTTGACACCTGTGCTTCAGAGGCACCCGACACAGCCCGTATCGAGGGGGTGCAGATTCACCCCCAAAGACTTCATGGGTGGGATAACAATGAGAGGGCCTCATGGCACCCAGTGCCAGGTGCTTTGTCGATGACACTTTCCCACATTCTGGCCACCCCCATACAGACTGAGATGACCACAGGTGTCCCCACTAGGCCAGACCCACGACTGCACAGACCCAGCCTCTTGCAACAATTAGCTTAATAAACTGACCTCACCGCCTCCTTTTCTGTCTCCTCCCCTGGAGTCCCCTGTGAGCCCGCTCCCCACCCCCACCTGTAGCGGAACCGGATTTAATGCCTCAACTGAGAGAATGAGATGTTCTGTTATTTTTCATGGGAAATTAAACCTGACCCGGCTGTCAGTTAGCTCATGCCAAGGGAGGATGGATGGCCCGGGCGCGGCACTTAACCCCTGCTCTGCGCACACACGCCAGGGCTGGGATGGAGGCACGGGGGAGGGCTGGCTGGGAGCCAGGCATGACGTCACCGCTGCAGGCTGGGGGTGGGGCTGCAGGAGAGGTCAGAGGGCCTTCCTGGGGGTAATGATGTCCAGGAGGTCCATGCCGGTGGCACCCTCTGATGCTCCCCCCGAGACTCAGCTGCTCCTGTGTCTTCCAGTTCCCAACTCTACCTCGTGCCCCGATGAGGAGAGCTGGTGGTCGGGGCTGGTGATCATCGTGGCCGTCGGCTGTGCCGCCCTGGTGTTCCTGACTGTGCTCGTCATCATTTGCTACAAAGCCATAAAAAGGTGAGTGTCACTGGGCCCAGTCGCGGGGGGAAACAGCTGGGCTCCAGGCTCCTCCACCCACCCTCCAGCACTTTTTAAAATCATAGCAATTGCTGAGACCATAAGAAGCAGAAAGACTGTACAACGAACTTCCCTCCACCCTCGCCCTCATCCCGCAGTTTCCGAGGTTTGGCTGTATTTGCTGCGTCTATTTCCTCTTTCTTCTTCTTTCTTTCTTGTTGCTGGAATATTTTAAAGTAAACCTCAGTCACGATGCCCCATTTTTTTTAGGTAGTTTTGATTCCACGAGCGTTTGACGTGCACCAGTTGTGTGTCAGGCCCGGCGCAACCCAAAAGAACAAAAAATATTGCCAGACACCAAAGGGTAATGGGAGTTGTTAATAATGCGGTGTATCTAAGAAAGTGTTTTTAATTCCTTGCCATCCCTGTGAAGAATGATCATAACACCTAAAACGTTTCATTTACCTCTTTTAATCTGTTGGCCTATACGACCTCACCTCAATAATTCAAAAGCAGAGACCAACATCATCAAGTTGAAAGTCTTAAAATGAATCATGGTCAAGCATCCAGAAAGGGGGCCAACAGTGTCCTGGCAAGCGAGTGGAAGAGGCCAGACCCAGCAGCAGGACCCAGCGTGGCTGCTGCAAGCAGCACAGGCCATGCCCTCCCTGGGCATGGACCTCCCAGCCCAGAACCCCCCTTCTCCAGTGCCCATGCTGCAGGGCAGTCTCTAAAACGACAGTCAATACCCAGGGAATAACTGTGGTCAACTCCTCGCCAGGCACCGGGTTTACCCCTTCACCCACACTCTTGGCTCCTCTTTGCCTCATCTCTTTCCAAACAGCCCCATTTGCAGATGAGGAAACTGCGGCCCGGAGGAGTTAGGGAGCTGCCCAGGATGGTACAACCGGGGAGCAGTCAAGTCAGAATTTAAGCCCAGAACCAGGTGACTCCAGAGCCCAGCCCTGGCCATGGCACCACTTTACCAATACGTTTGACTCCAGTGTTGGGCGAGAACCGGCCTGGATGCCCCTGCTCTTGCTCAGGGGTGCGGAAAAGGGGGGCCTGTGGGTGTGGCAGGGCGAGTCTGCAGCACTGGGAAGGACAGACAGACAGAGCTCGCACTAGCATCTCATCACGGTAGTGCTGCCCTGCCTTAGCTGAGCGGGCTCTGAGAGGGCTAGGGGATGACCAGGGAAGGAGCATGAAGGGAAGGCTCCCTCCAGGGGCTGTGGCAGCTTTGTCCAGGGACAGGGCAGGTCCAGGGAGCAAACGGGGCTGACGAAGCCAGAGCAGCCGTGGGGCAGTAGCTCCCCAGCACAGCAGCCCAGGGAACGGAGACTTAGCCCCAGGGAGGGTCTGCCAAGCAGAATGGCGGAGACACAGAGGAAGGGGAGGACATGTCCCCCAGCATCTCTGCGCCTCTCAGGTCTCCCATGGGTCCTCCAGTGGCCAAACCCAAGATGCCGAGGAATTGGAGAGATGCGGTCTGAGATCAGCCTCCCGGAGTGCCAAGCAGGGAGAGAGTGAAATGGGCAGCTGGGGGCACCTGGAGACAGCCCACACCATGATGCCCCTCCACCTCTTGGCCAAGATGGGGACACGGGGAATAAGACCCAGGTTGTCCCTAATCCAGAGACAGTGTCCTTGAAACACAATACCTGGTGCCAGGAGGGGGCCGTGCACACTGCAGACAGAGGAAGAGACCACTGCCAGAGCGGGGGGGGGGGGGGCGGGGGGTGCCTGCCCTGGGGGGCTGTAGAGAGCCTTGTGCTAGCCAGGTCTGTCTGCACTTCTCCCCAGAGCAGATGGAGGGTTTCCTGCTCTCGGCCATTTCTTTTTGGTCAATAATTCATCTGAAACATGCCTTTCCTCTCAAGAAACAGGAACAGCCCATGTCACCGGGAAAGAAAAATTCAGTGAGAAGCCCCACGTTTCTGAGCTCTCGCGGCCTCCAGTCCCAGGGGAGATTTCCATCTCATGAATGGCCCCCCGTCCAGCCTTTCAGAGCCAGGTGGCAGGAGGATGGTTCTAGAATCAGCTGGGGTAGGAAGGAGGTGATTTGGGAGTTGCCAGGTTGGGCATCTGGGGTCAAGATAGTCGGGAGGCCTGGTTGAAGGGGCTGGTCTTGTGGGAAGTATAGTGGTCAGCGTTCCCAGGAACCTCATCCTCCAGGGCCAGGGCAGAGGCTGAGCGCAGACAGAACCTCTGAGAGTTTATAGACAACCAAAGCCTCTTAGTCCACAGGGGAAGAGGAATCGTAAACCAGGGTGAGCCATCGAGTCACCAAGATAAAATTCCAAGGCCAGGCCCCAGATCCCCACTGACCTGGGGACACTCAGCAGGGAGCTGCCCTCCAGGGGTGGCCTTTGCACCCTTTCACCCCATGGAAGCCCCTGTGTTGAGGAGAGATGACCCCCCCCACACACCATGCTCCTGTGTAGAGACACCCACACCCTGAGGACAGGCAGAGGCCTTGCCCCGGGGGTCCTCAGGGCCCTGTTCCTTGCTGCTGCTGTGCCTTTGCCATTGAACCTCTTGACAGCCATTTCCGTCTCATGTTCAGGCTGCGACAGTGGGGCCGACGGGGGCCCCGGTCCTACAGACTGGACTGTGGACAGTGCAGTGGGTACTCTCGGCCGGGGCTGGAGAGCCTGCACTCCAGCTATTACTAGATGTGCTGTTGAGCCGCTTCCTGTGGAATGAGCACTTTTGAATGCTCCATGTTCCAGCCTCTTCCGTGGTGCCTTGGAAAAGCCCTTGACTGGCACAGGGCTTCTCAGAAAGTCGGTGTTGGTCCACGGGTATTGAGCATCTTCTGTAGGCCAGGGCCTAGACCAGGCTCCAGGGATGTAGAGTGCACAGGATTGAGACCCCATCCTCATCCTGCAGTGAGACAGGCAGATAACACACCCACACCCACAAACTGATCCACAAGATGGTTTAAAAGACATTGCTACGAA
This sequence comes from Ictidomys tridecemlineatus, assembly GCF_052094955.1. Taxonomy (NCBI): domain Eukaryota; kingdom Metazoa; phylum Chordata; class Mammalia; order Rodentia; family Sciuridae; genus Ictidomys; species Ictidomys tridecemlineatus. The sequence continues at coordinate 113,683,615 of NC_135481.1, read as the reverse complement.
GAGAAGGTGAGCGGGCAGAGAAGGAGGGGACGCAGAGGGGTTGCTTCCACCAACCTGCAAGTCACGCGTGTTGTGCACACTTTTTTAAAGAGCTTAATGATTTCAAAAGTGTGGCTAGGGCTTTGCGCACTCATTACCACCTTTTAATTCAGTTTTTATTTTTGTCAGAGTTAATACATGCACATAATTTAAAATGTCCTGTGTGCCATAAAGTTATTAGGGAAACAACAGCCCCTGACTTCCGCTGCTCTTCCCCATCTCCATCTTGAGAGGCGGCCACTTCTGACAGCTGTTGCTGCTGTGTCGCCTCCGATTCTAAGTGATGTGCACACAGCTATTTGAGTTTTCCTCCAATTTGGAACATTATCAACTAACTTTCCACTATGGAATACCAGGGTCGGCACCCCTAACCCACAGACCCCCAAAACTCTTCCTCTCTTCCATCCTCCACGGGTGGCCTCCCAGGGCGGGCCTCAGGATATTCAGTGGTGACCTTGGGCCGTTTACCACGGTTTCTTTGCTTTCCTGGGTTTCCTCTCAGTGTGCTCAGGCCCATGGTGCCAGTTTCCTCTTGGAGACTCCGTCCTGCTTTCGGGGGGCCTGGTGGCTCTCTGGGCCTGCTGCGTAGCCACTGGGCTGCGGTCCCTGCAGCAGCTTCCCAGGGCCAGCACTCCTAACAGGCTTCTGCCTGGAACTCCCCACACTTGGCTTCCCCCGCCCTGCCCCGGGCTTCATTTCTTCATCTTGATTCCTTCAGGAACTTATTATAAGATCGCGCCCAAATATACACTCCAGAGAAAGCTCATCAGTGGGTTTTTTTTTCCTCCAGAATTTACATTCTTTTGGGACTTCAGGGTGGCCCAGATAGGGGTTTGTTCTTCCTTCCTGCAGGGCAGCTGCGTTGCCAGGCAGGGCTGGGGATGCGTTTCCCTGGGCTCCCAACCACAGCAGCCTTGGAGAGGTCATGAGCAAATGAAAAAAAATGCCAGACCTTTCTCTTCCCCGCCCAGCAGCTTGTCTGAGTCCATGGCTCCGCCTGAGCTTCCTTCTTTCTGGAGGTAAAGCCGGGATCCCACTCCTCTCGCTCATCTCTCCCCGCTGTGCCTGGCACGGCCCTTGCACCAGGGGCCACTTGGTGACCATTTCTCTGGCTTGAATGGAGGCCTGTTTACACACGTGCCAGCTTCCACCTTTGAACTTGACGAAGGCCATTTAGAATTCCAGCAGACTCACTTTCCCCCCTTCTCCCTGGGTGAGTGAAGGAGAATCTGTTTGGAGTAAATAGCACGTGCCCAGGGCTCAAGGCCAGGCCCCGCCCTGGCACCAGGTTCGGTCTCCTCCACCCTCTGCCATCTCTGCCCTTCCCTCTGAGTCCTTCTTCAGCCTCCTCCACACTCTAGCTCAGTGACACAGCAGCTCCCCTCCACCTCAGAGTAGCAGAGCCTCCCTCCCACCTGTGTGTGACATCTCGGGCCCCACCATGAAGGGTCCTGCCACCTGCCACCTCCTCATCCACCCCATGGAGCACAGCTACGAGGGGCCAGCCACCTCCACTCCCTTCCCTACTCTGGCCACTAGCTGAAGGGTAGGGACAGGGGACACGGAGGCAGGCTGGCCCAAAGCCCCAGGGAGGCCCAGGGATTCAGGACAGGATGGAAATTCTTCGCCCACTTTCCACTCACCATGAACTTCAAGAGCACCCCGGGAATGCATCTGGGGTTCCCTTGGGCTTTGCAACTGGTCTGTCTCAGGGACAAACACCTGTGGCCAGGTGGGTGCCTGATGTAGTAGCTGGGGCTGGACAGCTGTTCCCACCCATCACGTCTCTCTGCTCTCTGTGTAGGCACCTGTAACCCCCCCCACAGGCGCCCAAGTGCTGTCCCTGGCTGGAAGTCCAGGTCACCACTTCTCCCTCTGGAGTCGAGTGCACATTGGCACACTCCCCGTAGGGGCCTCTGCTGGTCAAGCGCTGGGCCTCCGGGGCCAGCACTGCCCCTGGGCCTTGCCCCGTCGTTGGGCTGTCTGGGGTTTGGCTTCTCCCTGGTCACCGCACAGGCTCCTTTTGAGTCCGGATGCCACAGTGTCTCCCATCATCATCACCATTGTCCTGCCTCCAAGAAGGGCTTGGGCTGAGACGGGATGTGGCGGGTGTCAGGCTGCCCTGGGCGCAGGAGCTTGCGTGGACTCCTTTCCATCAGCGCTGGCTGACGTGGACCCAAACAGAGCTCTGCCTTTTTCTTTTCTTTTTTTTTTTTTTTTTTGGTGTGTCTGTGTGTGCCGGGATTGAACTCGGGGGCCCTTGACCACTGAGCCACACCCCCAGCCCTGTTTTGTATTTTATTTAGAGACGGGGTCTCACTGAGTGCTTAGCACCTTGCTTTTGTGGAGGCTGGCTTTGAACTCACCATCCTCCTGCCTCGGCCTCCAGAGCCGCTGGGAATACAAGTGTGTGCCACCGTGCCCAGCTCTGGGGCCTTTTTCTTTTGTCATGAAGAAGTTCACCCCTCTCTGAAGCCAGCTCCCCAGGCCCACTGGGTCAAGGTTCTGGACTAGTCATTGTTCCTGGAGCCTCAGAGAAGCAGGTTCTCAGTGTCCCAATGAGACAGGTGCCATGGGGCCACTCCTGCCCAGAGACCCTCCAGCCAAGGACCTTTACCCCCTCAGCCATGCTGGCATCTAGGGGCTTGAAGGATGGTCACTTGAAGGATGGTCACTGAAGCTATTGTGGAGACCTCTGTCCAGGCTTCCGTAAGTGGCCCTTTGGTCCTTTCTCCAGCATCCTGGCTCGGAAGGACCTCATCCTGGATGAATCCCAGCCACAGAGCTTAGGGGGGTTGCAAGGCAGAGCCCGTGAGAGGACCCTTGCCCAGCCAGCCACGCCCTCCACTGTCCCCTCTGGGCATGTGGCTCCCGGGAGGAGGCCTCTCAGTTGAAGCCCGGGATCTGGTCAAGACCCTCAGCTTCCACCCAGGTGTGCAGGTGCTCAGACCTGGCTCATCTGCCTGGGACATGGCGGGGAGGTGCCCAGGCCTGGAAGTGGAACTGCTGCTCCTCACAGGGATAGCTTGGTGGCCGTGGCCGACCTCTGCCCTGTGTGTGTGTGTGTGTGTGTGTGTGTGTGTGTGTGTCCTGGGCTGGGCAGCGGGGAGGTGGGTGCCTTTGGCAGGGAGAACCTGGGACCTGGAACCCCCACTTTGTTGAAAGCAAACCCTCCGGGGTGGGGTGAGACTAAGGGGAGCTGGGGGCCCCTCTCAGCCACCCGAGCTGCACCCTGCCTGCAGCATCTCCAGCAGAGCCGCGGTGGAGGGTGGAAGCACCAGTCAGCCCCAGAGTGCCACCTAGGTCCTGGCACTTCCTGCCCAAGGCAGGCTCCATTTCTGCCAAGGTCGCTGGACTGTGGGCACCCCGAGTCGTCAACACAACACTCTGAGCAGAGAACACAGAGCGCCTGCTGCTCCCATGCCACAAGGGGCACGAGAGGTGGCAGGTGGGAGGGCCTGGCCTCCTGGGCACGTCCTGAGCGTGGCCAAGGAAGAGCTCACTTACCTTTCTCTTGGTTTTAGGAACCATGCCACTTAGGGAGCCCTCGGTGGCCGTCTCTGCCTGGACCAGGGTGGACATGCCTCTCCTTGGTTTGGGGGACCAGCCCTGACTGGCCCACAGAGCCCAGATCCAGGCTGGGTCCTAGCATCGCCCCATAGCCCTTCTGGATCGTCACGGGCACGTGTTAGGTAGGCAGCTGTGCAGACTGGAGGACGCTGACCACTACCAGCCAGTGGAGCAGCCCCTGCCGGCACCTTCTAGCACAGAGCAAAGAGTTAACAAGCACTCATGGAGCACTTACTGTTTGCCAGATGCTCATCCAAGTGCTTGACATGCACTAACACAATTAATCCTCCCAACCAGCCTATGAAATGGACACCATTACTGTGCTCATTTTATAGATGATGAAACTGAGGCACAGAGAGGTTGCTCAGCTTGCCCTAGATACACACAGCCAGAGAGTAGCGGAGCCAGGTTTCCCTGAGCTGTGACATCTGCCCCTAAGTGCAGCATCAGTGTTACTGTTCAGCATCAATGTTACTGTTACCCCACTTCCCCTGGGTACTACTGAAGCCCAGAGGCTTTGGGAGCAGTTCCGGGTCACAGCTCAGGGAGCACAATGGCTGGGGACTTGGCTCCAGTGGCAGGAGGGGAGCATGCCACGTCCACTTCTCAGGAGAGCCCTGGGTGCCACCCTCTCCCCTCACCATGTGCAGGTGTCTCTGAGCCTCTCCCTCCACAGGGTTCTAGGACCCCATGCCATGAGACGTCCCAGGTTAGAGGTGAATGAAAGAGCCAGGTGTGGAGGACCCTTCAGGAGGGTGAGGGAAGCCATCCCATGCCCACAGGACCTTGGACCCATTTTTAGGGGATGCTGTCCCAGTACTGGGAGGGTGTGTGGCCCAGGATGCAGGGGCAGGGGGTGGTGGTCCCGTCATCCCCAGCAGGTCAAAGCCCTCCCTAAGCCTCAGTTTCCCATAAAACGACCCTTAACTCCAGCCTTGCTTCTTCGGGGAACTCTGAGGAGGGACAAGAACATGTCTGAGAAGACTGCTTTGCACAAAGAGGCAGGAAGCGTGGGTGTCCCCTTCCCTTTCTAGAAGAAGCCCCAGGCAGGCTTGGCAGCGCAGAGTGCTCCCCCAGTTCCTCCTGGTCTTGTGAGCCTCTTCCACCACAGGGGAGAAGGGAGCCGTGAGCAGACTGCAGCTCAGCCCTCTTCTCCGAGGCCCACGATTCCACTCAGGCCGCCACTGGCCATCTCCTCACAGACCTCCCTCCACCAGGCTCATTCAGACAGGCTGCATCGCAGGCATGGAGCCAGCCACCGAGGGCCAGCCCCGCTCACATGGCCTTTGGGAGGCTCTGGGGACACTCGAGAAGGCAGATGCAATCGTCCTGAGCTTCTCACGGGGGCCACAATGTTCACTGGAGACAGCACTCGGCAAGTGCCCCTTCAGGCTCAGCCCTGGGGACCTGGGAGGTGCCTGACGGGATCAGGTCCACCCAGTACAGCAGGACTGTGGCATGGAGCTGGGACACGGAATGGGCAGCCCAGACCAGGAGGGTGTAGATACTCCAGGTGGGGCCGGAGCTCTCCTGAATGACTGGAGCCAGGACAGACAGTGGCACAGAGATTTCAGGAGCTCAGCAACTGAGCAGGGGCTTTCTCAGAGCCTCCCTCCAATGGCCCTGGTCCCCTGTGTCGATAGAACAGTGGACCTTGGGGTTCAGCAACCTCTGAAACGAGCTGCAGATGATTTAGGATGAAGGGTTAAAAAGCACGGATGTATGGTGATTTAATTTGGGCATTCATCACCATCATCATCATCACTCTTTCACTACTGCTCTGGGTCTAACCATCACTGTCCTCACCACTGCCATTACCCTGCCACAACCATCACCACCTCCTCCACCATGATTACCACTACCACCACCATCATCACCATAACCACTACCACCACCACCTGGATCACCACCATCACCACTGCTACCACCACCATCACCAGCACTACCATCACCACCACCACCTCCTCCACCATTATCACCACGACCACCACAACCATCACCACCACCTCCTCCACCATTATTACCACCACCACCACCATCACCAGCACTACCATCACCACCACCACCTCCTCCACCATTATCACCATCACCACCACAACCGTCACCACCTCCTCCACCATTATTACCACCACCACCACCATCACTAGCACCACCATCACCACTGCCACTACCCCCTCCTCCATTATTCCAACCACCACCACGCCCTTCATCATATTTTCCATTTTCCTTTGGCCACACAAGCAAGAGGGTAAAGCTGCCCACGGGTGCCTCTTTCTATTCACTGTCTGCTACCCCTGTGTCCATGTTCATGACCACAATCAATGAGGTCACTCCACGCTTGATCCTGTGAGGCTGACTGTACGTTCTGACCTGTCGAAACAGTCCCGGCTCAGGCCTGCTTGGTTAGCAATGGTCTCATCTCCTAGATTGCGTGCCACACTCTAGTTAAGAACAATCCAGCTTCTGATGGACCCCACAGGGCCAGCAGTGTAACGATGCTAACCCAGAAGAGAGGGCTTCATTCCAGGACATACAGAGGTCCACCCCACAGTGACTGGTATCTAACGATGTCCCTGCCTCCCCAACCCCCTTCTAGGAAACCACTGAGAAAAGATGAAAATGGCACCAGCATTGCCGAGTACCCCATGAGCTCCTCCCAGAGCAACAAAGGGGTGGACGTGAACAGTGCGGTGGTGTGAGTCTACCCCTAGGCCCAGACCCGATGGCCACAGGGACACCTTGGAGGTACTAGTGGACATGGGAAGCCAAGTGGACACAAGCTGACTCCAGGCTTGCCCAGGACTCCATTGTCTTGCAGGCTTCGGGCCTTCTGAGGAGAACCCACCCTCTTCCCAGGCCAGCCCCGGCCAGCCCTCAGGCAGGGGCTGCGTGGACATCAAGCTGAGCCTGGCCCCTGCATGCAGCGCTGGGGCAGCGTCACACCCGAGGCTTCCACCTCCTCCTCATCTTATATGTGGTCCCCTGACTGTCCCCCAGCTGCTACCTGAAGCACGCACTCTGAGGAAGACAGAGGGTCTGCCTGCTGGGTTGGGGAGGTGCCCCCTCTTTAGCTAAAAGAGAAGTGATCCAAAGCCCGCCCCAGGCCCCGAACCCCTCCTCCAGGAAGCCCACCTGCTTCTCTGTGAACATCCCAACAGAAGCCATCGACACAGCCATGAGACAGACGTCCCCTTTCAAAGGTGCTTCCCACCCATCTGTCCTTACCCCCCTTCGATCATCTTCAGTCTTCCCGGCCTGCTCCACCCTCCGTCCCCAGCCACACCTGGGTCCCGAGGTCCTGTCTGCCTGCCATGGGGTGGTGAGCCCCACCTGCAGATCCCCTAGGAGCAGCCAGAGGGGCTCGTCCACACTGAGGCGGTGTGTCCCAGGAGCCTAGGCCAGGCCACGGCCGCGGCCCCTGCACCTGCTCCCAGCCCCACACCTGGCCCCACAGGAACGAGCCCCGGTGTGAGCCAGGCCTTGCCGCAGAGGCAGAACCACCACACGTGCAGATCCTCTGTGTCCCCCAGAGTCTCCCGAGGCCTGACCATGGCACCCAGACCCTCTCCTGAGAGTCCCCAGAAAGAGGTGTTTCTGCCCAGTTTCTCCCTGGGAATGTCTTCTCTGGGTCCCGTCCTCTGAGAGTCTCGAACCCTCCTGAGGGTGGGAAGGAAAGGGAGGGAAAGGAGGGACCCTCCAGGCTCAGGGACCCCCAGCCCTGCCAGCTGTTTCCAAGATGGTCACCTGCCCTAGGGGGCTCATGGCTGCGCCCTGGGAGGCCTGGAGATTGTGCATCCCTTGATGGTTAGGAGAGCACTGTGACCCCATGGCTCCCTGTGTTGCCCCCACACTTGCTCAGAAACTACTGGCCGTGTTCAATGGCAGCACCCACTGGCCTCGTAGGGATTAACTGGTTGCACCTGCTTTGCCACTTAAGTCACCACTGAGCTTCTCTGGCCAGTGTTTGGGCTGCAGGTGAGACTTTCAAATCCAGGTAAGACTGTCAGCCGTGAAAATCAGCCCCCATTTGGGCTGAAATGTCATTGTCCTGGAGCCCATGTGCCCCTGGAGCCATGAGCCACTCTCCTGCCCCAGGCTGATGGGCACAGCCCTGGGCATGCCCTCCCATGGGGGCCTTGTCTTCCTTCCCCCTCTTGGCTTGAGGACTTGGCTTGGGTTTGGACCTGGATCTCGCTTCCCCAGCACCTAGGCATTGGCACAGGGCTGCCTGTGGCCTTCATGCTGGCTGCCCCTGTGCAGCACTCTAGGGACACAGTACTTGGTGACAAGCAGGCCAGAGGAACAGGGGCAGGGAAGGTGAGAATGCAGCAGATCCCCCAGGGCACATCCCCATGGCCTGCACCTCCTGTGGTATGCAAGCCGCCGGTGTCCTGAGCAGATGCCTAGGCAGATGGGCCCTAAACTCATGCCACCTGGCCCCGCGCTACTCAGAAGCTCCAGAGCCATGGGAGGTACCTTCAGCTGGAGGGAGGCCTGTGGCTACAGGGTCCTGGAAGGCTGGACCAGACCCAGGGAGGTTCAGCATGGTGCAGCTTTCCATGCCCATCAGGTACCACTGTCCCCAACTTTGGCTCAGGCCTAGCCCAAATTTGACCTTTGGCCTACAGGAACCGTGACTGAGCTGTCTGTTGTGCTTTGGCCTCTGAGACATCCAGAGCTCGGGTTGGCACGTGAACCCCCTCACCTTTGCTTGTGAAATCCCTTCTTGCCCAGGGAGAGAAAACCCAGGAGGAGCCCCCCCTTGTCAAAAGAGTTCACTGGAGAACAGCCCCCCACCCAGGGCTGGCCGTTCAGAGGATACACATTGCAGAGAGTGAGGCCACCCGAAATTTAGCCCTAAGACCAAAGGGCATGTGAGCTCAGGACGTTTTGCTTTAAAATGGATCTGTGGTGCTCAATGCAGGCCCATCCTCAGATGAGGCTGGACTCTGAGGCCAAGGAGGAAACGCATGCTCCTGAGCATTTTCTCAGATGTCTTCAGCCATCTTGATGGGGAGAAAACCAATGGCATTTAGGATCTGCCGGAGTCATCAGGTGTTCCTAGAAGCTTCTAGAGGAAGTTTGGAAAGAAAGACTAATAGGTGTAAAAATATAGACATATATATTATATATAGTTATATATATTTAAAGAGATATCTATACATATATATATATATATAAAATTACTATACTCGGCATCTGTACAAAGTATGATTTAAGCAGCCCAGGTAGCATCAGACACGTAATGCATGAGTGTAAATATCCTGAAACTGCCTTCTTAGCAACGTGCCGTGTGTACAGGGGAAAAGACCTGTCCCTTGGGGTTCTGTCTCAATGGACAGATGTACAAGTTGAAGCTGTCTTGTCCACCAACAAGCCATAATGCCAATTTCATGCTGAGGCTTCTGTATAGGAAGTGGGACCACCTGCAGCCTTGGGGTGGGGGGCACCGTAAGCTGCTTATGAGGAAGGAAGCACCGTGACTTTTTTATTTTCAATAAAAATATACTTATAAAGATGGCTGTCAGTTGTCATCTATAGTAGGCACTTGCCCCTGTGTGTGGGGTGGAAAGGAGAGGGCGGGCCAGGCAGAGGTTCTGCTCAAGCCCAGGGCTCCATGGTACAGTGTGTGTCTTATCTCTCTTTTATATCTTAACACCTGAGATCAATATTCTGAGATAAAATCAGAAAGGTTCTAGGCAAATGGAAGAAGCTGGTCACCCCAACTTGGCAAGTGCTCATGGGAATCACCAAGAGCAGGAGTTGACTGGCTACACTGGGGAGCCAGGAGTCAATCTGCAGCTAGTGTCCACCTCCCAGTGTGTCCAGTCCTGTGCCCAATTGTCAGTGCCCCACAGTGTCCCCAGCCACCTTGTTGCATGGAGTCATGGCCTGCCCCGTCCCACCAAGCAGAGGGGCCAAGACAGCATGGTCCCATGCTTGCCCACCCCTGGAGCATGACCGTCTGTGGGCGCCCATTCACCCCCAGCCTCACCCCCAGGAAGCCCCACTTCCAGCTCAGGAAAGCAGCTCTGCCTGGATGGGCCCCAGCAGCCGGGACGCGGGAAGGCAGAGGAAACCGGAGTTGTGCCACTTTGTCCTTCCTGTTGGTAAGTGAGGCGGCGGGTCAGAGTGGAAAGGGAGCACTTAGATTCCAGTGAACGGGTGGGCTGTGTGAAACCCGAACCTTCAGCCCGACCCTCTATACTTGAGGGGACCCCAACCTAGATCGTGTCATCACAGTTGGGGCTCCACTGGGCTCCTCTATCCCCACCTGGGTTCCCCACAGCATCAGTTAGTGACTTGGAAAAGGCCTTCCTGCCTGGAGTGGGGGAAAGATCTCTCCCCATCTTGGCCACAGCCCTGGGGTGGTCAGGGCAGGGCAGGGACTCGGGAAGGGCCCACATTCTGGGCATCAGGGATGTGAGGGGAGTCGTGGAGCTTCCCACTAGAGCCCCAAGGCACCTCTCAGTAGTGTCCCCAGCACACCTGGATCTGTGAGGTGTAGGCACACAGTGGAAGGCAGCTGTCCCTTACAGTCACTGTCTCTGCCACAGTCAATACAAGTAGTTTGTGCCATCCAGGCTGGAGTGACAACTGCTGTCCCCTGACCACCTACATGGGCCATGCTTTGGGGCCATGCTTTGGTGCCGTGAGGGCCAGTGGGACACTCAGGCCTCACACACAGTCCTATGCACCCAGAGCCCACTCAGAGGCCGGCAGGGTGGAGGCAGGAGCTGTGGGGGGAGGGCAACGCTCTGCCAGCCTGGGAGGGAGGAGGGGCTGGCCTGGGGTGCCCCAGCACCAGCTCCCCAGGGCCACTTGTCTGATGCCCAGTACAGCCAACTACATGCCCCCTGCCTTCTCTGGGGCCCTGCTGCCATAGAAAAGCAGGAGACCCAGCAGGACCCACAGGGCAACCTGCCTGCCACCTGGAGCAAGGTGGGATCCCTGTCTTGAACCCCGGGGGCCGTGCAGGGACGCTCCTCCTCCTTCCCACAGGACAGAGACCTGCGAGGCTGGGAGAGCCGAGTGGCTGGACGCCAGCTGGCTGTCAGCTCACTGGTGTAGCTTCGAGTGGCCTCACCTTTGGGCACTGATCCCACCCAGCTAGTGACCCATCCTGCTGGGGCACCCACATCTTCTCCTCCCCCATTCCCTACGCTGTCCCCACCTGGCGCCAGGTGCCTTCCTGCCTCTTCCACAGCAGCTCTCAGAAAGAATCTGACCAAGCACTCAAGCCCTGGTAGATGCCCTGTCTCCCTTCCCAGATGTGCCCAGCCAGGGCTCCCGGCCCGTCTGCTATGCAAGTCGCCACCCCTCTCCCTGTCCTCTGCGATGGAGCAGGCACTCTTCACACCTCTGCCCCTGCTCCCCAGGCTCTCCTGTCCCCTGGGCCAGTGTCCTCAGGCATCTGGTGTCAGCTCTCCTTTATTTGTTCCTTCATTCATTCATTCAGTTCCCAACACGGAGCATCTGCTCCCGCCAGGTGGCACATGGGACACTGGGATCCAGCTCTCCCAGCAGAGGCCTCAGCTGGAAACTGCAGAGGCTCAGCTCCTCAGAGCAGCTCATCCCGCCTTGGCCTCCAATCTGCCTCCAGGCGCCCTTCCACCCACCCTGCTCCTCTAGCAACACCCACTGACTTCCAGTCCCCTGTCCACCTGCCCCAGGTTTCTCCTCTCCCCACCGGATCACTGTCTGCCCTCCTGAACTCCCTCAAGCACCCCCATTGGCTGTGGTAGACCCATCTCTTCCACCATCTTGGTCTGGCTGCTCTAGGTAGGCCCTGCTGCCTCCCCAGTCCCATCCCTGTCATAAGCCCCATAGTCCGGTCAGCCTCCTCTGCACCCTATGCCCACTCCCTGGTTGGGTTTTGCGGTCCCTGACCAGTTTGCCCCTCCAATCTGGGTGGCCACATCACATTTGCTGCCCAGGTCGCTCTATAGGCTGTCTCCATCCTGAGCACCCGGCACACACACCCACACATGCACAGAGCTGGAGTCACTCCCCCTGGGGTGGCACAGTCTTGCACACACAGCTTTCATGTTTGGCCCTCTCCTGTGGGTGTTCCCTGTTGCCTCCCCCACCCCGTCCCGCCGCCGTGAACCTGCCAGCACGAGACCCTCTGTCAGCTGATACCCTAGGTGCTGATGGGGGACCTGTGCAGTGTCCTGGGGATACAGAGGGAAACAGGACAGGGCCTCCCCTTCAGACACAGGGTGGGGGTGGTTATGGGTCTGCAATGTGTACAGAGATGGTGACAGCAGACAGAGACCAAAGGGACACCCAGGCCAGCTCCTCAGCACATCTGTGCCTGACTTCTCTGAGCCTCCCTCAAGCCTCAGAGGCACAAAGTTCACCCTTATCTTACAGAGAGCAAGCAAAGGCCCAGCGACATGAGGGGCTGAAAAGGACCAGCAAAGCAGGTGTAGCAGAGCCACATTTCAGGCCCAGCCCGGTGGCCACAGCTCGAGGTTTTTCAACCAGGATGGGCCCTCAGAGTTCAAAGGCTCCATTCCCTGCAGATGGGCACCCAAGTATCTTCCCAGCCCCAGGACATGCAGTCAGGGATTCCTGGACCCAAGTGATCATTCTAGATGGAACTTCTGGCAAAGCTCCTTCCCTCTCAGAGCTTCAGTTTTCTCATCTGTAAAATGGGGCCATGGACTTGGCTCACTCCTGCCCTGATTTCTACCTTGAGTCTTTCTCTGGCCACGACTAGTCATTCTGTGTTTTGTCCCCTTAGTTTTTATCAGTATAGCACTTCCACCACCAAAGAATTATTGTCGGGCTGCTGCAAGCTTCTGGTCTTTCTCCTCCTGTTAGAATGAGCCTCCTCCAGTGTTTGGTCTTACTCATTACCAAATATCCAGCCTCCTGCAAACATCTAAGCATGCCTGGCACAGAATATTTGTTAACTTAAGTATAATTTAACACAGTATTCACAGGCATAAAGAAAAGAATGTAGCATTTTATTTCACATAGCTATAGTCCCCGCCTCCTTGGGGTGGGGTGCGGGTAGAAAAACCTGGATTTTCATGATGGTATTTTGGCTTCTTCCTGTCTCCCTAGTAGCTTCTGGATGACTAGGTTTCTTGTAGGTAGATGCTTAGTCTTGTGTCCCCTCCAGGAAGCACCCACCATGTGTCCCTGAGCAGGCATCTGTCCGTCTGGCACGGGGCAGCTGGCCTCAGGGCACATGGTGTCTTCCAAGTTCTCGCAGGTCCCTGCTTCTGGGGGCTGGCCTGGCTTGCTTCCCGCACAGGTGACAGTGGGCTGTGCCTCGACCCTTCTGGCCTTTTAGGATCTCTGGCTGGCCCCATGCTCTGGCTGAAAATGTCCAGCTCTGGAGGGTTCACCCTCCTGATTGTGGTCTTTGCCCATCTTCCTGTTCTCTCAGCACCAAATCCTTGGGGATTTCTGGCCTCTGCCCACCTGCACAGGCCAGTGGAGGGCTGTAGACACTGCTGTTTTATGTGCCACTGTCCTCTGGGCCTCTGGGATTCATTTCCGAATGAGCAATGCTACAGCGTCCTCAACCAGGAGGGAAGGGAAACATGCCCACCTGGCCTCCCGGCCCAGCCCGACACTTCTCTCCCTTCCCTTTTGCAACAATCCACTAGGGTCCAGAAGAAGTGGGCTCTGCACCCTCAACCTGACTGGCCAGAACTTTCCTCAATCCTCGCCTCTTCCTGCCCCACACTGTCCATGGAACAGAATGGGGCACACAGTATCCTGGAGAAGAATAAAAAACATATCCATTTATTATTTTCAAAATATTATCCCCATTACAAACACAATGATGTGCCCACACCGTGTGAAGTCCAAATGCCAACACAACGTGCCACACGGAGGAGGATTTCCCAGTTGCTCATTCAGACCCAGAAGCGTGGGGGGAGCCTTGAGTCACCGCACGAAGTGCAGCAGCGTGGGAATGCCACACGCGAAAGAACTGGAGCCAAGTGCCCATCGCAAGCTGTGATTCCATGTCAGCAAAACACAGCTGTCACATGCCATTGCAATTTGGAGAATAAATGGCTGCATGAAAGCAAGGCGAGGATCACGGAGCCGGGCGCACAGAGCAGGAGCGCTCCAGGAAGGCTGGCCCTGGCTCTGTCACCCCCACTCTGTGCTCAGTCCCCGAGAGGCATCGCTCCCAGTGCTCCTCCAGGGCAGGGGAATCATGCCTCCGCTCTGCAGCTGATGAAACAGGCTTAGCAAGATCCAGCGACTTCCCTGTGGTCAGAGACCAGGTCACAGACAAGTCCAGGTTCCCACCCAATGCAGCTGGCGCCAGCTTCAACCCACAGGCCAAGGGCTCCGCACACCCTGCGGTCTGCCCAGTTCCCACACCCTTGCCCTTGCTGGCCTGCAGGACTGTCCTCACCTGGAGAGCGCTGCAGTCCTTCACACTGGATTAGTTGCTGGTTCACTTCAAGGGGCAGAAACCCAGCAGCCAGCAGCCCCTTGAGGGGGTCCCTCCTCCACTGGCTGCAGGGGGCCAGTCTGCACTGCATAATTAAAAAGCCACCTCTTCCAAAATTTACTTGGCTTCCACAAATGTCCTGTGCACCCTGGAGGGCACAGTAGGGCAGGGCTCACTTTGGCCCATACATCTGACCCTCCCTAGCAGGACATAGAACCTTCCCTAGCAAGGCCCCCAACCACCATGGTGGTTGGGGCAGAGGAGCGATTCAGGGACCAGGGGCTCATGTGGGACTGACAGCACTGCTCCAAGCCTGACTTTGTGCCTGAGTTTCTGGCTGAGTGACTCTGGATAAATCCCTTCCCCTCTGGCGCTTGTGAGTGAGAGGTTAGTTTAAATCACGGTAGCAAACTCACAGCCTGTGGGCCAGTGGATGGATGAGGGAAGTTCTCAGGCTTGTGAACCTGCCCAGAGGTCCCAGAACCTCTGTTGAAAGGCTGTGGGGTTGGTTCTTCCTTCTTCAGAGGCCAGGTCAGTGGCAGGACTGAACCAAGCTGGAGCCAGTGAGCTCCACCTTTCAAATCGAAAGGATATATTACAAATTTAAGCCTCTCAAACAAAATGTGCTGTGGTCAGGCTCAACCACAGGTTGTCAGTGGTGAATTCTGGACTATGAGGTCCTAAGTTACCCTGGCGGTCACACGAGTAGTGAAGGACTTTACTCAGTACTCAACCACCAGTTTATGGATAGCTTCAGAGGCAGACACACCAGATTCAAATGCTGCTCTCTCTCTTACAGAGTAACTCCTGCAAATCTTCCATTTCTATGTGCCTCAGTTTCCTCATCTTTAATATGGAGTTGATAACAGGAGTGCCCACTCACGCCATCCTGGTGAAGATTAAGCTACCTACTATATTGGAAGTGTGTGATGTGTAGTAAGCTCTCATAAGTGGTAGCTATAATTAAAGCTCATTAAGGGCAAATTCTTTAGGGCAGAGTGAACTCTCAATAGGTCGCAAATCAAATAGAGTTCACCATCAGAATCTTCAATTCATACAACTTTATTCTTTTGCATAAAACTATTATATTAATTGGGAGACTAAATGGGATTTAAATTGTGATCCATAATCTTTTCCATATAAATTAACTCTTAATGAAAGGAGAAAAATGCCTTTGTCAGATGAAGTGACTGTGGCTGGATTAAAATTTAGAGATACCAATACAATTGACCTGCCTCCAAAAAGCTCTCAGATTTCTCTACCCCATGCTCTTGGCACACTGCAGCTGAAAGATCCCAGCATGAGAATAGAGAAGTTTAAGCCTTGCAATATAGGAACAGAGAAATTCAAGTTTTGCACACAGACCACAAGATGTTCTAACAGATAACTTGGAGGAAGTAGGCTTGAGCAAACGCTTAAGCAAACGGGGAACAAGGTATAAACAGGAACAGAAAGGATGAACAGTAGAGACAGGGTGGAATCTTAGGGTTTTTCCGAGAACATAAAGTGGAAAAACAAGTTTACCCCCCAGGTGACCTAAAGGCTGGATTCAGAGGAACCAATAAAATGACTGTTACTGTGCTAAGCTGAAAACTAACCCCCTACTCCCTATAAAAGATCTGTACCCTAAAGCCCGGTGTGCCAGTCACCGAAGCTCCGGCTGAGGTATTGCTGTGCACCCACAGGCGCCTGTGTAAGAATAAATAGCCTCCTGCTTTTTGCAGCCAGTGTCTCGCGTGGTTCATTCCAGGTTAGGGATCTGTGGATCTTTCACAGCCAAAAGACCCTAGAACTGAAAAAAATGAAAGGGAAATGAGTGTTTATCTGGTGAGGTCCTGACTTGGAGCCTGAGGGCCTTTGGGTCCTAATGCTACTGTTGGCTGCATGATCTTGGATAAGGCACTTCACTTCCCGGCCTCTGTTGTCCCACCTGCAAAACTGGGAAAAGTAATAACATCTATCTCACACAGGGAAGTGGGGTTGAGGGGTGAAGACAATGCATGTAAAGTGCTTGGGACCAAGGAGACGATCCACAAATGGTGGCTATTGTGGTTTCTCTTGATTCCCTTTCATGAGAGGCTCACACTTGCTCCTAGCAGCAGAAGGAACTAGACAGCCTCTTACTTGTAATACCTCAGCATCTTCCAAAGGGTTCAACTTTCATAAAACCATGGTTTGGTACCATTCCATTGAGTTCCAACCACTCCATCCTTCTTAAGAACCTACCATTACTGTCAAAACATCCAATTTTCCCAATAAACATATTTGCAAATTATTAAAGGAGTATAATAAATTATCTGCATTGTCCAATTAATGAAAGAGACCCTTCAATCCCAGCTCATGGAAGAGTCTTAGTGGATGATCCATCTTCTCTGATCCAATCCAATCTTATTTGGCCTGCTGTAGCTTGGAAATGGTGATAAAGTTGCAGCAACCACTTGGCTTCAGGTGACTCCTAGGGAAGAGATTTGCTGGAAACTTTCCAATGTGTGGTGAAAAAGGCATATTTGCAAAGAGTTGCATACAATGGAGGCAGGACACTCTTGGCTACGGACCATCTCGTAGGACTTGATTCTGAATCATTGGCTGAAAAGAACCCAAATGAGCCTGTAGTTGTGAGTTGTCCCCTTGTGTGATCTTCATAAGGTAGCACCAGTCTTCCCAGAGGTCCGTGGATTCTGGCACAGTCTCCCAAGTACCATCACAGTCCTTTGCCCATTTGAGCTTTTTATCACCCCAAGGCAATTGGTAAACAGCTCCATTTTACAGATACGGAAAAACAAAGGTGCAGAGAGGTTTAATAACTCGTCCAAGGTCACTCAACTAGTAAGAGGCACGCCCACTGTGAAAAATCATGAAGAATGGAATCTCCGTATTTGGAGATTTGGGCTCATTCCACTTTTAGGAATCTCAGAATGTCCTGTTCACACTCTGAAAACAGAAGATTCCATGAGGGAAGGAAAACTGTGTCTATTCCTCAGCCCTTCTCCAAGCCAAAGTTAGTACTGGCCAAACCTGGATCAGGTAAAATTTTGTTGGGGTCTCTTTTTGCCCTGTGCCTTGCTTTTATGGCTGCCACTGGGCTGATGTGAGGTTTAGTGGGAGTTACCATAAGAGGAGGCTTGGAACAGTCTTTAGGGGTCAGACAGCCTAGGGTCTAGTCTGGGTTCTGCCCCTTAAAGCTATGTAACCTTGGACAAGTACCTCTCCTTTTCTAGGCTTTAACATGAGAATGAAAATTAATAATCAATAACTTTTGTTGAGTGCTTGCCACATGCCAGGTGTTACCTTAAGCTCTTTTTTTTCCTTCTTTCATCTTTTCTTTGCATTCTTTCAACAGCCCTATGAGGTAGAATGTGTCACGGTTCCTATTTTCAGATGAGGAAACACTAATAATAAAATTTTAAAAACCCTGAACTGGTGGGAAAAATATTTCTATGCAGAGTTTCAGCTCAGCGTTCCTCAGAGGCCTTCACCTGGGCTGGGGCCAGCACATCTCCTTTCAAGGGTGAAATGGGAATATTTTAGGCTTTCTGGGCCACAGTCTCTTGCGAATCATTAACTCTGTCATTGTAGCCTGCCAGCGGCCATAGATAATATGCAAATGGCAGCTGTGCTTGCTTCTATAAAACTGTACAACCCAGGCAGTGGGCTGCATTTGGCCTGTGGTCTGTAGTTTGCTGGTCCTTGACCTAGGTGAATGGCTTCTCCTACCTGTTAGGGCCAATCCTGTTAATGTGCCTTACTTCCCCTCTCTTCCTGTCTTCTGTCTTAAAAGTACCTGAGCCCAACTTGCTGGAGGGCTGACCTAAAGGAACAATGGAAGATGAGGATACAGGAAATCTGTGGACACTGCACAGACTAGGGAAGCTCACTGGTACTATCAGCCAGTGAAGTGACAACGTGCTGGCAGGGACAGAACCGGGGTCTGATTGGCAGAGGGGTCACAGTTCTTGAGGGCACAGAAGGAGAGAGACTTGCCTGGGTGAAACCGAGCCCCCAGATGGTGATTGGGATAAAGGAAACAGGTCCAGACAGTAGAAAGTATTAAACGGGGCCCAGGAGGAGCCCTGTGTTAAGGGCTCATCTCCACCTCAAGGAGAATGCAAACGCAAAGGAAAGCGGGGACAGAGACCTGGAAAACACAGGGCAATGGAGATGGGGCTGGAGAAAAACCTCGGTTCATGACTAATGGTAGAATGGGGCCACCAAAACCCAGGCCACCTGGGGTGGGCCAGGCACAAAGCTAACCAAGAGCCAGGCCTGTGGCTGAGCCCAGGTAAGGGGTCAGCAAAACCCCTCCCTACCAGGGAAAGCAGTCAGGGCCTCATCCTGTAGCCTGCTTCTGGAACCTTCTTCAGGAATCCTTGCACAAAAAGAGAATGTCACAAGTTGGCCTTTGCTGAGCCCACTGGGCATGTCAAAAAAGACCTGGTGCTTCACTGAATCCTTTCCAATGTAACAGACATTAATTATCATTAAACACAGACTGCCAGAGCCTGGCTGCACAGACACTGCACATACTCTCAAAGCTGTCACTTTAAAAGTGAGATAAACAGATGCACAATTTACTGTACCACAAGACACAACGTTCACAGAAGCACAGCCAGGCTCCACTGGGCCTATGTGGGAGGCCCTCCTTTCAGCAGAAATGTTAGTAAAATGCTCAGGAAGATCATTTCTATCTGTGCTCCTAATACAGGGCCCAAAAGTTCCCTGCAAGTTTTCATAGAATGAACATCTACCACTCTGTCTTTCTAGAACTCACATGAAACACTCACACTGCTAAGGCCTCATTTTCCTTAGAGAAGCATGAAGGTAACAGACCTCCCTGAAGAAAAGGGAGGCTCTCCCTAACCAAAGTTGGGGGGGGGTGGGGAGAATGCTCTCATGCCCTTCAAGTCCTCTGAGAGAAGGGACTTCAAATCAGTATTGTATCTAACTCACCAAATTACCTGAAAGAAAGCCTCTTCCTCTAACTAACTGCAAATTTAAGAAGTTAGAAGATGTAAAATTTAGAAGAAATGGCTGCCAGGAACTAAACTCTAGCTCTATAAACTGATTTTTAAGAAACCCCAGGCTCACAAAGATAATAAAAAATGCATTTAATAGCATGTCAATATACAGTTTAAATGTGTAGTAAGTCTTCTTTTAAGTCAGTGCATTACAGGGATAAAGAGGAGAAATTTCATTTGGAATGCACAGCCAGATGCGAGGTGTGCGTGGTGGGGATCTTGGTGCTCTCACACTACTAAAACTCCGTGTAGAGGTGTCACTCCAGTGCTGTGCTCTGTGCCAATCAATGCAGGACTCGTCTGGTCCAGTATGAGATCTACAGCTTTAAGTCAAATAGTATACAAGTATTAACCAAAGAGTAAAATTTATTATTCACAAAACTAAAGTGGTTATCATAAAGCTTACAAGAAAGTACAGCCTAAAACTAATGAGTTGAAAAACTAGTTTTAAAAATAATAAAACTTACTGGACAGGTTTGGAAAATGGTATTATAAAACAAAGAAAACAACTGGCATAGTTTGACCACCTAATTTCTAAGTGCACTTTGTAACGTTCCTTGCAAGCTGCCACTTTTCCCAGGATAATGACAAAAAAGCTTCAGTCAGGTGTCACTGGCTTATGGTGACAGGTTTTTGTTTGTTTGTTTGTTCTTTTTTTTTATTGCATTGCCAAGAGTAGATTTTAAGAAAAAACACTACAAAGGTTTCAAAAACCCTATTTATTCTCTATCATCAAAAATAGCAACAGGGGGACTTATACAACTTTTCTGTGAGTACCCACCAGTCTATTTTTTTTTTCTTAAAAAAAATAGAAGTTAGTTAAAGAAAAATGATTTGGTTTTTAAAAAATAATGTAAGGAAACACTTAATCAGATAGCCCAAGGAGTCATCAGAAATATGTGTAGCAAGAAAGCGTCATTGTGGCCCTCTCCGGCCTTTGCACGTCTTTTACTAAACTAGGAAGAGGATGTACAGTACCAATATGTCCCCAACCTGCTTGGATCGAATCGTTTTGTTTTGAAACCCATTATTGCTAAACCAGAGTGTTGTCACTGAGAGCCGAGGAGTCCACTCATAGAGGATAAAATTGAGAGGCTGCTTCAGAGGACTGGATCTCCACCTGGGCCATTTTGAACTGGGTGCACTGCAGCCACTTGCGGAGGGCCACCAGGCCAGCACTGCTCTGACCTGAGCCCGGCAGCGTCCTTAGGCTGTGGTGGTTCACATGGTTCTGAATGGCCTGGAGGCGAAGCTGGAGGCCCGCAGACAAGTGCTGTTAAGAAAAGACACAATGTTAGCTCCTTCCTGCTGGGGCCCAGGCAACCCCGGAGGATCGGATGGCTGGGGGCTGCTCTGCAGGCAGGGCCCCGCTCAGCTCCAGGGTTCTCTGGACTAAGAAGGGAAGCTCTCAAATCTAGCAATACTCAGGGTGGGGGACATGGGACAGTCCCACTTCCAGAGTCACAGTAGCTCAACTCCATCCAAATAATGACATGCCCGTCTTGACTGACTCTGAAACAGGAAAGCAAAGCTGACAAACCAGTGGCTGGGCTGACACTTGCGCTTGTCTCTAGCAGCTATTCACCACACAGGCCTGGCTTTGTGGTTAGTGCCCGACTCCCTGGCTTCACATCCTGACCCTTGGCTCATCAATCTGGGTCAGGGGTTCCTCCAAGGCAGGGGTGGAGGTGGGAAAATAGTAACACTTCCTTCAGGGGCTTCTGTAAAGCCCAAGTGGGTTGCAGAGTGTTAGAGGATATGCCACGGTGGGTGCCCATTACATCTTAACATATTACAATCTCTGTCCTCATGTCAGGGCATGGAAAGGCCAGGCAGACAGTTCTTCTTCCTTCTCCTAGCTCCTCAGCAAGTCGTGCAGGCCTCTTCAGCTCGTTCTGTGAAGCAGAGGAACAGTAGCTCTGATGCTTCCAGGGGAGTATGGGCTACTCCGCTTTCCACAGGGAAAACTAGTGCCTGGTATGAAAGAAGGTCTCCCACACTGCAGATGCCCTGCACGGCCAGTGGCCACAAATAGTCCTGATGCCACCATCAGGACACAAGGCTGCCAGCACTGTTGACAGCTGCCTGCCCTCTTTCTATGCCGGCAAATGGTCAGGCTCCCTGTGACCCTCTTTCTTCCCCAACTTGGAGGGGAAATCCAGCAAGAGAGCTGCTGGCCTCCCCCCAGCCTCCATACTCCTACACTGTGATGTGGTGGTCTTGGATGGAGTAGGTGGTTGGCTCCGCCAACTTGCTGTCAAGCCCCAGGAACTACATTTGCTAGCCACGAAGTATGCTTACAATGACAGGACATCACTCCAGGTGAGGCCTGGGATTGGGACATAGATTTGGTCATGGTCTTCCCCCTCCAGGCTGTGGGACCTTATCCAAGTCCCTCTTCCTTTTGGTCTCATATGTCCTCATATATAAAACGAGGGGATAGGTTCCTTCTAGCTCTATGTGGTCACTCACTCAATGTTCTTAACAGAATTTTGCCCATCACAGAAAATCAATCTTAGTGGTCAGGAAACACCACTAACGTGCTTGGGACCAGATCCCATGGGTATCCTCCGAGGACAGGACAGCTTTGGGGCCTGCATTCTAATCAGGGGACTGAGCCTTGCCCAGACCCAGGGACGCACCCTCCACCTGCATCCTCATCAACAGTGAGCAGAGGGACAGAGGCTCCGGCTGTTGTGCTCTATCTGTGGGCCCCCTACCTGGTCCATAGGGTCTCCTGTATTATCAGCCCTAAGACCAGGAACAGGGTGAATTCCTCTTTCCTCACAGTAAGAGGAATGTCAACAATTGCTATGAATGTTCTGATG
Organism: Ictidomys tridecemlineatus; assembly: GCF_052094955.1. Classification (NCBI taxonomy): domain Eukaryota; kingdom Metazoa; phylum Chordata; class Mammalia; order Rodentia; family Sciuridae; genus Ictidomys; species Ictidomys tridecemlineatus. The sequence goes on along the minus strand of NC_135481.1, from coordinate 113,661,734 downwards.
TTTACCGGAGAGAACAGCTTCCAACTGGCCCAGAGGTGACTTACCTTGATGTTCGACTGAATCATTGGCAACCACATAGGTATCAGCTGCACAGAGAGAGACAGAAGCCTCATTATTATTGTTCTCCACTTTCCCACACAGGCTTCCATGATTGCAAGGGAGCACAGCCCATGCTGGAGCTTTTTATACGGTGCGCGGAAGCAGCCCCCACTGCGCAGCTCTCAGTCCCCAGCAAAATGTCTTTCTCAGGCCAAACCCCACTGAGCCAGTGGCATTTGGAGGTTAATAAGCACCCCGAGAGTGCCTGAGACACACACTTTAGAGCAAATGACTGTCTCTTGAAAGCTACCAAACACAGGAAATTAAATGTGTATTTATTTAATTAAGCCCTCACTTTCTTGAAATAAAATTTCCTCTATGGGCTCTTCAGAACTGAGTCTCTGAGAGGAATGGGGACTCTTCTAGCCTCTAGTCATTAGAAGATACCACTGGGCAGCAGACAGAATCCTCCAGTGATAGAGAAGGCACCCCTGGAGGTGCTGGCTGTGATTTGGAAGGGACAATTCAGCAAGATGGAGCTGGTCATCTGTAAAATGTGGGTGTGCACATAGGCAAGCAGCAAGTCCCTGCTGGGGTGACTAGGCTCTGCTGTCCCTCTGATGTCCATGGAGCACAGGAGCCTTGGCCCCACTGCCTCCAGGAGCAGCTTCCCTCTCTTTGCTTTGGTCTCTTGGTCACATTTCAGTCCTTTAAACTATAAGTAAATATTCATGGCCTTGTACAACCAGAAGTCCACAACAGAATGTGACATTTCCCACAGTGGGTTCCACAGAAACCAACCTGGGTGAGGTTTCAATGACACAGGGGACTATGAGCCAACAAGTTTGGAAGTGCTAGTTTACTTCAGAGCTTCTGAGACCTTTAACATCATATCATTCCATTCCCTGTTCCTTCCAACCTTCCACTCTAACATAGAGTAGGGTTGCTTTGGATTAAATCATGTGTCCACAAAATTCACGCTGTGCCTTGAATTGGACCATTTTTGGAAATGGAGATGAAGATGTAGTTACTTAAGTTGGGGTCATACTAAAGCAGGGTGGACCCCCAATCCATATGGCTGGCATCCTTATGAAGAGGGGAGGCTGGACACAGACACACACAGGTACACTCAGGGAGAATGCCACCTGAAGACGAGGGCAGAGATCCACAAATCAAGGAATGTCAAAGCTCCTCCAGAGGCAGGAGGGAGAGAGGAGCTCAGGAGGGGCCCGCCCTTCCCACACCTCAATCTAGTCATCCGGTCTCCAGCAATGGAAGGAGAGCAGGCTCTGCGGTTTTTGTGACAGAGGCCCTAGCAGGTCGATTCAAGGCCCTCCAGGAAGCAAAGAGAAAGTCTGAGCACAGGTCCAGGTGGGAGTGCACAAGGCAACGAGGGGCAGGACAGACCCACATGGTGCTGGAAGTGAGGTTTACAGGAACATGTCGGGACAAGGAGTTTAGAGAAGCAGAGGCCAGGCCACTAGGAATCAGCCCTCAGATGACTCTGGAGGCCCTGTGAGGGATCTGGAGTTTAATCCAGATCCCTACAACTTCTGAAGAGGGGTGCCCCCTTCACCATGAGCAGGGACAGCTTCTGGGCATGGAGAGAGATTCTGCCTGCAGAGACACTCCCTTAAAAATAAACTTGCTTGAACTGATAAACTGCATTTCTCCCTGTTTTTGTTTCCAAGGCTAAATCTGGCTGTTATTCTACTTTTAACATTCTGTTAAGATATATAGTTGCTAACTTGCATTGACATTTAGTCCTCAACATTCCTAAACACAGTGTTTACCCTGCAGTCAGCTACCACTCTATGGCTAACATAAACACTGTGTTTAGGCCAAGGACCTGAACAGACACTTCTCAGAGGAGAATATACAATCAATCAACAAGTACATGAAAAAATGCTCACCATCTCTAGCAGTCAGAGAAATGCAAATCAAAACCACCCTAAGATACCATCTCACTCCAGTAAGATTGGCAGCCACTATGAACTCAAACAACAAGTGCTGGCAAGGATGTGGGGAAAAGGGCACTCTTGTACATTGCTGGTGGGACTGCAAATTGGTGAGGCCAATTTGGAAAGCAGTATGGATATTCCTGGGAAAGCTGGGAATGGAACCACCATTTGACCCAGCTATTGCCCTTCTCGGACTATTCCCTGAAGACCTTAAAAGAGCATACTACAGGGATACTGCCACATCGATGTTCATAGCAGCACAATTCACAATAGCTAGACTGTGGAACCAACCTAGATGCCCTTCAATAGATGAATGGATAAAAAAAATGTGGCATTTATACACCATGGAATATTACGCAGCATTAAAAATGACAAAACCATGGAATTTGCAGGGAAATGGATGGCACTAGAGCAGATTATGCTTAGTGAAGCAAGCCAATCCCTAAAAAACAAATACCAAATGTCTTCTTTGATATAACGAGAGCAACTATGAACAGAGCAGGGAGGAAGAGCAGGAAGAAAAGATTAACATTAAACAGAGTCATGAGATGGGAGGGAAAGGGAGAGAAAAGGGAAATTGCATGGAAATGAAGGGAGACCCTCATTGCTATACAAAATTACATATAAGAGGTTGTGAGGGGAATGGGAAAATAAACAAGGAGAGAAATGAATTACAGTAGATGAGGTAGAGAGAGAAGATGTGAGGGAAAGGAAGGGGGGATAGTAGGGGATAGGAAAGGTAGCAGAATACAACAGTTACTAATAGGGCATTATGTAAAAATGTGGATTTGTAACTGACGTGATTCTGCAATCTGAATTTGGGGTAAAAATTGGAAGTTCATAACCCACTTCAATCTAATGTATGAAATATGATATGTCAAGAGCTTTGTAATGTTGTGAACAACCAATAAAAAAATAAAATATTAAAAAAAGAGAGAATTAACAACTTCAAAAAAAATAAAAATCAATTTACATGACAAATACATTGTTCTAAGGTTATTCTGCATCAAATGGGAATTTAAAATATAGTATTCAAAAATCAAATCAACAATTATGCAAATTGTTCATATCCTTTTTGGTTTGTTTGATTTCCTAATGCAAACCAGTTATTCCTGTGTTTTTTGGCTATGGATTTGTTAAACAAATGTATAATTTCAGTGTGTCTACTCTAACCATTCTTCTTAAATATTCCCTGGCCCAAATAAAGGCAATTTATTGGAAAGATAAAAAAAAAATAAACACTGTGTTTAGATATGGAGCATGGTGTACCAAAAGATGTGACTGGACTAAAACAAAATCACACCCTCTCCATGCTTCACTTAGCCTGGAACTCTCATTAAAAAAGAAACAACAAATAAATAAAAAACACCAAACCATGAGATTACAAAGGTTGGTGCCAGGCAAGGTCATGCCCTCTCTGGCCCTCTCTGAACAGGACTGCTCAGCTAAACATTCTGAATGGCAAAAAGTAACGAGTCAAACCATCTCCCCACACAACATCTGCACAGCAGAAAGCAAGCCCTGGGGGTCCTCCTGTCTATAGACTTTGGCTGACTCTGACTATTTCTTATGGAAGAAGGCCTGTATTTCTCAATTCTGGGGAAATACTTGAAATAACCTCCTAATAAAAATCCTGAGAGACTTGGGAAAGGGAGGGGGGTGGCCCTGGGTGGACTTTGTCTCCAGTAATGTCACTGGCACTAAGGATACAGATAATGCAAACAAGGAGAACAGTGATGTTGGTTCTAAAAGGGTCTTTGTTCTCTTCCTACTGATGTAACATGTGATCATATAATTCTAAAATATGCCTGCAAGGGACTCTCAGGTTTGTGACTTAGAAATCACATGACTGAAGGCATCCATTAAAGCTCATCACTACTGATAGCATTATATAACCCCATAGTCATCCTATTTCAGGAATGCTAATTTGACTTACTGAGTAATGTTCATTTTAGTTCTCTTTTTGCTAGTGGTTTCTACAAAGCTGTCAGTAAGAATTAGATGTAACTTATTTTGGGCTCTGTAATGTTATAACAAAGCTGGTTGAGTTTTTTTTTTTCTCTCTAAAAACAATATCCAGAAAACTGAAGGGCACTGAAAAAATATGCTGTTTCTCACCAAAATAAAAGTGATACCTTTTCTCCTAACTTGATTTATGCTACAGAATAAATCGAAAACTTCCTATTTCATTGGACTGTATTCATTTCACCTGTATTCATTTCACCAATGCCTATTCCTGCTTTCAGAATTAAAGATGGTGGCAAAACCATCTCTATCAGCCAAGACCAGACTACCTGAAAGAACTACAAAGTCCAGATAAACTATGTGAAACAGTGATTTTTCAGATATTGAGCATCAGGTAATGCAGGACAGAGAAACAAACAAGGTGAGCCCTAGCTCACTGTCTGGAGAGAGTTTTCCAGGTAGTAACACATCAGGAGGAACCCAGGTGGAGCCCAGTAGTCTTCTTGGGTTAAGATGCAGCTGAGGTTCAGGAGGTCAAGGGTAGATTTGCAGGGTACAAGACTGGAAGGGAGAGATTTGCAGAGAGAAAGAAAGAAAGAGAGAGGGAGGGAGAGAGACACAGACAAATATGCAAAGGGATCCCTTTGAGTCTTCAGCTGAATATTAACCAATGTACACAGGTAAGAAAATGACCCAGTACTGAAGATAAAATCCATGGTGGTCACATAAGGTCAAGAATAGTTTGTGTTCCTACTAGTCACAGTTGAAAAATCTTGTAATCATATAACACTGTACTCAAAAGGACACTGGTAATGCAATAGTAGTACTCAGTAATTATTTGTCCAAAAAGTTCTGCTCTTATCCACCTAACAAAACTTAGATGTAATTTAGCTTGTGAGTATTTATTTATTTATATAAATTAAAAAAAAAAAAACCAGCACCCAATAAAGTCAAATTCACAACGTTAAGAATCCAATAAAAAATTACCAGGCATAAAAAGCAGCTCTTAGCAAATACAAAACAAAAATGATATAATCTTTGCATTTTATCAGATCATAATGGGATGAAATTAGAAACCATCACATTGACAAACTATATAAGTACATAAACTAAATGAACACATGGAAATTAAACAATACACTTTTGAACAATGAATGGGTTATACAGAAATCAGGGAAGAAATTTTAAAATTCTTAGAATCAAACTATAATAGCAATACAATGTAATCAGAATATTTGGGACACTAAGAAGAAAGTTTATGGCTATGAGTGCATACAGAAGAAAATCAGAAAGATGCTAATAATCTAATGAAGCATCATCTCAAGGCCCTAGAAAAACAAGAATAAACCAATTCCAAAAGTTATCAGAAGGAAGGAAATAATTAAGATCAAAGTCAAAATCAACGAAATACAGAATTTAAAAAATGCAAAGAATGAGTGAAGCATTGGCTCTTTGAAAAGATGAACAAGACTGATAAACCCTCAGACAAACTAACCAAAGGAAAAAAGTGAGAAGACACAAAATAATAAAATTAGAGGTGAAAAAGGAGATATTAGCATAGATATCACAGGAATCCAGAAGATCATTATGGGCTATTTGGATATGTTGAACAATCTGGAAGAAACCAATATATTTTTATATACATATATTCTGCCAAAACCCTTTTAATAGGCTATAGAAAATCTAAACAAACTTATAACAAGCAATGAGATTGGAACAGTTTTAAAAAACCTTCCAACAAAGAACAGCCTGGGACTGAATTCCACCAGACCTTTAAGAAGAATTACTACCAATGCTCCTCAATTATTCCATGAAATAGAATAGGGTGGAACACTTCCAAATTCATTTTAGGAAGCCAGACAAGGACACATTAAAAAAAGAAAACTACAGATTAATATCCCTGATGAACATAAATAAAATATAAGCAAATTATAGTCAACAACATTAAGAAGATTGTACATCATGACCAGGTTGGTTTCACTCTAGGGCTACAAGAATCATTCAACATACACAAATCAATAAATGTAATTCACCACGTAAATAAAATTAAGGACAAAAATCACATAGTCATTTTAATAAATGCAACAAAATTTAGCACCTATTCATGAAAAAGACACTGAAGAAACTTAGAAAGAATTTACCTCAATATCATAAAGGTTACATATGACAAACTAAAAGCCAACATCATAGTGAATGGGGAAAAACTGAAAGTATTTCCCGTAAAATCTTGAATAAGAAAGGATGTCAACTCTCACCACTCCTATTTAATGTAGTACTTGCAATTTTAGCCAGAACAATTAGGCAAGAGAAGGAAATAAAAGGTTCACAAATATGAAAGAAGTCAAAACATCATTGTTTATAGTTGACATGATCCTTTTGTTAGAAGATCCAAAAAACTCCACTGGAAGACTGCTGGAGCTAATTAACAAGTTCAACAAAATGGCAGGATATAGCCAGGAGTGGTGGTGCATACCTATCATCTCAGCAACTCAGGAGGCTGAGGCAGGAGTTTTGCAAGTTCAAGGACAGCCTAGCAACTTAGTAAGACCCTGTCTCAAAACAAAAAATTTTTAAAAGACTGGAGATGCAGCTTAGTGGTAAAGTGCCCCTGGATTCAATTCCCCACTACCAAAAAAAAAAAAAAAAAAAAAAAAAGCAGAATACAAAATCAACATACAAAAATCAATAGCTTTCCTCTACTCCATTAATGAATATGCTAAAAAAGAAATCAGGAGCCAGTTGTGATGGTGCACACTTGTAATCTCAGAAGCTTGGGAGGCTGAGACACGAGGATAGCAAGTTCAAAGCTACCCTCAGCAAAACGTGAGGTGCTAAGCAATTCAGCAAGACCCTGTCTTTAAATAAAATGCAAAATAGAGCTTCAGATGCAGCTCAGTTGTTGAGTGCCCCTGAATTCAATACCCAGTACCAAAAAAAAAAAAAAAATCAGGAAAACAATCCCATTCAATGTAGCCTAAATAAATAAATAAATAAATAGCACACACATACATACCCCTGGGAATAAATCCAACCAAGGAGGTGAAAGACCTCTCAATGAAAATTTTAGAACACTGAGGAAGAAATGGAAGAAGACACTTGAATATGGCAAGACCTCTATGTTCATGGATAGGCAAAATTAATATTGTTAAAATGGCCAAAAAGCATCATGTGAATTACCAAAAGCAATATGCGTATTCAATGCAATCCCTATCAAAATACCAATGGCATTCTTTATATAACTAGAGAAAAATAGTCCTAAAATTATTTTGGAAGAATAAAAGACCAAATAGCCAAAGAAATTCTAAGCCAAAAAAAAAAAAAAAAAAAGCAATGCTAGAACCATCACAATACCTAACTTGAAACTATACTACAGAGCTGCAATAACAAAAACTGCATGGAACTGGCATAGAAACAAACCCATACACCAATGGAACAGAATAGAAGACAGAAACAAACCCACACAAATACAGTCATCTGATGCTTGATAAAGATGCCAAAAATATATATTGAAAAAAAGATTTTTTAAACAAACGGAAAACTGATTATCCATATGTAAAAGAATGAGACTAGATACCCATCTCTTATCCTAACACAAAAGCCAATTCAAAATGGATCAAAGACCTAGGAATTAGACCAGAAACTTTGCAACTGCTAGAATAAAATGTAGGATCAGCACTCCCACACACAGGCAATAACTTCCTCAATTGGACTCTAAAAGTCAGGAAATAACAAATGAGATGGCATAAAATCAAAAATTTTCTGCACCACAAAGGAAATTGAGTGTGAGACAGAACCTACAGATTGGGAGAAAATATACTCAGAATATATAAAGAACTCAAAAAACTTACCACTAAAAAAAATAACCTGATCAATAAATAGGCAAAGGCACTAACAGACATTTGTCAAAAGAAATACTAATAGCCAACAAATATACAAAAATGTTCAACATCTTTAGCACTTAGGAAAATGTGAATAAAAGCTACACTCAGATTTCAACTCACTTCAGTTAGAATGATATCCAACAAGAACACAAACAAAGCTTAGTACACATGGCCCAAGTCTATAATCCCAGCTGCTCTTTGGAAGGCTCAGGCAGGAGGATTGCAAGTTCAAAGCCAGCCTCAGCAACTTAGCAAGGCACTAAGCAACTTAGCAAGACCCTGTCTCAAAATAAAAATAAAACGGGCTAGGAATGTGGCTCAGTGGCTAAGTGTCCCTGGGTTCAATCCCCAGTAACAAAAACAAACAATAAATGCTAGAGATGGGGGGGGGGGGGAAGGGAACACAATTACACTGCTGGTGGGATTGTAAATTAGTACAACTACTATGGAAATTAGTATGAAGGTTCCTCAAAAACTGGGGATGGAATCACCATATGACCCCAGCTATACCATTCTTTGGTATTTACCCTAAAGAATAAAAGTCAGTATATTATAATGATACATGCATATCCATATTTATAGCAGCACAATTTACAATAGCCAATCTAGGTGTCTGTCCATGGATAAATGGATAAAGAAAATGTGGCATCAATACAAAATGGAGTTTTATTCAGCAGTAAAGAGGAATAAATTTATGTAATTTTCAGGAAAATGAATAGAACTTGAGAGCATTATGTTAAGTAAAATAAGTAAAGGATTGTGTTTTTTTCTCATATGTGGAACTACAGAGAAATAAAGGTCAAAAAAAAAAGGTGGGGGAAATCTCATGAAGATAGAAGGGAGACCAGTAGAGTAGTGGAAAGGGACCAAGGAGAGTAAGAGGGGAGAGAAAGAAAAGATTTTGGGAAACAATATTGGCCAAATGACATTGTTATTTTGTGTGCTATATATGAATGTGTAACAATGCATCTCACTATTATGGAGAATGATAATGCACCAATAAAAACATGGAAGAAATAAAAGGGGGAAATTACCACATACAAAGAATTAGGAAAATGTGACCCATAAATAAGGGGAAAATCTATCAATATAATATACATTAAAAATGACACATTAAAAATAATTACATAATTAGTACACAAGAACTGTTATAACTATTTCCAGTACAATAAAGAAGGAAGAAGAAAAAGACTGAGCATATTGAATGGAGGCACCTAATATTTTAAGAAATGATGGCTGACACTTTTCCAAATCAAATGAAAATAATAATTTCATAGATCTAAGAAGCTCAGCAAACTAACGAACAAGAATCACAAAGAAAACAAGGCACAGCATCATCAAACAGCTTAACAATAATGGCAAAGAAAATCTTCAAAGCAGTCAAAGAAAAAAGACACATTATATACAGATGAATAAAAGACTGATGGAAATCTTGTTGGAAAGAATGTAGGCAAGAAGACAGTAAAGAAACAATATCTGTAAAGTAGTGAAAAAGTAGAAAAACCAAAGCACAGTAAATCTAGAATCTCATATCCTGTGAAATTATTTTTCAAAATAAAGGCAAAAGAAAGACTTTCTGAGAGAAACAATGGGTAAAGTAATTAATCACCAGCAGACGTGTGTAAGAAATGTCAAAGCAAGTCTTTTGGGCAGAAAGAAAGATGATTGGTAAAAGAAGTTTGTAGATATACAAAGGCATGCAGATCACTGAAAAGAGAAAACATAAACATGACAATAATAGAAAATTTAAATAAATATAAACACTTAAAATCTCCTTTTTAAAGATTAAAAAAGTGTTTAAGTTGTAGATGGACACAATACCTTTATTTATTTATTTATTTTTATGTGGTGCTGAGGATCTAACCCAGTGCCTCACATGTGCTAGACAAGCTCTCTATCACTGAGCTACATTCCCAGCCCTAAAATCTCTTTAACAGAAAATTGATTGCTTAAAGTAAAAGTAACAACATATTGGTGTGGTCTATAACATATACAGAAGTAAATGAACAAGGACAATAACTCAAAACCAGGAGGTGGGAAATGAAATATATCATACGGTTCTCTTATAATCCAGGAAGTGGTATGATATTACTTGACAGCAGAATGTGGTAAGTTAAAAGTGTATATTCTAAACTAAATTAATGACCAAAACAAAGACAACAAAAGACATGTAGCTAGTAAGACTATTAAAACGCTTCTAAATAACCTATGGGTCAAAGATGAAGTCAAAATGAAATTATCTGGAACTGAAGAGAAGTGAAATATTTCAAAATTGGGGGAAAGTAATTAAAGAAGTACTTAAAAGGAAATTTAGAGCACTAAATATTGCTGTTTGAATAGAAGAAAATTCTCAAGTTAATGTATATCAAAAATTTTATTATAAAATCCTCAATTAATCCAAAAGAAGATAAAAGGAGTAAGACACAAAGAACAGATGGGAAATATAGAAAACAAGTAGTAAGATGGTAAATTTAAACCCAACAATATGACAAAACACAGTAAAAGAAAATGGTCTAAGTACACCAATCAAAAGGTAAGATTGGATTTTTTAAATAAGTGATATCCAACTGCATATTATTCATAAGAAGTACACTTTAAGCTGGGCAGGGTGTACATATCTGAATTCCAGCTACTTAAGAGGCTGAGGTACAAGTATTGCAAATGTAATGCCAGCCTCAGCAATTGCCAAGACCATCTCAAAATTTAAAAAAAAAATTGTTTAAAGGACTGGGAATGAAGCTCAGTGGTAAAGTACCCCTGGATTCAATCCCTAGTACTGAAGAAATAAGAAAGAAGAAAGAAAGAAGAAGGAAGAAGAAGAAGACAATGAAAATAATGACAGACACTTTAAATATTAAGTATAATGACAGATAGGTTCACTCTTTAAATAGTAAATATAAAGAGAGGTTAAAAATAAAAGGATGGGGAAAGATATATCATCCTAAGGGTAAATAAAAGAAAGCTGAACTGTTTTATTAATATCACATAAAATAATGTTTAAAGCAAAAAAGATTACCAAGGCTAAAGAGGAACATTTCATAATTTCAATTCATTAAAACAAGTAACAGTCCTAAACATTTGTGTACCTAATAACAGAGTTTCAAATTATATGAAGCAAAAACTAGTAGATCTGAAAAGAGAAATAAGCAAATTCACAATTATAAAGATATTTCAATACTCCTTTCTCAATAATCGATAGAACACATAAACAGACACAGAAGGAAGGATATACAGAAGACTTGAGCATCACTATCTAAGAGTGTGAGCTAATTCATAGGAAATTCCACCCAATCATAGCAGAAGTCGTATCCTCTTCTTAGACATGCAGAGCATTTACTAAGATAGACAGGATTCTGGGATATAAAACAAGTCTCAAGAATTTAAAATGATTCAAACTATATAAAGTATATTCTTAGACTACATTGGATATAAGTAGCAATCTATAACAGAAAAGTCTTGGGAAATACCCAAACATTTGAAAACTAAATAATATATGTCCTAATAATCAATAGTTACCAAAAGAAAGCAAAAGAGAAGTCAGAAAATAAATTCTGAACCAAATGAAAATGTTATTCTCATAAACATACCAAATTGTGGTTGCAGCCAAGCCAGCGCTGTCAGGGAAATTTATAGCACTAATCATTTTTTGTTAGAAAAGAAAAATGTCTGAAATTAATGAGTTCCATTTCTCCTGAAGAAGCCAGAAAAATAGGTCAAATTTAAATTTATTAGAAAGAAGAAAATAATAAAGAATAGAAATCAATTAAACAGAAAACAGAGAAAATCAATGAAAACCAACTGGAATAGTTGTTTTAAACTATCAGATACCTCTTTATCTTCCAATTTTATTTGTTTTGTTTGTTTTTGGCTGGTTTCTTCAGTGCTGGGGATGGAACCTAAGGACTTGTACATGTGAAGCACACACTCCACATGCTCTCAGCCCTAGTTGGGCTTTAAAATTTGTTTTTACATCACTCAAATTGATAATATCTGATCAGACAGAGGAGGGGAAAAATAAAGTCATATATTTCCAATATCTGGAATTAAAGAGATGACATAACAATTGACCCTATAAATTTTAAAATTAAAATAGACATATTATGAACAATTTCATGCCAATTGACTACTTTGATGAAATGAACAAATTCCCTGAAAGATACACACTATCAAAGCTCACTCAAGAACAGATTCTTGTAAAGCCCTATATCTACTTTAAAAATTTAATCTATAATTCAAAATTGTTTGAAAAGAAAAATCTAAGTGGCTCTGCAGGAAATTCTACCAAATATATGGGAGAAATACTATCAATTCTACACAATTGTTTTCAGAAAACAGAAAAAGAATATTTCCCAATTCATTCTACGAGACCTGATATAAAAACTAAATAAATTACAGTCCAATATTCCTCATGAATATCTGTGGAAAAATTCATTTAAAAAAACTAGCAAGTTGAATCCAGTAAGATATAAAAAGGATAATATATCATGATCAAGTATAGTTTGTCTTAGGAATACAGGATGTTTTAATATTTAAAAGTCAATCAATGAAACTCACCATTTTAACAGTTAATAGATACAATACCTATGATAATTTCAATGGGTGTAGAAAAAGCATTTGATAAATCCAACACCCTTTCCTAGAAAGATTCCTAGTAAAGTAGAAATAACAGAGAACCCTATTTAATCTAATAAAGGTTATCTATGAAAAACTATCAGCTAACATTTATTTAATAATGAGTAATGAAATACCAGATATTCTCTTCATAGGATCAGGAACAAGGAAAATTTTACTGTTCTCACTACTTGTATTCAACTTGTACTGAGGGATCTAGCCAGGGTAATCAAATGAGGAAAAAAAAAATGAAAAGTACAAATAATGGAAAAAAAGACAAAAAAAATGACCTTTTCTACGCATGACATGATCATCTACATAGAAAATCTCATGAAGGTGACATAGAATCAACAAGAACTAATAAATGAGTTTAATAAGTTTCAGGGTAGAGGATCAATTAAAAAAAAAGCAGTTGTATTCCTAAATACTACCAATGGACAATTAGAAATTTAAGTGAACCCAGTGGTTCAGGAGGCTGAGGCAGAAGGATTGCAAGTTCAAAGTCAGCTTCAACAACTCAGCAAGGCCCTAAGCAACTTCATGAGACCCTGTCTCAAATCAAAAATAAAATGGTTGGGGATATGGCTCAGTGGTTAAGCACCCCTGGGTTCAATCCCTGGTAACAAAAGGAGGAGGAGGGGGAGGAGGAGGAGGAGGAAGAGGAGGGGGGGAGAAATTTAAGTGCCCAAAACCCCATATAATAGAATAAAAATATGATATGGATACATTTCACAGAAGTATGCTAGGCCTGCATATGAAAAAAAACAAAAAATTTCTGAGAAAAAAAGAAGACATGTATAAATGGAAATATATAGTGCATTCATGGATCAGAGGACTCAATATTGTTAAGATCTCAATTTTTTTCAGTCTAATCTAAAGACTCATGCCATCTTAACCAAATTCTCAGTAGTCTTTTTGTAAAAGATTAACAAAGTGATTTTTAAATTTATCTAGAAATGGAAAGAACCTACAAAAGCCAAAACAACTTTGATAAAGATTAATAAATTCAGAAGACTAACACTACTTCATTTCAAAGCATATTATAATGTTATAGTGATCTAGACTGTGTAGCATAAAGACAGACAAAGAAATCAATGGATCAATATTGGAAATTCAGAAATAGAACAATACAAATATGGTCAACTGCTTTATAACAAAATTGCAAAGACAAATCAAAGGAGAAAAAAATGTATTTCTAACAATGATTCTGGAATACTTGCATACTATATGCATAAAAAGTACCTCAATCTTACCTTATACCATACATAAAAGTTAATTCAAAATGGAATTTTGTTAATGATACTTTATCAAAATAAAAAAACTTCTACTGTTCACAAGATACTTTCAAAAAAACCACAGAGAAAATCTTTGCAGATCATATGTCTGATAAAAGATTTGTATTTCAACATGCAATAATAGGGAAAAAACTTAACCCCATAAAAACTGGGCAAATAATTAACAGATACTTCACAAAGCAGTTATATGGACAGCAAATAAGCAAATAAAAAGATGCTTAACAAAATTTCAATAGTGAGATACCAGTACACAGCTCTAATACTAAAGACTGACTCTACCAAATGCTGATTAACAAAAATGTACAGGGATACACACTCATATACTGGGAGTGTGAACACAACAGGGCACAAACACTCTGGAAAATGGTTGGCCAATTTCTTAAAAAGTTAAACATATACCAACATACAGCCCAGAAATTTCATTTCTAGGTATTTGCCCAACATACATGAAAGCATATATGAACACAAGAACTTAATATGTAAACATTCATAGAAGTTTTATTGGAAACACATCAGATGTCTGTTAACTGAAGAATGGATAAACAAAATTTATCTTTAACCATACAAGGAATAATACTAAGAAATAAAAAGTAATGGCCAGGGAAGGGTTTCAAGATGATAGAATAGGGGCTGGGGTTGTGGCTCAGCAGCAGAGTTCTTGCCTAGCACGTGCAAAGCGCTGGGTTGGAACCTCAGCAACACCTAAAAACTAAATAAGTAAATCTAATCTAAAGACTCATTTAGCATTATGTCCAACTAAACTAAAAAAATTATGTCCAACTACAACTAAAAAAATATATTAAAAATAGATGGTGGAATAGAAGAGGTCACTTTCCAGCTGTTCTGTGGCATGAAACCAAGAAAGCAGACAGGAAGCTTCTCATCAAGAAACCTTCAGGGATACTCTAAGTCTACAAGGTAGAAAGAAACTCTACTGCCTCAGAGCCATACTGTTAGATGGGCAGACACACTAACAATATGAAAAAGCAAGGGAACAAATCACCCCAGACAAACCAAGATACTCCAATAACAGAATCCATCAACACCACAGTGGAAGAAATGTCAGAGAAAAAGTTTAGAACTATCACTAAACTGATCTGCAAAGTAAAGGATGCTTTAAGGAGTGAAATCAGATAGAAAATACAGGAAGTAAAAGAACACTTCAATAAAGAGAGATTTGGGGAAAAAAATAAGCAGAAATCCTCAAAATGAAGGAATCAATAAACCAAATAAAAAATCCAATTGAAAACATCACCAACAGACTAGATCACTTGGAAGACAGAGTTTCAGATGATGAAGACAAAATATACAATCTTGAAAATAAAGTTGACCATGGAGAAAAGATGTTAAGAGACCATGATCAGAACTTCCAAGTAATATGGGATAAACTTAAAAAACCAAATTTAAGATTTACTGGTATAGATGAAGGCTCAGAGATACAAATGAAAGGAATGAGCAATCTTTTCAATGAAATAATATCAGAAAAATTCCCAATCCTAAAGAATAAAATGGAGCTGGGGCATGGTGCTGCATGCCTGTGATCCCAGCAGCTTGGGAGGCTGAGGCAGGATAGTCTCAAGTTCAAAGCCAGCTTCAGCAATGGCAAGATGGAAAGCAACTCAATGAGACCCTGTCACAAAATAGAGCTGGTCAGTGGTTGAATGCCCTTGAGTTCAATCCCTGGTACCCTCCCTCCAAAAAAGAATGAATAGAAAATCAAATTCAGGAGGCTTACAGGATGCCAAATATACAAAATTACAACAGATCCACACCAAGGTACACTATAATAAAAATGCCTTACAGAATAGGATAGAATTTTAAAGGATGCCAGAGAAAAATGACAAGTAACATTGAGAGGGACAGTAATCTGGATCTTAGCTGATCTCTCAACCCAGAACCTCAAAGCTAGAAGGTCTTGGAATAATATATACCAAACTCTGAAAGAAAATAAAAATTAGCCAAGAATACTATACCCAGCAAAATTAAGCTTCAGAATTGATGATGAAAAAATAAAATCTTTCCAAGCTAAACAAAAGTTAAAAGAGTTCACAATTAGCCTGCACTACAAAAAATATAACCAATAAGATATTACATGAAGAAGAAATGAAAAATGAAAGTGAAAACCAGAAAAAGGAGAAACTACACTAAAAGAACAGCGAATCAATGGAGAAACTAATTCAAATTAAAAACTAGAAATAAGTCAAAATGACAGGGAATAAAAATCATACCTCATTAATAATAACATTGAATATAAATGATCTAAACTCATTAATCAAAAGACATAGACTGGCAGATTAGATTAAAAGCAAGACCAAACAATATCCTTTCTTCAAGAGGCTCACTTCACAGGCAAAGACATGCAGAGACTGAAGGTAATAGGATGGAAAACAAAATATCATTCACTGCTTAAGGGAATTATGCATCAACAAGACATAACAATCATAAGTATTTATGGAGCATCTATGTGTATCAGACAAACCCTTCTCAATTTCAAGAAGTAAACAGACCACAACACCCTAATACTGGATGATATTAACAACCTCTCTCACCACTAATTCAAATTAAATACCACTGGATAGATATTCCAGACAAAAACTAAATAAGAAGCTATAGAACTAAGAAATACAATTAATAATTTAGACTTAACAGACATATATAGAATATTTCGTCCATCAATGAGTGAATATACTTTCTTCTCAGCAGCATATGGATCCTTCTCTAAAGTAGACCATATCATAGGCCATAAAACAACTCTTGGAGAATACAATAAAATAGAGATAATACCTTGCATCCTATCAGATCATAATGGAATGAAATTACAAATCAACAATAGAATAAAAAATAAAAGGTACTCTAACACCTGGAGAATAAATAATACACTACTGAATGATGACTGGATAGCAGAAGAAATCAGGGATGAAATAAAAAAAAGTACTTAGAGGTAAATGAGAATAGCAATACAACATATCAAAATCTCTGGGACACTATGAAGGTAGTGCTAAGAGGAAAGTTCATTGCATTGCACTCATTCATTACAAGAATAGAAAGTCAGCAAATAAATAGCCTAACTTTACATCTCAAAACACTAGGGAAAGAAGAACAAATCAATACCAAAGCAGTAAAGACAAAAAATAACTAAAATCAAAGCTCAAATCAATGAAATTGAAACAAAAGAAACAATAAAAAAATCAACAAAAGAAAAAGTTGAAAAAAAAGTCAATAAAATTGATAAACCCTTAGCCAAGAAAAATAGAGAGAAAACTCAAATTACTAAAATTTGCAATGAAAAAGGAAATATCACAATGGACACTACTGAAATACAGACGATAATCAGAACCTATTTTGAAAATTTATACTCTAATAAAATAGAAAATCTTGAAGACATCAGCAAATTTCTAGAGACATATGACCTAAACAAATTGAATCAGAAGGACATAGAAAATTTAAACAGATCAATTTCAAGAAATGAAACTGAAGATACCATCAAAAGCCTACCAAGAAAGAAAGCCCAGGACCAGATGAGTTCTACCAGACCTTCAAAGAGTGAATATACTTTCTTCTCAGCAGCATATGGATCCTTCTCTAAAGTAGACCATATCATAGGCCACAAAACAACTTCTTTCATTATTTAATGAAATAGAAAAGAAGGGAATACTTCCAAATTCATTCTATGAAGCTAGTATTACCCTGACACCAAAACTGGACAAAGACATATCAAGGAAAGAAAATTTCAGAACAATATCCCTGACAAACATAGATGCAAAAATTCTCAATAAAATTCTGGCAAATGGCATAGGAAAATATATTAATATATTTAATAAATATATTAAAAAGATAGTGTACCATGATCAAGTGGGGTTTGTCCCAAAGTTGGTTCAACATATGGAAATCAATAAACATAATTCATCACATTAATAGACTAAAAGACAAAAACCACATGATTATCTCAGGAAATGCAGAAAAAGCATTTGACAAAATACAGCATCTATTCATGTTTAAAACACTAGAAAAACTTGAGATACTAAGAACATACCTCAACACTGTAAAAGCTATCTATGGTAATCCCTAGGCCAACATCATTCTAAATGGAGAAAATTTTAAAACATTCCTCCTAAAAACAGGAACACAACAGGGATGCCCTCTTTCCCCACAGATTTCAACAGTTACGGAATCTCTAGCCAGAGCAATTAGATAGAAGAAAGAAATTAAAGAGATATGAATAGGAAAAGAAGAACTCAAAATCATCCTTATTTGCTGATGCATGATTCTATATTTATAAAACCCAAAAACTCCACCAGAAAACTTCTAGAACTCATAAATGAATTCAGCAAAGTAGCAGGATATAAAATTAACACCAATAAATCAATTGTATCCCTATATATTAGTGATGAATCAATTGAAAGAGAAATTAGGAAAAATATCCCATTCACAATACCCTCAAGGAAAAATAAAATATTTGGGAATCAATCTAACAAAAGAGATGAAAGACCTCTACAATGAAAACCACATAACACTAAAGAAAGAAATAGAAAATGGAAAGATCTACCATTTTCTTGGATAGGCAGAATTAATATTATCAAAATGGCCATACTACCAAAAGTGCTATACAAATTTAATGCAATTCTTATTAAGGTTCCAGTGATGTTATTCATAAAAACAGAAAAAGCAGTCATAAAATTCACAATAGCTAAGCTACAGAACCAACCTAGGTGCCTTTCAAAAGATGAATGGATAAAGAAAAATGTGGTACATGTACACAATGGAAAATTACTCAGCCATAAAGAAGAATAAAATTATGGCATTTGCTGGTAAATGGATGGAACTGGAGACTATCATGGTAAATGAAATAGGGCAATACCTAAAAACCAAAGGCCGAATATTCTCTCTGATATGCAGATGCTGACTCACAATAGATCAGGAAAAGGAGGAAGGAGAAGTAGAAGTTCACCAGATTGGACAGCTGTTGGGGGGGTAATAAAGGGGAAAGAATGGAGGATGGGAATGGTAAAGATAATACAACGAATCAGAATAACTTTCCTATGTTCACATATAAATACACGATCTGTATAACTCCACATCATTTACAACCATAAGAATGGGAAATTATACTCCATGTAATATGATATTTCAAAATACATTCTACTGTCATGTATAATGAAAAAGGACAAATAAAAAATTCTTTAAAAAAGTAATGGCCTATTCATACATGGAAAAACATGGATTAATTGCAATGTCATCATTATGAGAAAAAGAAAGCAGAAAGTATAGAATGAAACTATTTATAGAAAACTAACCTATGTGACAGAAAACAGAATAGTAGCTGCCTGGGGACAGGAAGTGGTAAATAGAGGGACTATAAATTAACAAAAGAAAACTTTGTGGGGGGTAAAAAAATCTTGGTTGTAGTGATGGGTTCATGAGAGTAACATATGTCAAGACTTAACAAAATGCACCATTTAAATACATGCAATTTGCCATATATAAATTATTACACTTCAGTAAAAAATAA
The DNA here is from genome assembly GCF_052094955.1 of Ictidomys tridecemlineatus. Classification (NCBI taxonomy): domain Eukaryota; kingdom Metazoa; phylum Chordata; class Mammalia; order Rodentia; family Sciuridae; genus Ictidomys; species Ictidomys tridecemlineatus. The sequence continues at coordinate 113,642,473 of NC_135481.1, read as the reverse complement.
CACCAGGTAGAAGCATCCAATTGTCAGTCACATCATTTCTGTCACAGTATTGACTTGTGCTATATTGAGCTAGATAAAACATATATCTCTATACCATTGAACCAATGACCTTGCACAGTTCTGGTAACAGTCAAGTTTTCCCTGAAAAAAAGGCTGCTTTTCTTCATCACAGTGTGAGTTAACATGAAAAGTGTCTTGAACCAAGAATGAAATTAATCATGAAGTGAAATAGCAAGTCCTAAGGTTCCAAAATGATACACTCCGGCAAGTGGAAAAGGTGAGAGAGGAGGAAAGAAGAATGACAGGTAAAACAAAGAGGCAGAATGATGGAAAGGACAAGATAAAGGGGGAGCTAGCAAGACAAAGGGAGTGAGAACCAAGTTCTACTTTACTTTTTAATTGTGCACCACACTAGTCTGTTCCTAATGTCCCTGGGAAGAAGACATATGCTTGAATTATTACATGCTGTATACTGACTTAATATAATATTTAAAATAAAAATTCATTTATCTTAGAGAAAAGCACCAGATAGCAGGTCAATAATTACAGACTATTTTCCTTGATTTTCCAGATATCTGTCACAAAATGAAGTACCACCAACTGATTTATACTATAATAGGGTCATTTTCAGATCAGTGTTCCGCAGTAATATTTTCATTCCTGTGCCACATGCAGTCATGGTCTGACATGGAAGAGTTGGTCACAGTGGTAGAACAAAAGCAAAAATAACAAGAACCATCTGGTAAAAGGTTGTTGAAGAAGCCTAAATCCTCCACTCCCAACTCTAAATGTTAAAACTAAATCCATTTTATTTTCACATTGGTTTTTGGCAATATAAAATGGTGTATAAGAAAATTGTAAGATTGTCCTACCTTGACAAAAATGGTTGAATTGCATTCTTGCAATGCCTCCATTAAACTAATCACATGGAGACACACCATTTCTACCATCTGAAACAACAAACATGAAAGTCAATTCCACTCCCAGTGATATACCGACTTAATATAATGAACTAGTCTACAGTCACAGGCACCTAATGCCCCTGTGCCCAGGAAGGCTTTCTGCATAATGGCCACAGGGAACCACAAAGAGTGGTGTTCATTCACCTCTAAAACTCAAACAGGAAATGGAATTTAAAAACCCTCCAGAGGTCTTGGAATTGTTGTTCCTTTATCATCTAACTCAAGGTTGCGGAGGGCACTCAGGCATTGACCTCACTAATCTGCACAGCCTAGGACTCACTCACACCGGAGGACAAAGCTTGGGTCATTTCCTCCACCTTGATCCTGTCTTCCCTGTTTCCCACAGGGAATGGCTGCTTAACTTACTGCAGATCTGCCTCTGAGGCTTTGTTCTCTACTGAACAAGGGAGCCATGAAATACAACAGTTCCAAAGTACAATGGATATGAGATCCCTCATCGGAAATGCCTGAGGCTGGATTTTTAATACTCCTGAAGGATTTTATCAGATAGGCTTATATTGTCCAACAAGATTTTCAGTATAAAATTAATTTAAATTCATTTGAAATATCATTTGTAAAAAATTCACTGGCAACACATAACATTTGGTATCAAAAAAGTAATGACAGCAGAAGGAGAGTTTTAATACCTAGATTAAAGTGTAAGATTCTAATTCACTGTTTTCCTGGGGGGGGGGTCTGGGGGGCAGGTACCAGGGATTGTACTCAGGGGTGCTCGACCACTGAGCCACCACCCCAGCTCTATTTTGTATTTTATTTAGAGACAGGGTCTCACTGAGTTGCTCAGTGCCTCGCTTTTGCTGAGGCTGGCTTTGAACTCGCCATACTCCTGTCTCAGCCTCTAATTTCAGTGTTTTATTTAAAATAACATAATAGAATGCTAGAATCTGTGATCCAATGAATTGGAGCAGTCAGAATTGTTTGTAAAGCCTAAAATTTTCAAATAATGTTCTTTACATTCAACTAAAACCTCTCCCTCTATAAAATTGCAACATGTGCTTCTCTAAAACAAAGAAAGGGCTTAACTGAAGAAAATGTATAATTCCCTTCCTAACTAGAGCTAAAAGAAAATATTTTCTAGATTAATATTCAATCAACTAAAAAATCATGTCCCAAATGCCTTTGGTGCACAGGGCAGTATGGTTTCGCGCACACTGGAATCATCAGATGGTTGCTCTGGGTCCCCCACTCCTTGTCCACTGGTGGTTCCCCTGTAAGCAAGACACTGGCTGCCGTCCTCCTGACTGAGCACCCTCCTCTGGCATAGCAACTGGAACCCAAAGACTCCTTGTAAATTCCTCCCATGCCCTCCAACTGACTCAGTGAGGACCAGCCTTATCAATGACGTGTGCTTAGGCTAAGCATGCAGTCTGGAGCAGCCCCTTTCTAAGGTGAGCCATAAATAGTAAAATGGACTTGAAATCTGGGGAGCAGTTTAAAAATCACTACTAAGGCAACCCAAAAAGGTAAGGCTCGTTTGGGCTGACTAGAATGAACTCCTGGGGTCAGTTTGCGCTCTTAAAAAGATGACCTAACTGGCTAAGATTTTCCCAAATTGCTTTGGAATCCAAAAATTGTTTGAATCTCCCTTTTAACCGTCTGACTTCATAGAACAATAAAACCTTAAAGGTCGAAATTTCATATAAAGTTTGTTTGGCATTAGGCAGGAAAAATAAAAATTGTTTGCTTTTTACTTTCTTTGGGTTTCTAAATACTTACAGTCTATGATATGATGTTTTGATACATATATATAATGTAGAATGACTAAGTGAAGATATTTAACATATGCATTACTTGTATGCTTATTTTTGGATGAGAACACTTAAAATATACCTCTTAGCAATTTTCAAGTGTCACCATGAAGTACAACAGATCTCTTGACTACCATTTGTGTTGTTTTCAACCAAATTCTTATGCAAGTAGAATGTCCATCTTATTAACAAAATAAATCCCTGACGTATTTACACAATCTGACCACTGAGATCTGTAAAAGAACAGGTGTCAGAAGGGACTGAGTGTGGTCTAGACATTATGAGACTGTATCCCAGAGGGGAGTCTTCTTTGAGAACTCACCACTTTGTTATGGGCCATTAGCTGGAGGATGCTGGGTGTCACCCTACTCCAAAACTCCAGTGCTGTCAATATTGCCGTGAAGCTGAATTCATTCTGATTTTGCACGTTCGTAGCTACGGCACTTTGTTCGCAGTATACCGTCCAGAGCTGAGCAAAGATGAATGCGTGGAAGAGGGAGCACATGTGGAGCACGGATGTCTGGAGAGGAGAAGACAGGGCACTGCTGCGGGCCTCTAGCAGCCTTGCCAGGGAGCACAGCCCTTGCACACAGGAGTTATCTCAGTTACAAACTCGTGACTCATCACCTTAGAACAGTCTGCTCTTCCTTGTAGGTGGGAGTGTGCTCAGAGAACAAAGCCTCTTTTCCAAGAGAGGGCATCGTCATTAGCAGAACAAATCTACTCACCCCCCTCGCTCTTTAATGAAACTGACATTCCTATCCGTAAACCATATCAGGAAGAATAATCATTCTACTGTTTTAGGATGTTTCCTCATCTGTAAAGTGGGAATAATTGTAGCCTGTTCCAAGAAGTGGAGTTAGGAGCAAACGAGGTAATACAGAACACAATTCCCAGCTCTTAATAATTACACTTGTAGCAGCAGCAGCAGCAGTAAGGGTTTTCCTTCCTCGCTGGTAAGGATTCATTGAGTAAGTACCTACAGCATACCAGGGACAGTACAAAAGACTTTCCAAAGATCACTTCTATCACTCTCAAATTACCCCCTCAATCTACTCTACAGATGGAACACAAGAGCTCAGAAAGGTTAAGTAACATACTCAAGCTCACAAAATTATAAGTACTTTGGTTAGGAATCAAACACAGATTTGGATTGAAATAGAAACTGATTGATTGCTTGATTTCTTTTGGCAACCATAGATGGGTGGGTGCTCCATTTTATCAGCTTGTCCTGGCCCAAAGCCCAACTTCCCCAAACCCACTGGGACCTCCCTGGACTCGTCTGAGCTCTGGAAAAGGATTTTGCCATTGTAGCTTGTTAGGAGTGTCTGGTTTGCACAAGCAGAGTCAGGATCAGTAGCTTACTTTATCCCCTTAAGTACATCACCTGTCTCTATGATTTACAAAGTTTCTCTGGGCAGGTGATTCCAGGGTGTGCTTTAGGGAGCTTCCACTAGCCTTCTTATTTTCATGTTGCATTTTCATGGACCCCTAGAGATTTTAATTGGAAAGAGTGCATGAAGAATTAGAGTATAAGTTTTTCTCCTCTTCAGTCTTGGTTTGGAAAACTGATCACAGAATTTTTATTATATTTCTAGCCTGGGAAGCCAACTCTTGCCTGCCTCCATAATTTATCTTCATAAAAGTAAGCCAGAAAACAATTTAGGGGGAAAAAAGACAGTCTGGGAATTTAAACAACTTTAAATAAGGCATTAGCACAAAGTTGCTTTTCTAATATCCACAGGAGGGCAAGTGACAAGATGCATTTACTTCTGAGAAGAAACATAATTGGCTGATAAGGGTTTCCATTAGCAATTTTGATGCACATGGTCCTAATCTTGCAGAAATCACTTACCTTTGATTGCTCTGGAAATCCAATCAGGATAACAATAAGATGGTCTGCAATATGGGAACCTGCATCCAGAGGTATGGGAAGGCAGGGAGAGGAGGCGTTCGGACACACTGCGTTATGAGTGAGGGAACCCAGAAGCAGCCATGACAGCAGACGGATGTGGGAGACACACTCAATGAATTCTTTAGGTCTGTTAGAGAAGAAGGATGTGTTAAAGATGAGTTTATGTTTTCTGTTTTGTTGGAGGCACATGAATGTTTATTGAAGGAAGAGATTAAAAATGAGGTCTTGCCAGCAATTACATAAAATATGACACCAAGGCGCTAGAGTATCAATCAAATGATGCATTTGTTTTCTTGTTTTTCACTCTAATCCTGCAGTTTAGCTTCTTGAGCAAAGAACGGCCATTGGTGGCAGAGGATTAAGTATCATTCCTCTGTGGCCTGGCTGCCTCTGACCTGCTTCTTTTGAACCCTTTCCTTTCTTCTCATCAGAAAGTTCTTCTCTGACATTCTCACTGGAGGGAGGGAACAGAGGAGCAGACATATACCTGGCTGCACAGTTTTCTGCACACAATTTTCTCCTCCTGCTCTCTTTACCACCCCCATCCTTTCCTCTACAGGAAGGCGGACCATGCAAAACAGCAGGCTCAAGTCTTCTCTGAGTTCCCAGGGAAACCTGCCTCTCCTCCAGCCCCCCTAGAGGCAGGAGCAGGGGCTTGCATCTCCTTGCACTATTTCATCCCTGCTGACACTTGGTTCCAGCTATAAACTAAGCTACTTAAGAGCATAGGCCATGCGAGTGCTAGAAATGTACCTATGGAATTATTTCACTAGTTGAAACTGAGCTAAAGTGATAACTCTGTTTTAAGTTTTCATCCTCCATGAGGATGATGGAGGTTTTCATATGTACAAGGGCAAGTTTCTTTTACTGGCAGCATCCCACAAGGTGCCCAAGGTTAGCAAGTAGGTATGGGGTGGGACCCTGATTTCCATCTTCCTAACCAATCATACTTGACTCTCATGACTCTTCAGTGCATGGCAAGCTCTGGATGAGCCCCAGGAGCCTCAGGGACATTTCTGGTCTTGTCTTCCTTCATCCCTAGAATAACAAGGGTCTCACCCTTGCTGCATGGCAGAAGGAGGGTGGTAGAGCCAAGGCAGATAACGGATCACGGCTTTGTTATCTCTGTGGTTGCCCCGGGAGATTTCCATAGCAGCAATCTGAGCCAGACCCACTTTGAGGTGTCCGCCAAATGTATCTTCATGCAGAGGCTGGGAGCACGTCTTCATGTGGCTCTGCAAAACCAAATGATATTTTGTGACTTTGGCAGACAGTGGAGACATGCCAGGCACTCTTCAAACATCAGGTTGTCCCTTCCCCTCCCATCACCACCTCAAACCCACAACCTGATTAAACTAAAATGGTTTCACATTGTTTTTAGGACCAAGTAGGGAATCATTCCTCAGCAGGACCTGTACAGCCAGAAAGTCTGATTCCTGCAGCCTCCACATCTCACCTCCACCCATCCCAGCTCTAGCTGCACTGGCTCTGCTGTTCCTCTGCCTGAAATACTGTCCCTGCCCTTTTCACCCATTTGTTCAGATTTTAGCTCAAGAGTTACTTCCCCTAGGAAGCCTTCCCTGAATTCCTTGGCTGGTCCATGCCACTGTCGACTCATTCTTTATACCAACTGTGAGTCATAATTTCACTTTGGTTTGTGTGAAATGTTCATTAAATTCAGCTTTCTAGTAGACTATAAGTTAAGTGGGGGCAGCAATTATGTCTGCTTTGGCTCACTACTGCAGCCCCAATGCTAGAACAGAGCTAGACATATTATAGGTGCTCAATACATATTTCTTAATTAATTTTGAAAGCTTTATGCTTAGTGTGGCTTAATGGGAAAATACAGTGAATTGGGACTTGAGACCCACTCCTGTCTTAACTAGCGACATGGCCTGAGAGAAACCACTTGCCCCTTGACCTTTCTGATCTGTTTCCTAATATGCAAGGTCAGATGGTTGGATTATGTCTACAGTTTCCAACCTTTTAATCATCATGGATCTTTTGTGTATGTGTGTGTGTGTGTGTGTGTGTGTGTGTGTGTGTGTCTGTGTGGTACTGGGGATTGAACCCAGGGCCTAGTGCATGCAAGGCAAGCACTCTACCAACTGAGCTATATACCCAGTCTATGTCTCTTTCTTAATATTTTTTGAAAATGTCTGCAAAACAATCTCAAAATGCTTTAGTAATAATCATTTCCTCTTATTTATGCATCAAAGTCATTTTAAGTGTGGGCACCTATATTCAGTAATTAGTAACCAGCATGTGACCAAATGGTAGGGGAGTTTTCTTAAAAATGACTGGGATTGGGGCTGGAATTGTGGCTCAGTGGTAGAGCACTTGCCTAGCAAGTGCAAGGCCCTGGGTTCGATCCTCAGCACCACACACAAATAAATAAGATAAAGATATAAAATGCATATTCTTGCTTTAAAAAAATGACTGGGGTTAAGCTGGGCACCTGTAATCACAGCAGCTCCAGAGGCTGAGACAAGAGGACCACAAATTAAAGCCAGCCTCAGAAAAAGCAAGGTGCTAAGCAATTCAGCAAGACCCTGTCGCTAAATAAAATGCAAAACAGGGCTAAGGATGTGGCTCAGTGGTCAAGTGCCCAAATTCAATCCCTGGTACCAGCCACCCCCCCCACCAAAAAAAATGACAGGTTTTACACATGATGAGAAATTTTCAGCTTATTTTTTAAATTATAATTATTAATGTGTTAATTGTACAAAATAGTGGCTTTCACTGTGATAATTTCACACATGCATATAACATACTCTGGTCATATCTACCTTCCCTGCTTCCCTATCTTTCCTCTCCTCCCACCTCCCCCGTGTCCCCTCTCACCTCTCTTATAATCCCCCTCCTACTTTCATGTCATTCTTTATTTTTCTTCTCTAGATTACACATAATGAGCTTAATTTTGATTCTCCTTTGCACCTAACATTTGCAAATTTATCACTGTACCAAGATCATCTAAGCAGCGTCTAAAAACTAAGCTCAGTGAAAAAGGAACCACATTTTTAGCTGTTGAACTTCTTGGATCACTAAGTTCTTGTTTATCAAAAAGAAATCATTCAGTGCTAAATTGCAATTTGGCTGCTCTTGGATCATGTTTGGATTCTCATCTGCCCTCCATCCAGGGCCTTCCTCAAGACTTTCAGATTATTAATCTTTTGGCTCCCTGGTTGAATCATGGAAGAGAAGTGGACCCATATCAGTTATTTATTCCACCTTGTAAAACAATCAATAAACTCAACAACTTCACTGAGATTTTGTCCATATGCAAATTAAATTTTGTTCTCTCCCCTTCTTTAATTATTTTCTTTTTAAAAATTTTTATTAGTTATTGATGGACCTTTATTTATTTATTTGTTTATACATGGTGCTGAGAATCGAACCCAGTACCTCATGCATGCTAGGCAAGTGCTCTACCACTCAGCCACAACCCCAGCCCCTCTTTAATTATTTTCTTGAAGAAGATAACTTCAATTGCAGATAAAAATAATAAATGGCTATGTCTGCATAAGGTGCTAGTGTGTAAGAAATTCTCTTTGCATACATTATTTTATATAAACCCTATAACAATCAGGCAAGGGAGGTGTCATAGACTCACTTTGCAAATGAAGAAACTGAAGCTCCAGGGAGTTAAATGACTCCATGTGGCGCAGTAAAAGGAGATGGATTGGGAGTCACAACAGCCTTAGGTTCAACTACTTATTAGTAGTGTCACCTTGACCAAAATGCTACATCAGACCAAGCCTCAGTTACTGAATTTGTAAAATGGGGATAATATTATAATAGGGATATTGTGAAACTGAATAAATGGCAAAAATAAAGGTGTGTACAAAGCTCATGTCATATGACTATCTTTCTTCTTTTCTTTTTTTGCAGAACTGGACTCTAGTTCTTCAGACCCCAAGATATGGGCTCATTTAACAATGTTCCAGCTGCCTCCCCAGGTACCAATAAATTCCCCACATGGTCTGTTTAATCCTTTAAAAACATCTTGCATTTAGTGAATCTAAGATATGAGCAGATGGGGTCCTACCTTCAGTCTGGTCAGCGTGTGCATGTCCGCCATGAAGTCCAGCACTTCACCAATGGACTGCCGCACGCACTCCATGGCTGCGGTCCCACACTGAAACACAAACACACGACTGGCCACAGCTGCATTTCTGTCCAACCCACTCTAGTTGTACCCTCTTTGCTAAGGACTTGTTGCATTTTCTGGATTTCTGACTCACTCTACCACCCAGCTTAGTCTGTGACTGTCTGCCCATGGTTTGGGCAGAAATTACTCAAAGGTTTGTGGCAGAATAAAGACACAGGGGCGCTTTCCAGGGGCAGAGTTAAATGCTGTTTCCCCTGGGTAATGACACTGATTTTTGCTTATTTTTAAGCTGGTCTGTACACATGAATCATACATAATGCCATTATCACCTCAAAACTACTGTTAACACTATCACTCTGGGGAAATCTAAAATGTAAGTAAAATGTGTTACCAAATTTCACCACCAGAATCTTATCTCTTTAAATGTGTGCACATATATATTACTAACTAAATATATATAAACATTCTTTTGCTGACTCAAAAATTCTTATGTTCAAGTCAAGTCGCTTACAACTTAACTTCATGTAGATAGTCGGGGCACTACTAAATAGACACAGGTATCCATGTCAAGTTCTTGCTAGAGATAGATAGGAAAAAGAAACAAAAATGGTCACCTTCTGTACATACCTAAAGTATGTTAGGGAACTTTTGAAGGAAAATAAAGCATGTTTGTGTTTGAGGTTATTAAGCGGCAGAGACCTGCCTTCTCGGGGAAATGCAGCAAATGTAGGATTATAAGCAAAGCAAAGGAAAATGAACAGACAGGCTGCTACATCAAAGCCGTATGAGAGAACCCACACATCAGGCCGGGTATAATGTGGATCAAAAGCAGGCAGTCTTTGAAGCGGTATGAATACCATGCTAAAGGCTTCTCTTGGCTTTCTTTAGGAAAATCTGGAACATTATAGACTTAACTAGCTCACCCAGTGGCTCTCATTTTCCTATATTCATGTAAATCTGCATAGCACTGAACTCTATCACCTCCTCTCTCTTCTAGAATGTTACGCTTGTCAGTTCTTCTGACAGGATAACAAACAGTAAAATAAGGCTAGTGGCAGTCTGTCAGAGTGTTTTCCAAGCATTTCATATGTTCTAAGGTTTTCTTCTTTTAATTTGAATCAAGTGAAGGAATTGTAAAAGGTTATTGTGTTCCTGCTTTTGCAATATGAATCCTTCTGTGCAAGGAGGATTTCCCCCTGGTTTATTCCATTTTCTTTGACCTTTCACACATCATGCAAATAGGAGCATAGACTCTGTTCTTGAATTTCTTGAAAGGGATTTGTTTCTTTCATAAGCAGTATTTTATACCAGTTCAACTAGGCAAATGTCACGGAAAGTCATTACCAGGAGCATTATTCAATATTCACCTTTTAAGTCTGAATCTCAAGAAATGAGAGCAAAGACTTTACTATTACATAGGTATTTTGTTCTAGAGACAGCAATTATGCCCAGTAAAAGCCTTAAAATCCACTTTTTATTCAGGATGTAGGGAGCCAGCTACATACACAAAACAAAATAGATAATTTACAATCCCTCTTTTTCTACTTTGTAAAGCAGAAGTATAACTTAGATGTGATATTTTTAAAAACAAAACAGAACATAAGGAGTCAAGCTCCATTTGTTTCATTTTCAATAGGAAAATGATGAAAAAGGAGTGGAAAAAATGTACTCTAACCTCAGAAACAGGAATTGAAGCAGAGCACACACAATTCTTCTTTAAAACATATTTGAGGTTTAAGTTACATTTCTTAATTATAGAAGAATGTATGCTCATTGTAGAAAATTTGGAAATACAAGTTACTAAAAAGAACAATTAAAATCACTGTAATCCTAATACTTGTTCTCCACCTCTTTGAAAACTAACCGTTAAAATTTCCTTTCAAGTTTTTTGATGCATATAAAAAAGCACACATATGCATAATATTTATAAGATTGAAACAACCTTTTGCTAATTTGCTTTTTAATTAAATCCATCACAAGCATTTTCCAATTACTTAAATATTCTTTGAAACATTGATTTAGTAGCTACATTGTAATAGTCAGATGTACCTAACTTTATTAAACAAAACTCTAATATTGGACACTTATTTTTGTTTCCATATTTTTGCTATTTTAAGAGATGCTGTACAACATAACCTGCTTATAAATCTTTTGATGCATATTTATTTTCTCAAACATATTCCTAGAAGTAGTTTGTTAAACTGTACTCTAGTAAAGTTGCTTTCACTACCACCAACAGCTAAAATGCTTGTTTCCCTTCACCATAAATAAGTTTAATCATCAAGAAAATTCTGGAATGGGGGTACCGGCCACAAGGTAAAAAACTTCAGTTATGCAAAATAAATAAGCCCTGGAACTCTACTGGGCAGCACAGTGCCTGCAGTTAGCAATGCTACCATGAACGTAAAATTTGTCACAGGGTTGATCTTATAATATATTAAGTTTTCTTATATATTAAGTGTTCTTATCATAATAATAATAAATAAGCAAATGGGGAGATGGCAGATAAGCAGAAATTGTGCTGTGACAGTTCCACAGGTATATTCCATCTCCAATCATCAAGCGGCATACATTAAGGACGCAGTGCTTTTTATATCTGTTCCCCCCCACCCAGCCAATTAAGGTCAACTAGACGCTAATAGAGGGATTTTTCCCTTCCCTTAAAGCAACTATTTTTAAAAAAGAAAAATAAATATACTGATTTACTAGCCAATTTTAATTTTTATATTTTCAAATATTCTTTTATTTTGCTTCACTTTTATTTTTATTTTATTAATTTGTAATTCATTGATTACATGTAAGGGTAAAAAGTTTCTTTCAAATGGCTTATTAACTGGTCCTTGGAAAGGTTCTATATGTGAATCCTACAACTGCTGCTTTGTTGTTGTTACTGAACATTTGCCTTCTACTTGCTGATTTCATTAAACCTTTTACATATTAGGGCTTTTTTTCCCAAACTATCATAGGTAGCAAATATTGAGTTCTAAAGCTAATCAATCAGGAACACTGAGGGTGTCGCAGAGGGACTGGCCACTTCCCAGAGCCACTTTTCTTCTTCCCTAGCACACAGGTAGATCACATTCCCCATCCTCTCTGGCTGTTAGATGTGTGTGCTCATGTGACTGGGCTCCAGCCAACAAAATGTGAGTAGAAGAAACATGCACTTCTAGACCTGACCCACGAAAATCTCCCATGTACCTCATTCTCTTCTCTTTCCCCAAGCACCAGTGAATGGCAGAGGACTGCAGATGGAGGAAGAAACCTGAGCCCTGAGCCCACGCGTGGTAGTTCCTTTCCCTTGACATCAGCGTGCTCACTTAAACCTCACAGGAACAATAAGTTTCTTTGGTGTTAAATTGCTGGGAATTGGGATTTTACCTCATAGCATCTTTCATTACCCTAATTACTACAAAGAATACTTAAAAAAAACTTATATCATTAAAAGTATAATAATTCTACTCCAGAAATCTATAAGGAGTAATCCAAAGTACAAAGATTTATGCACAAAGGTGTTCATTGCATATTAATTTCAATTGCAGAAAATAATAAAAAGTATCCAACAATAGGCAATGCTTGTTAATATTATTTTTAATAGATATTATAGGCAACGAAATCTACGCATTACTAACTACATGGCTGGTACTGTTTGAATATGCTTTACATGAATCGTCCCAGTCACCCTCAGCCTGTACCTTAGGCCCAGTTATAGCTTATTCTACATATGATGCAAATCAAAGAATCATAGGTTAAATAATTTCGCAAAATCACACAGCTAGTAAAAGCAGGCCTCAAACCCTGGTGTGACTCTAAAGCCTACATTCATAACCACTATTTTATGAAAGACAAAAATGCAGACAATTAATTTGGTCAGGACTTACTCCAGGGACAGAGGCTATCATCTGCTTGCTCAGGATTGTTGATTCAGCTAGTTTGGTTCCAGCATCTGCACAAATAAACTAATAAAAAAGAAAGGATAATTATTTTTAAGAGTATTTGGACAGTAATAAGTAATTTGTAATTTTATTAAAATGGCTTAAACTCATTAGTGTTTACTTTCTTGACAGTCCGCCCTAGATACCTCAGTTAATCATGTTAATCATGACAGTTCATTCCTATCAGCATAGAAATTGCATGAGCATGCAGATTTTACTTTGCCCAGAAAACCCAGGTGGTATTGAAATGGTGCGTTCAATCGTGGAAGAAATAAAAGATGTCAACATTGTCAGAGTTACTCTGGAGTCAGTCTATTTATTATCCCCCCACCCTGAGAGGCACTTGAATTCAGGGGTGCTCTATCACTAAGCTACATTCCCACCCTTTTTATTTTAAGACAGGGTCTCACTAAGTTGCCCAGGTTCGCCTCAAACTTGCAATCCTCCTGCCTCAGCTCCCCCCACAAGTCACTCATTCTATTTATTCTGTAGCACTTTTTGGCAGTTACTATTAGCAAGGTTTCATAGGTTTTCATGATGTCTGTCATTACAGTATGTATTCAGAATGAAAATAGAAAGTCAGCTTCAGAGCAAGTGCTCTGCCTATTTCATCCCCTCCAAGGATCCTTGGTGTCTTGTCTTCCTCCCTCCACTTCATTCACATGTCTCCTCTGGGCCGAGAATAACACCAGTCATGCTCCATATACCCACATGACTTTTTACATGTCTACTGCAAGAGCCATCACATTAGACGGTGGCGACCTAACAGTCTATTTCTCAGCTGGCCACAAGCTTCTCAAGAACCCAGCCTTCAAGTACCTCTCCTCGGCACGAGCTAATGTCTGGCATCCCAGAGGGGCTCAGCAAGAGTTTAAGAAAGAAGCCAATTAATTCTGACTTGAGATCATACTGAAGATAGATGTGCCAGATTACAATTTAATTTGCTTCCTTACAGATTTTGGCAGGTGTTTCCCACTTAATGTAACATCCAACTATTTACTTATAGTTTTGGGAAAGAAGTTAAACAAGGTCTGAAAAGTTGGCTATGAGACATTTACTCCTGTTTAATTTTTCTTCCTTGGCCTTTGGCCAGTGACCCTTTGAGATCTGAAGCTGCTATGCAGAGTCCAGAAGCTTTGAAGAAGTTTTGACACCAAAGAGCTCTTCCTTATCATCTATGCAGAAGGCACAGGGAAGCTGGGTGCAGCCAGGTAGGCTTCTTCCCTGCAAACTGGGAGGAGTAACACAGACTAGGGTCACACAGAAAATCTCAGGGAGGCCTGCTGAGGAGCTCTAGAACAAGTGAACAGAAACTAGTATATTGTCTGGCTAAGTAGGGGCCCAAGTCTAAGCACTATTCTTGGGCAGCAGGTTTGGGCTAACAAGGCAAAAGCCTTCTGAGGCCAGGAGCCCTGAGAATTCTTGCATAATGACTAAGAACTGGTCTTCAACTTTGGGATATGTGGTTTTTCATGAAAGGTGTTTAGGTACAGGTAACCAGGCTTGAGGCAGAGGGTAGCAGGCAGAGCTGTCCTGGGAGTTGCATGACAGAAGTGGATACCAGATCTCCTCATTAACATTTTGTCATTTCCATTTGTCTCAAATGCTATTACTGAATGTGAGTAATGTACTAGACCAGCTACTCTGAATCTGGAAAAGAAAGTAGCAGCTGGGATTATCCTGGGAAGCCTAAAAATTTCTATTATCTTATTCAGGTATGCTTATGTCTTTTCACTTAACTTAGATTTATTCTAATGCTGTATAAGGAAAAGTGACTAAATCAGGTTTAAGAACTGTGAAGCTTTTAACTTTGGCCAAAACCTGTAAGTGAAAAAATAGAACAATAACACTTGATAGAAGGACCAAGGGAAAAGCAGCAGGAGCACCCCAACTTGACCTCCTGACAGATGCTGCATGTTTTCACAGAGACAGTATTTTCCAAAGCTCTCTGAGTCTGCAATTGGAAGCAAATGACTTATACCTAAGTCCAAAATCTTAGTCAGGACACCAGCATTCATTTTAACTAATTTATTTACAACAGAATTGCAACTGCACAGCTAAGAGAGGCTACAGGGAAGACAGAGTACACCTAATGCATGAGGTATGGGGTGCTTAGAGTTGTTCCTTTATGTATGCTTCAAAGTCTGGGCCCCCCCAATGGGTGCTTGCATGCCTGGTGGCCCTTGATGGCAAGACAGGATCTGCAAAGAAGTAAAACATTCAAGCACCATTGTGTGCCTTCAGCAGGCACCTTCGCCACCTGCCACTCTCAGTAAACCAGACTAAGGACATTGTGAGCTCCTCAACAGCATGTAAGCAGTCACCACCTGTCAGATCTGTGATGACTTGTGCAAGTCCAAATCAATCAAAAATTACCCTAAAGTAATGGAGGTGCCTCAAAGAGCCCAGCATATGAATGTCTTTACTTCATTATGGCTGCCAACCACAACTGTAAAGAACTCCACCAGATCTGCACAGAACTGCTCCAAGTATAAAGATACGACTAAATAAAATCAGAGTGGGGAATGATAATTGCTGTAGAAAGAAGAATTCCATACTTTCAGAGAGAGAAATATGACACTGAAATATGCACTCCTCCAGGAGTACAAAAGAACACAAAAGAAACATGATATCCATTATGTGTCATTACTAAATTCATTATCAAAATGATACCCAAAATAGTATCTCCACCTCTCATCCCAGAGAGTGATTAGATTATGATGAACCTAACTGATATGAACAACTCCACTCAGCAGTGACTGTGAATTAGAGACAACAGTCGTGCCACTGCCATTTCTTTGTCATCCAGCCCACAATCAATCTATTTTTAAAAGAAAACCTTTTACCAACATGACTTCTCATAACTTGAATATGCAGGTATATCCCACAGAGTGGGAGTGGTACATGCAAATTAGCAGAATATCTACTCTTGAACCATAAAAGAGCTGGGGGAAATTCATTTTGACTTGAACTTAGTTTTTATGATGATTTTCAGTAGATTATTGCTCTATTATGAATGTTTTCCTTTAATCCATCTCAAGAACAATTAGAATAATCTCTCATACATCAAATATCTATAGCAAACCAGCAGAAGACAAATGTTTAAGCCAAGGAAAAAATGTTACTAGATTTGAATTAAAAAATAACATGACAGTCCATCTGTCCCAAGTATAGATGGAGAAATGTGGCTTAGTGGTTGACAATTTTAGATTCTGAAAAGGGTCACTTTTTTTTCTATTTGTCAAATTACTTCCTGTCTGGGTGCCTCTTTTTCTTTGGGGGGGGGAAATTCCACTTGAGAATTTAAGATTACCTGATTTCACTGAAAGAAATATAACAGCAACAGCAAACAAATAATAACAGACAACCACAAGGAGAGGCTGGGCAATCTCCCCTAATGTCAGACCCAGGCAGACTTGGTGGGAATTAAAAATCAGACTGGTGGCTGGAACATAGCTTGGCTTAGTTGGTAGAGTACTTGCCTCGCATGCACAAGGCCCTGGGTTCAATCCTCAGCACCACAAAAAAAAAAAAAAAAAAAAAAAAGCAAATTGGTGGTACCTGTTACTGCCTTGGAATGTTTAGATTTGGTAACCCCACATTCCTTGGGCAAGAGTTCCAGTGTCCTCTGAAGGGTTTCTTGTACTGCTAGAGTGTCTGGTAAACAACAAAGGTATGGCCTGCCTGAGAAGACCGTAAGGTTCCACCTCAGTAAATGTACCCGTCTACTAAGGTACGAATTAGAGAAGTAGATGAAACAAACAGTGGTTCCTCACAGGGTAAAAGAGTCGCTGGTGAGCCCAAGGCTGGGACAACTGAGTCTTCTGAGTGATGGAACCAGTGTTCATGGGGTTCACTGGGGTAGTTTTCCTCCCAATTATTCTTTTCTTTTCTGTTTTCCAAGGGCATTTTCAGCTAAACAGACATGCCTCTACTGCCTTCAGACTGGCCACTGATGATCCATGAAGAAAGTCTGGCTTCTCTGGAACCATTCTGTCTGTGCTGTAAGCCTGGTTGTCCAGGTGCCAGAAACTGACAGTGCCCATCAGTAAAGAGAACGCTTCCCTTGAGTCCAGCCTAGAGCCTCCAGCCTAAGAGGAGCTATGGGAGAGCAGGCTGCCACCTCCATCATCCTCCTGAGAATAGTATGAGGGTCCAGGCAATCAAGGACAAGAAAAAAGGAACTAGGAAACTCACAGAAAGATGCTCTGGTCATGAAGAGGGATAAAGGTGCTCCTCCCTTACCCCATGGAGGACTCCATAATTTGTGCAGAAGCCTTGGGTGGGAAAGGGAACTACTCTGTTCTCAAGGTATGCCTCCCTTTCATTCTCTCATTAATAATGGAAATGATTTACTCTAAGAGGTTATAAAAGAAGGATGTGTTACTTCAAAACGGTAAGATTTTTAACTTTTTTTTTTGCCATAAAAGGATGAAACATTATTCAAAAAGTTGTACATCATGGGCAGAAACTTAAAATGTCTTCAAAACACTTCTCCAATCTGAATAATTTTACAACTTGACTTTTTAAATTTCACAATTCAATGACTGTGTGTGTGCGCACATACATATTTAAGATAAAAGTGTTACATTTGAAACAGAAGGTGAAATTCATAAAAAACACTTAGAAATGTCTACTTTTGCCTTCTTTCTTCCTAAAGCTAATTTGTTTTTGTTATTTATTCACCTAATTGTGATGCAATAATCACTGTTTTCATAGTTTCCTTAAGCATTAAGTAATTTAAACTGCCAGTGTTCTTTTGCTGTTTAGTGACAGGTGCTTATTATGGTTGACTAACGTACTTCATAGAAATCCAGCCCCCAGCAGTTACCGTGTGGGATGCCAGACCCCAAGGAGATCAGCCACACAGAACTGCTTTTGCTCAAGACTGAGGTCTACAGGAAAGCACCCTCAGGGCCCCGAAACCTAGTTTTGTTTTGGGTGCACATCCACCACTGAAATGCCATCAGCACTTGCAGACACTGCCAATGCTACCCTTAAATCCCTCCTGGGCTATTTCACTAAAGCCTGTGCACCTGCCCCTCCTCCAGGGGAGAGCCTGTTCATCTTTAAGGTCAGCTTTACTTGTACTCGAAGATAGCGCTACTGAGGTTATGTGAGTAGGAGTGGCTGCTGGTAACAACCCGCTGAGAAATCCAGTCTGTCTCTCCTTAGGAGCACAGATACTTTCTGATTGTGTCCTTGCTTCTGTCTTCCTCCTGGGCTATACAATGAAAGTGGTATACATTGAAAGAACACCAACTTTTTACTAAATCTCAGGCTTATGAGAAAAACTCAATTCTGATCCTAATGATTAGTGTTTAGTGGGAAAGTCAGGGAACCATGCAGGGGATATCCCATGGTAAATGACAAGTGTGGTTCTCCTCTTCTCTACCAGGTAAACTTGAACTTCTGTGTGTCCTTCAACGTCCACATGGTCCCTTTTGGACACCAATTTCTAACTCAGCATATGTCTCTTATTACCTACCTATACACTATGTTTAAAGTTTTGGTTACATATCAACTTCACCTACTAGAGTCTAAACTCCTGGAGGGAAAGGACCTCATATGGCACATCTGTCTCTTCCCCATCATCCTGCAATAGCACCTGCATGTTTCAAGATTCATAATGGCTTAACATAAAATAGATGTTCAATTAATCAATTAAATGTTCCCTTTGCCTTTATCTCTCCACATCTTAGCTCTCTTTCTAGTTCCTTGATGTGAAGCTCCCAATTTCCTTCAGGCATTTAACCTCTAACTGGCAGGCCCAGACTCTGGAACTGGCCTTAATGCTAATCCAGGGAGAATGGAAACCGCTGTGATTTGGCTAGTGGGCACTTTGTGCAATGGCCATCTGAATGATACCCTGATCCACTGCAGCTCATGGCTTTAAGTCCAGCCTCAGCTCCTGGAGTGGAGGCAGGGGCCCAGTTTACTAGATGCCTGTGGACTCCTCTAACGCTACCGGCCTGCTTGTGCTCAGTTCCATCCTCATGTCATTGTCCCTAAATTTACTCTAACTTCCTGCCTCTGTCTCCCCTATTGTTTGAAGCTAATCAAGCTCTGGGCCAAACCCCAACTCCAGGCCAAAAAAAAAATTTGTCTGCACCCACTAATCCTTTGTGACCCAACTCAAATGCCACTTCTTCTGAAGTCCTCCCTGATTTCATACCATATGAGACGGGATCACTCCTGCTTTCAAATTCCCCACAAACCGTTTACCTCTCTCTCTTATGGCACCCGTCACAGCCTGTCTCAGGTGATCAAAATCTGTCTGCTTGTCTTGGATGCTGAGTTAAGGTCACTGAGGATGCATGTGTCCTCAAAGCAACACCCAAAAGCATGATGACAGCTGATTCTCCAGAGTCTGCCTCAGTGATCTTGCGATAGCTGATTTACATCCACCTACACCTTGACTGGACCAGCACATCCTGTTATTTACAGTATCTGGCCTGGCTCACCTCACCTTCCAGAACATTCACTGACTCAGCCACACTGAGCGGACTCTGTGATCACTCTGGAGCCTGCTGCCCCATGTTTTGCTTCGTTTGGCCTATCTCCGCTCTGGTGAGGGAGCTCCCCCTCCAACCTCCTGGATTACAAATTTCTCGAGGATAGAAACTATCCCCTCATTCTTCTTTTGTCCCTCACAGAAGCAGTTCCTCACTAGGGTCAAAACTAATGCTTCTTTTTCTTCTGTTTAAGCCGGTGAAAGTGCCGAGTGCATCATATTTATTAGAACTTCGGCTCATATACAATATATTATTTCTCATCTCTGAACAAAGGCACCTGGCACTTATGCATCTGCCCCTCATCTCTTAATCTTTCCAAGTATGCATGGACCCCATAAAGCATTTTACAAACACAGCATAAGCCTACCTGGACAAGCAGAAGGAGGTTTGTATCTGGCAAAGGAGATTTGAGCTTCAGGGCCTGTAGAAGTTCTAGAACAACACTACGAGATAAGTAGAATTTATCCCGTTCCTGGAAAAAAACAAAACAGCAAAGGTAAGTGATTTAAAAATGTAGTTAGAGTAGATATATGTCAAAGAGCTTCCCCAAATTCCAAGATCAGAAATAAGAATATTTTAAAAAGCACAGCTGTGCTGAAGAAATCAAATTAAAGCAAGAAAGAAAAAAGGCATTTTTGCATGCATAATGAGTTTACTGAAGCAATAAGGACACATAATTTAATGGGTATGAAGTGATAGACTGTTTCTTAAATATAAAACCATAGGATTTGGTACTCAGTCTTAAGAAAAAGAGTCCAAAAACTGCAACAATTAAACAAATCTAAAGTATTTTTCAATACAAAATGAGTTAGAGAGAAACTCATGTAACTGTTTAAAAAGTTCCATATTTTCTCCAAGGAACTCATTTTTTAAGTGGACTATTTCAAGCATACAGAAAAAGAAAGAGAATGGAATATGTCGTATACCTACCCCCATCTTGCCAAACAGTATCATTTGCTTTATTTAATTTAGCCTTTTCAAAATGATAAATGAAACATTACAGAAACAGTTGAATATATCTATAGAGTACCCTTCTTTTTCTTCCTCCCTTCTTCAAAGTAGGCACCATTCTGAATCTGTTGCTTAATCTTTCATGTATGTTTTCACACTTTGACTATATACATACCTCCAACATAGAATATTGTTCCATTTTTAAAAAAACTTTCTACAATGGTATCATATTGTGCATAATGGTGACTTTGCTACATAAGTTTTTTTAAGAGAAAGAGAAAGAATTTTTTAATATTTATTTTTTAGTTTTTGGTGGACATAACATCTTTATTTTATTTTTATGTGGTGCTGAGGATCAAACCCAGCGACCCACGCATGCCAAGCAAGTGCGCTACCACTTGAGCCACATCCCCAGCCCACTACATAAGTTTTAAAAATAATCCCTACTAATAGACGTAGCTCTCAACTCAGCAGCTTAATAGCATTTTTATTGTATGAATATAGCAATATTCATCAATCAGTCCTGCTATTGATAGCACATTGGATTGATTTTAATTTTATGAATCTTTTTTATTGTCAAGTATAACACACATGCAGAAAAGTACATAAAATATAAGCATACAGTTAAGTGGATCAAGATGGATTGAACACTCATGTAATTGCCACCCAGAGATGAAAACAGCACGTTGCAATTCCCTTTCAAGGGCCTGGGAGTCCTTCCTTGATCCTTCCATAAGTAAGTAATAGAGTTCCTGTGGGTCTGTGTTCAGGATCTTTCCCCGCTATTCACTTTCACTCACATCTTGCCTCCTTGTATGTCTGTTATTGTTGACTGTATGCAGGATGCTCCATTTAAAAATTATTTGTAGAAATAACTTGCAGCTAAAATGTTACCTTCCTTCCAAGAGCTTTCAGTTTGCTTTTTGCCAGGTGCATGGCAAATCAAGGTTACCTTCATCTACATACAGGCTTGTAATATCTTACCTTGGGTTTGACACTAAGCTGTGCCCACTGAAGACAAGTATACTTCTAAATTATCTGTACTTTGTGGTCCCAAGCAAAGATGTGTGGGTTGAGGGATGTGGTATCAGGGTTCCCACTCTTGTTATGTCCCCCAACTGACTTTCTTCTCCCTAGCCTCACGCAGCTTCCAAAATTGCAACTGAGCCTCTCAACCAGATCTTTTAGATCAACAAACACCCACAGGGCAAAACTGACCTTCAGTGTGAGGCTTGCAACCCTGTGTTTCAGGGTTCTCCGAGATCCTGGCCTCACAATTCCTCTGTATGTGATTAGAATTTTGATAGTTTTAAGAAGTTTAAATGAAAATGTGCACTTTTAAAAAAACTTTTTTTAACGTTAAATGGGAAGATAGGTGCAAATTACCTAGCTCATCATTAAAATTACAGATTATTCTGAAAGAACTATCTTTATTAATTGGTTCGTGTCCTTGAAGATAGGATCTCTCCATTTATTCAACGTTCTTCAATAAAATTTTCTGGTTGTCTCATTCTTGCACATTCTTGTTAGATTTTTTTTTGTTGCCACAACAAATGAAATTTAAAGTACATTTTTATAATCACATGTGGCTTAACATTAAAATGCGTCATTTCTGGGTATTCATTTGTATCTAGCATCCTTTATGAACTCTGTTGTAAATTCTAAAAAGGTGTCTATAGATTCTCTTTGGTCCATTTGCAATCACATCACCTAGGGAAAATGAGAGTTGTATTTTTCCTGTCTAAGTCTTATACTTAAGTTATTCTTCCTTTCTTGCTTAACAAAGTAGCACTATGATGAACAGAAGCAATGATATTAGCATCCTTGACTTATGATTTTAAGGGGATTGGTGGCACTTCACCATTAAAATAAGGCTTGCTAGAGGTTTCTGGTAAACCTCCTTTTATTAAGTTAAGGAAGTTCCCTTCTATTGCTACTTTGATAAGACTATATGATAAATGAATATGGAATTATAAAAAGTGCTTTTCTTGCATCTGCTAAAAAATTACCAAAAGTTTTCTCCTTTAATCTGGCACTATGTGACATTAATAGATATTCTAATATTTAAACCATTTTTGTACTTCAGGAAAATCCCAACTGGGTCATGATGTTCTATTTTTAATGCATTGATTGCTGTTATTCATTCTATTTTTTTTCATGTATGAAAAGATATTGGCCTATAATTTTCCTTTCCCCTATTGCCCTTGTATGACTGGTATCAAGATTCTACTGTTCTCATAAAAAGAGTTGGGAAGTGAAATATTGCCTCTTTTCCACTTCATTAATTTGTGTGAAGCAGGGATAAGCCTATTCCCATATTTTGACAGAAAGTGTCTCTGAGACTGTAATAGTATTTTTGGACAGGTTTTTAACTATTGAATGCATTTTTTACTTATTTAAAACTAGTTAGTTTTTTCTTTTTCCAGATTATCACACATTACATTTTTCTAGAAAGCTGTCCCTCATGTCAAGGATTTTAAATGTACTAGAATAAGCATAAAGCTGGTCATTTCTGAATCTCCATTAAGTCTACAGTTATTTCCCCTTTTTTATTGCTACCTATATCTTTTATCTATTTTTCTGATCAATCTTGCCAAAGGTTTGCTCACTTTATTAGTCTAATCAAAGAGCCACTTTTTAGTTGTATTGGCACTCTATTATATCCATGTTTTTAATGTTATTGATTTTTGCTCTTATCTTCCATCATTTGTTTCCTTAAATTTTCGGTGATTACCCTGTTATTATAACTTAAGCTGACTTGTTTAGTTCATTTAGCTTTTCTTTCTCTTTTTGTTTTTTTTCAGTAAAAAGTGCTTAAAACAAAATTTCTCTTAAATATCTCTGTGGCTATATCTGTCAAATTTTGAAAAGGGAATATTTTCATACTTATTTAGTATTAAATTCTTCTATAAATTTTCTTTTAATATTTCCTGTGTTCTTTGCCTTATTTATAAGAATTTTTTTTAGAGAGAGAGAATTTTTAAATATTTATTTATTTTTTTTTAGATTTCGGTGGACACAACATCTTTATTTTATTTTTATGTGGTGCTGAGGATGGAACCCCAGCACCCCGTGCATGCCTGGTGAGCACGCTGCCGCTTGAGCCACATCCCCAGCCCTACAAGTATTTTTTTATTTCCAAATATAGCAAATCTCAGACGCCAATAACCCATTTAGCATCTTTGTATGAATTGAAAAAAGAAAACACACACACACACAAACACACTAATACATGATTACAAAGCCTGAACAACCATCTGAGTTTTCAGGACTTTGGCAGTCAACAGCCCTGACTGCATATGTACACATCTACTCTCACCCAATCACACTCACCCTCAAGGCCACACACTCCCCAACCCCAGCAGGTAAAGGGACTGCACCAAAATCTGATGGGGACACAGGATATAGACATCTGAGAACAAGGAATAGTCAATAGAAGACTCTTAAAGGCACCTGGGGTGTAGCTGGGACAGAGCACAGCCATATATATACCAGTGATGTATACATGTGTATACTACTCCATGTTTGAAGGCTTGTGAGCTGATGTGGCTTTTATGTGTGTGTGTGTGTGTGTGTGTGTGTGTGTGTGTGTGTGTGTGGTGGGGTGCTCTCCCAGCTGCTTTAGGATTTAACCAGGGAGTCCCAAATCTCTACACCTCCCTCAATACTCAATAAAATTTATATATGTATGTTGTGCATAGTGCCTCTATAGATGTGGAGGCTTTATTCAAACCACTTCTGAACATCTACATGAAGAGATGGTTTAGTTATAGATTTACAATTTAATTGCACTATGATGGAAAACTTGGTCTCCTTGAAACCTACTCTCCAATATGTTTTATGACCCTGAGTTGGATCCCCAATTCCACGAAAACAACTCCCTGCCCCAAAGAAAAATAGTCTGTTACCTATTCTGTGTTTTAAAAATTTCTAAATTTAAAAAATTTAGTTGAAAATTTGTTTTCAACTCGTGGATTCAAAACTCTTTACAAGTCCATTGGATCCAATTTACTCACTGTGTCATTCAAATCAACTCTGGACATTTGTTTCTTATCTGCTTGATCTTTCAGTTCTGAATTCTGAAATCTCAAACTATGTGAATTTGTCAATTCCTCTTTATAATCCTAATTTTTATTTTAGTATATTTTGAGGCTGTTATTAGCTCTACAGAGTTTTACACATTTTCACATCTTATCACATTTTCCTGAAGAATTGTTCCTTTAGTCAATATATGGTGACTTCATAATGTTTTTAACTTAAAGTCAGATTACTGACTTTAGCTTTCTTTTTGTTAGTATTTACCTAGTGTATTTTTTTTTACTCTTTATCTTTCAAACATTCTGAGTGTCATTAGATGTGTCTTTCATAAAAAACATATAGGTCTATTTTTATAATGTAATCTGACAATCCCTACTGATTCTAGCAAACATATTTGATTAAATATTTGGAATTTATTTTTATCTTCTTAATTTCTTATTATAACTTGTTCTGTGATTCTTTTTTGTCTTGAGTGAGTTTTATATCTAATTTATCTTCTATTTATTTGGAACTAACACATTATGTTTCAGAGTTTATACTTAAAATATTTACATATATTCCTTTCTTTTTTCCTTTTTGTTTTTGCACTGGGAATTGAACCCAGGGGTATTTTACACTGAACTACACCCACAGTGCTTTTTAATCTTTTATTTTGAGAAAAATTGACAATGTCTTGGACCTGTGATCCTCCTGCTTCAATCTCCAGAGTTGCTGGGATTAGGGATATGCACCACCACACCTTGCAATATGTATTCTTAAGAATTTAAAGTTATTTATCATCTCTGCCCTTCCTGTGAATAATACACAGGATGCTTGGGCTTCTATTCCCAACTACAAACATTGCTCATGCACATATACATGCACATGTGCACGCGCACACACATACACACACACACACACACACACTTCTCATAAGCTCTCATATCCAGTATTTTCATGTCGTTTTTGTTTTTATAGTTATCTAATTAACATTATTATTATTATTATTATTATTGCTGCTTTATATTTTCAATGATCACTTGCATTTCTACACTTCACCAACTTCTTTGGTAAACTGCCTTCATACATTTTACTTCTTCCATTTTAATTCAATTTTCTTCTTACTGTAATATATCTCATAGGTATTGTTTCCATAAATTCTACTAGAACATTTCTTATCTTCCTGATGGCATATTTATATATTCTTTACTCCAGAAGGATATTGTAGCTGGTAGAGAACTTAAGGAGAACAGTTCTTTTTTTACCATTTGGAACACATTTTTCCATCGTCTTTGGGCTTCCATTGTGCTATTATAAAGTTTGTTGTCAGTCTATCTTTAGTGTCTTTTCTCTTGGTTGCTGTTAAAATAGTTTCTTTGTCTTGGTTTTTATGTCAAATTATACCTATTCATATAAATTATGACATAAGCAGGTAACACTTCAGTTTATTTGTAATCATTTTAGGGCTCCTTGTGCTTCCTGAATCAGAAAATTAATGATTTCTATTAACATTGCAATTGATAAAATGCCTATGTTGCATCTTTGAAACACTTATTAGATATATGTTAGAACTTCTCTTTATATCCTTCATCTTTTTATTGCACTTTGTTACATTGTATGTGATTTCTTCAGGTCTAGTTTCCATCGCACTAATTCTCTCTTTAGCTATGTTTAATTCAATGTTTATACTGTCAATGATCACTTAGATTCCACACTTGGAATGTGATTTTTTTCTCATGTAAGTGACTGATTTTCATTTCTAGACTTTCTATTTTATTCTAATCAGTCTTTTTTGTGATGACTATATTTCTTCCTACATTTTTTCTTATCTTTTATATACTTGGCATAAACCATGATTTTATAATCTTTGTCTTGTTTTCATATTGGTCATTCTTGGAGGAGACAACTTGCTATTTATTGACTTTGTTAATCTAGCTTGTAGTAGGTTATTTCTTCAATTTGGAGAGAGTTAATTTTAAGTTCTAAGCTCATGTTTTTGCCTTTTTCATTCTTATAAAATTAACTAAACCTTTTAAGTCATGTTTATTACATTTTTATCAGAATTCTGTATTCTAAGTGAGATAGTTTCCAGGTTATCTGGACTGCCATGTTGCCGGAAAAGGAAGTCTCCTAAGCTCTTGCTTTTCCATGCTTTTTCTTTTAATTATGTAAGTAGATACTGCTGTTTTTAAACTGTTTCTTACAGTTTCTCATTATCTTTGAAGAAAGTAGGACACTCTTGATTAATACTATCTATAAATAACAATCATGTTGTGTTGGAGAAATGAGGAATGACAACAGGTAGTGAAATGTCATTAAAATTATGATGGATTATGAAGGTATATAATGTATAATAGCATTCAAAATCACAAATATCTCAAATTTGTAATGCTGGGAAGTCAATACTTATAGTAATCAATACTTATAGTGCCCATCACATGATGAACAAACTCATTGTGAGTCTTCCTCCCTAAAACAGGTAGAATTTAAACAAATTAAACATAAAGACAATTAAGAATTAGAATGAATTCTAAAAATAAAACATCTTTTTGTTGTAGTTTTACTTTTTTAAAGTGAAATAAAGGGGGAGAGATATTTTTTTAAGAAAAATTTAAAAGAATTTAAAAATGCTGATTCTCTTAATAGAAAATATATTGCTCCAGGCAGGGTAATAAATAGTTTATAATCAGGCCGAAGAGAAGATTATTATGGAATATTTAATGTGGCAGAATGGACACAAGTTGGTAATAAAGAAGACAAGGACATTTGAAATAGAATGAAAGCCTTGTTATAAAATTAGATTTTTATGAAGAAAATAAAGGGTTCATAGTCTTGGTGACATGAATAAAAGGGCATTCTGAGTGTTTAAGCAGAAACAACAGAAACAGAGACCCCATTGAAAAGACATTTGGAAAATTTGGAGATCAAGAGGGTAATATTCGCACACTGTCCTAAGAACAAAAATGCTCCAAGTTTTCCTGGCCTTCTGCTTCTCCATCAGGACAGCATGTGCCGGTTCCTTAAGGCTGCTGTACCAACTGGGCAAGCGGTATTTTTCCACTTTCTCAGCTGTGGGGAGGGGGGTGCTAAAGATAATTCAATAGAGGAACCATGATTAGGACAAGATGACAAAAGATGAGATTTGAATCTCAGAGGTCATGAACCCAGAACTGGGAGAAAGACAAATGATGAGGCTTAAGGTGCTTCACAGGCTTCTACAAATGACCAGCTGGTGTTGTTCCACTCTGGGTATAAAAATGATATGTAGTGATGACTCACCCACTAACCTTGGGATGGTGACCTTGAAAAGGACCTTAAAGATCATTAAGACAATTAATATCCCTCACTGAAAGTACCTCTTCTAAACCATGACACTCAATTCTCCAAATCTGTATATTTTAGAAATATTTGTGTATATTGTTTTCTAAAGTGTTTTCTTCCAATACTATTTATCAGACTTTAGAAGAACTATTAATTTTGAAGGTATTAAAGCAAGTAAATAACAGGGATTTGACACTGATTAGAAAGACTACATTTCTGCCAGTTTCCAGTTTCACGGGAACACACACATGCAGCCTTACCTTAGTGAAAGCTCGATAACATAAGCCACACAGTTCCACCAGGTAGGCCAGAGTGAAGACAGCATTCTGAATTACAAAGCTGAGCAGTTTTGAAAATGGTTCCAACAAACTCTGCAATGAGATTGGGGCCAAATAAAATGTCTGTCTGTTTCCTTCATAAAGAAAATCATTAAAGTATTATTATATTTTAATGGAATTATTCTTTTTTATTTAAAATCATTGCCAGGTGGCCACTGTAGCAACCCTTGTGGTCTAATTAAAGTATAACTATACCTTTAACCAGTGACTCAAAGAGCATGATTTTATTGTTCAAAAACTTCATTTTTCCACATGGCATTATTTACAAACCATCTGACCATCACTCTACCACCCTGTTCACCTAGCGAGGTCTGCTTTAGGATTTTCCACTGTATCCTCAGAACCTCTAAGTATCTGGTTCTTCAGATTCAGATCCTCCAGAAGCCTGTCTCCACAGTTCAGTAGTGCAAACCACTCTGTCATATAAGAACCCAAGTATAATTAGCTTGGATAGAAACCCTTCCTCAGCTCTCTGCCAAGGAAGACTTAGTTCATTTGGTTTCTTCATCCGAATCCCATCCACAAAGGGCCAGTTCTAATTTCTTAGTACACTTTATTAAGTTCTTTAGGAACATTTTCTGAGCACCTACTGAGTGTTAGGCAGAGCTCATTGCTTTCATACAGTTTATCACATTCAAATTTCTTAACTATCCTGGGAAACAGCATGTTAGTTAATGACACAGCTCTAGAATCTGATTTAAGTGTGTTCAAACTAGTTCTGCTGACATTAAATAAGCGATCTAACCTGTCTGAGACTTAGTTTTCTCCTTCTCTAAAAGTGGAAAAATAATAGATTACACACATTAGGGTTGTTGTGAGAATTACAGGAGATAATGTATGCAAAGAACTTGGCAACAGTAAGCTCTCCATGGATGCTAGCTACAATCTTCATTATGAACCCTCTGAAGCTTTAGTATCACTCTGTGTTCACAGCAGAATCAATTAAGTACACAACTAACCTCCCTAAGGCCATACAGCTATGGAATGGGATTCAACTCCAAATTCCAGGGCAATTTTCCAGAGGTTAAACTGCTCTGAAGAGAAGTCAGGGTTTTAACTAGACTCCCAAAGACTTCCATGCCATGATTTTCACTACTTCTCAACCACTGTAGTCTGGAGTGTCTGGATTATAAAAGTAATACATGTTTAATGTAAAACACAGGATATATAGGAAAGTACTCATGAAGAAATAAAAGTCATGCATACTACTACTTCATGTTTTTTTGTTATATTTCCCTTCTTCATTGTTTGCCAGTTTAGTTAGCTGAATTTTCACATAAGATCAAATATGTTTATAATATAATATTTTTATTAGCTTAATAACAATAAGAATTTCCAGTGCCACTTAATTCTTATAACCCATTCATTTTAATAGCCACAAAGTCAAATTTTCTATAAGTAATTCCCTAATAAATATATTTCAGCATAAAATTTTTATTATCATTTTCTTCCTTAGAATAGATTCCTAGAAAAGGAAACACTAAATCAATGCTATGTGCATTTTTGAGGGTTTTTTCCTTCCTTATTGATACAAAACTGAATTCCCTACATGTTAGGAGCATAAGAATTGTCTTTCATTTATTTGTACTCCCCAGAGAAACTATTGTGTTTTACAAGTAGGGAATCCTACACTTTTTGAAACAGTGCTGTTGGTTCAGCATTCTTTGTTCAAATGCTACTGATTTGAAACCCTGACAGTGGAGGGTGGGGATAGGAATACCTCTCAAGTTGACACATAAGCACTCTCATTGGTCAAAAAGAGAAACTCCAATTCAAAGTTATAAAGAAAATTGCTCTTATACCTAGCAAACCAGCATGGTGATGGAACAACAGAAAAATAGGACCCAAAGAACCTATGTTGAAGTTTCAAATATTCTAGGAACCAGCTGTGTGACCTTAGCCTAGACACTTCAACTCTCTGAGACTGTTTCCTTATCTATAAATGAGTAGATTGAACCAAATTATCTCTTTGCAACTTTCCAGCATAAACTTTCTAGCTTTGTCTATAAAAGCACAGTCTAGGTAAACAGTTGCAGAAAACATGCACTATTGGTATATTAAGTAGTAATTACAAACTATTGAAAATCAAACTATATCACCACTGAATATAATGCAATTCACAATGGCAGCAGGGATACAGAATGAGATACAGTACTGGAGTCCATGAAGCTCATGGTCTCCCTGGGGAGGCTTTGAGACTATCAAGTGCTAACACAGCTCAGTCACGTGCTGTGGGAGCTGATACAGGACACAGATGTTACTAATAATATGAGCATTTTAAAAAATTTAAATGGGACCTTGAAGAATGAGTTCATCTCACTGAAGAGTACAAAGAATTTCAGAAAAAGAAAAGGTCTAAGCAAAGGCAAAGAGGGTATGAAATGAAATAAGACTACATGGAATGCACTGAGCCCGCGGCCTGACACTTGGTAAGAGTTCAACAAATGGCGTTGTTGCCTTGAGGAGGATAACGATGCTGACTCACAGGAGCACAAGCGGCAGTGGTGGACAATCAAGCAGAGAATAAGCTGGAAAGTAGGCTGGTGAGTAATGAGGTAAACTTTTGTGTGCCATGTTAAGGATTTCTGACACTATCCTGAAAGAAATAAAGCACTGTCCAAGATTTTTAAGGAAGGAACCAACATGATGCGCTGTTCAGAAGGATCACCTCATTAGTCTAGGGAGAAGGTGTTGGTAGGCATAGCCTAGGCCTTGGAAACCTACTACACATGGTGACCTTATGTTGTATTAGCCAATGACCTGGTGTGAGGAAAGGAACGGATGCTGGATGTCAGGACTGTGTCTTCTGTGTTGCTATGCACCTGTCTTTTTAGGTTAAAAAATGACCAAAAAAACAACTGGCTATGTTTTTCTGAAGCATACGTACCCTTGTGGCATTGGTAGAGGGTATCTTCAAGAGGCATATCATAATTCTCAAACTGGAATCTAAAGAACACTGTGAATAAACATGAAGAAAGAATTCAGTTCCTTTAACATATCTTTTGTACATTGTATTTCTTATATTTTTGTAAAAAGAAAAATCTGAAATATAACTACCTCTGTTCAGTTTCCCATGCCATATATTCATGTTGAAAACAATTATTTTAGGTTAAAAAATATTTTAATGAAACAATTAAAAAAAAAAAGGGGGAAAGAATTGAACAACAGCAGAGGAGGTAGAGAGGGAAGATGGGAGGGGAGGGGAGGGGAGGGGGGATAGTAGGGGATAGGAAAGGTAGCAGAATACAACAGTCACTAATAAGCCATTATGTAAAAATGTGAGTATGTAACAGAAGTGAGTCTGTATTATGTATTTGGGGAGTACAAAACCCAATTGAGTCAAATGTATGAAAGATGATATGTCTTGAGCTCTGTAATGTTTTGAACAATCAATAAAAAAAAAAAAGAAAATAAAAAAAAAAAAAAAAAAAAAAAAAAAAATAAGTAAATAATTAAACACAGCTTCTAAATTATTTTTCAAAGACACAGCTCTAGAATTTAATCTTACAGAAAGTTGCACAGAGAATCAGATAGCTGGCTGGATAAATGGACATGCAGGTGGACAAGAGGACATTACATAAATCCAATTCTAAAGAGATAATACTAATTTGTAAACGGCCATGTTAGAAATAGAACAAAATAAAACTTATTTAAGAATGATTAGTCCAAATAAGAAATAGTTTCACCTTCACTTTCTCTGCCATGAAAAGACATGAAAAAAGTCTGAGGGAAAGTATTAAAATTTTTATAAGGGAAAAATTATACTTTCAAATTTATTAGAGTTCCATTTTGGCAAAACTTCACATCAAAATGTACTTTTCAAATTGAGTTTACTGGGACTTGGGGGAAATGTTACAGCAAGAATAAACAACGAGCGGGGCATGGTGACCCACGCCTGCAATCCCAGGAGCTGTGGAGGCTGAGGCAGGAGGATCACAAGTTCAAAGCCAGCCTTAGCAACTTACTGAGACCCTGTCTTAAAATAAAAAATAAAAGGGCTGGGGATATGGCTCAGCAGTTAAGCAACCCTGGGTTCAATCCCTGGTACCAAAAAAGAGAATAAACAACAATATTGTTTAACATTCTGAACACATCACAATAGCAGGCTACGGTTCAATTTCTGCAGCTGTGTATTTTAATCTCTTTAAGATACTGTAAATTAAGCCAGTGATTCTTCAGGTGGAATTCCGGGACCAGCAGGATGCCCATTACCTAAAAACTTGTTAGGCTGTCAATCCCCTGGCCCCACCCCTACTGAATCAGAAATCTCAAATCAGTCCCAGTGATCTGTATGTTAGGGACACTGATGCACACTAGACGTTGAGACCCACTTTTCTAAACTGGTGAAACCATGTGTTTTTCAAAGGCTTATAATTTCCTCGGAGATGAAAAACAAAACAGAAGCAGTGCCCAGATCTGACCTAGCAGGGGAAATTCTTACATAAATACTGAAAGCATCCCACAAGTACTTTCTAAAGGAACTGCTGGCCTGTTTAATGTGCTCAATACCCATCACGGTTGATGTGAAATTTACTTAATTTAAACCAGGGGCTGAAAACTGGCTGCTCATGAGGCCCTCCCAGTGATTTAAAAATCAGGAAATGTCATCCTAGAAAAGATGGGAAAATCCACAACATGACACCTCATTTCTCATATAACTACTGGGGTAGCAGTTGACCCCAGCAGAAGGACTGGTACATTACAATTTTTAAGAGTCTGGTTCCAATTCTTATTATTATCTTAGATCATTCCACTTTAGTCATTTAACTTGTAGGCACGGTCCCTATGGGCAGAGCTGATTATCACAAATTAGGCATTTCAGTAATTTATAGCTGGCAATACTTCCAACTGATCCGTGTTCAAGTTAAATATTTTGACTATCATATCTGCACCTGGTCATTCGAATTTGTCATACCTGCTGCACTCTTCTTAAGAGTATGTGGCTTATTAGCAATAAATGACCCTGAATAACTCTGGTCTAAAGGAGGTTCTATGTGGCTGAGTTAAAACACATACCTTTGATTTGTTTATGCATGTATGTACAGTAGTTATATACAGACATACTTTCAAAGTACTAATCCTCCTTGCTTGGATTTATTTAGCTACTCCAGATTTGTGGGTAAACAAGGATCACAGAATGAAAGAAGTAAGGATCCTTCCTGTGTATCCCTGTTTTGCAAAGAAACGTCAAACTCAAAGCACACAGAAAAAGTTAAGGGTCCCTGACTCATCATCCTTACAGACCCTATTAGTAGTCTGCCAATTTAGCAACAATGCAGGTGGCCGATCTCTATAAAATTTTACATTTGTATAATACTCATTTCAGAAGTGGAGTTGTTAACTTGTTACTTCACTTGTCAGATCAAGAAGCGATTCATTTGATTTCAAGTTAATCAAATCGTGCACAAAAACCAACCCAGATAATAATCTTCACTCTGCAGCTGACAGATTCCTTCTAGCCCTTTGGGATTTATCAAATCACCCAAGACTTTGCTTCTTGTGTTGCTCTCTAGAGATAAATGGTCAAAAGGTAATTCACAGTGAAATCTGGGATCAGCTTACCTTCAGAGGTAAAACACAAGGCAGCTTGGCAAAAAATGTCTGAAACTGGTTGCTGATTGTGGTCCAGAGGCTACTAGGAGAATCCATGGGCAAAGCTTCCATGAAAGTAGCAATGTTTTCCAAACAGCGTATCATAGCACCCCCTGCTGGTAAATTCTTTTTGTTATTTAGACCCTAAAAACAAAAGCATAGGCAATCAACTGCTGAAACAGCATAGGAATTCAGACAGCTATTTGTTGAAGATCAGTTTTAAAATCACATATTCATGTTATATACATGCCTTGAGTGCCTACCATATGAGCCAATCATTGCAATAAGCAGGAGAAATGTAAAGGAAAATAGACACGTTCAGACAAACTCCAAGGAGTTGGAATCTTTTGATTGAGAGGTGAAATGTGAGCAACAAATAAGAAATATCTTCTTAGGAGCTATCATTGATGTAGTTAGGTGCTAAAAGGACAAAATGAATGTTTCTGGCTGGAAAGAATTCTCCAGAACAAAGACTAAAAAAAATTAAGGAGTAGGAGCTTCCCTTCTAGCAATGGCTGAATGACCAGGCCTCGGAGCAGAGGCTTGAACCTGAGTCTTGCGATACAGTACTGCTCTGTGAATAAGCACATAGCAGATCTTGGAATCCAAATCTCACTATACAGTAATGCTCTACCCACCATGCATTTTGAAAATTCAGAACAGGATAGTTTTGTGGAGGTGAGTTTTCAATCCTGGGGTTCACCACTTAGTTGGAAGTCTACAAGTTTTAAATGAATAGAAATACACACAAAATCTAAATTTAATTTTCAAGTAAAATGACTTTGGATTTCTCCCGCTGGAGTACTCAATGGAGTGACTCAAATAGGGCATGCAATTTCGGCTGGGGCCCAGGGTGTCATTAAAGCAAACCTACCTCCAAGAGCTGGCTAAGAGCAGCAATAGAGCTCAGCTCATTGAAGTCCATGAGAGACGTGGCTAAGGTCCGCAAAAAAGTCCCATCTGCAAAGTGAACGAACAGCTTTAGTAGAGATCGGGTTTCAGAGACTCAGCAAGTCTGTTGTGTCCAGACCTCAGCGGGGGAATTACCTTTGATGGTGCTCTGGAACAGCTGCGGGAAGATGCCGTTTGGGGCCAGTTGATGGAAGATGCAGCGCAGGAACTGCTTGGCCACCCCTGCTGCATTGCCAGGAACCATCATGCTGCGTTCCAGCAGGGAGAGAAGATGCAAGAGACCATGGGCCAAGAGTCTATTTATTTAGAGTTGAAGCATTTACACAACAATCTTATGTAAAACCTGTCATTTCCATCAGTGAAATAAAATAGTCTAGTCAAACCTAATCCCTGTTTACAATTTTTTTTTTTTAGAAAAAGAAAACCATAAGGGCTGGGAATCTTGGCTCAGTGGTGGAGCGCTTGCCTGGCATGTGTGAGACCCTGGGTTCAATCATCAGCACTGCATATAAATAAGTAAAAGATCCATTGACAACTAAAAATAATATTTAAAGAAAAGAAAGAAAGATAAAATCATAAAATTCCAGAGTGATCCCTGGCTTGCTGTAGGCCTCCTAAAGTATGTATGAGGGTTCCCAAGACCAGTGGGGAAAGGTGACCTGCAAAGGCCTCATGTCTAGAGAATGGCAGAGTTAGGACAAGAACCCTGGATGAGAACTATCAGCAAGATCCTCCCAAGAATGTGTAATTGGCTAAGCAAGAGCTTTTCTGAGGGAAAATGCAGTGAGGGAGAGGTTCTTCCTGGCTGGGAGACCTGGGGAGTCTTCCTGGGGCATCCAAGCTGGCACCTGTGGAAAGGATAGGACTTTGACAGGTGCAATTCCTCCACCCACTGTTCACTTCTGCATGTCAAAAAGGGGAACCAAGAGATCTTCATGTGGTCCTGCCCCTTAGACCAAGGGACCAGAAGGGAGACTTCCTGAGGTGGTTAGTAAGTTACCAGAAGGAAGAAAAAAGAAATCAAACAATTCAGGTAGGTGAAGGGAGAAAAGTTCTGCTTACCTAATTATAATAGGTGTAATTATACCTCATTATGCAAGCCCACCCTGAAATGCTGGTTCAAACTTTTAAGCCAGAAATGTTCTTCAGGAAAAAAAAAATAACCCCAAATGTATAATAACTTTAAGAAAATAGAGAAGAGAAGAAGGGAGCCTTTTCCACTTTGTTTTATGGGACTGACATGACCCTAAAGCTAAAATCAGATAAAGTCATTATCAAAAGAAAGAAAGAAATGAATCTAAAAAGGAAACCAAAAAGAAATGGTAAGAGATAAAACAGACCTATACTTCTCATGGACACTGAATCCAACTATAGATTAACAGAATGACAACATCATGACCAAGTAGGATTTATCTCAGGAATATAGATATGGTTTAATAATTAAAAAAAAAACAGTCAGTTTAATTAAATAAAAAGGACAAAACCTTTTGATTATTTCAATAGATACAAAAAATACAATTTACCAAAGTTAACACATATTCATGATTTTAAAAACTCAATAAATTGGAAATGGACGAAGGTCCTCAATTTGCTGAAGGGCATCTGTGAAAAACCTATAGCTAACATAATTAGCAGTGAGATACTGAATATTTTCCCTGTATGGCAGGAAACAAAACAAAATGTCCACTCACACATTTCTATTACTGGTGGTTCTAGCCATTGTAGTAAGGTAATAAAAAGAAATAAAATCAAGATCAAAAAGGAATAGTAAAACTATCACTGCTTGCAAATGATAATGCTGTTTTTCCATGCAAAATCAAATCCTAAGGAATCTACGAAGCAACATCTGGAACTAATAAATGAATTTAGCTGGGCTACACTTAATATATAATAAACAATTTATATTTATATACCAGCAACAAATGTTGAAAATAAAACTTTTTCATAATTCCATTTACATTAGTATTAAAAAACAAAATTCTTGAGAATAAATTTAACAAAAGATATACACAAAATCTACCTGAAAACTAAAAAAACACTGCTTAGAGAATTTAAATATCTAATGAAATGGAGATACATTATCATGTTCATGAATTGAATATTTCAATGTCATTTATGTCATTTATATAAAATTGATTTATACTTTTAATATAATCCCAGAAAGCTTTTTTGATTAAAAAAATGAGAAGCTTTAAAAATTTATATGGAAATGTAAAGACTCTAGATCTCCAAGCCAATCTTGAAAAAGATAAGTTAAAGTTAGAGGCCTCATACTGCCTGATTCAAGACTTACTACACAGCTACTATAATCAAGTGTGGGTGTTAGCTTAAGGGTCAACATATAGAACATATACAAAACACATATAACAGACCTGCCCTTATATGGTATTTTGAGTTTAACAGACATTGTAAGGATCCATTGAGTATTTTCCATTTTTAATGATGCTGAACTATATCCACCCTGGATAAAAATGAATGCCCTAGCCCTAATTCACACAATACATAAAAATTAATTTGAGATGGATCATATAAATGCTAAACATAAACACTAAAACCATAAAGTTTTAGAAGGAAACATTGGGGAATATCTGCATGACTTGGAAGGAGACAAAATGTTCTTAGATAAATAACAGGAAGCAACAATTATAATTTTTAAAAAAGTTTTAATAAATTAGAATTCATCTGGATTAAATATTCCTCAGCAAATAATACCATTAAGAAAAGGAATAGATAAGTCCAAGACTGGGTGAAGATGTTCTTCAAATATTTAATAAAGGACTGATATTCAGGATATGTAAAGAATTCCTACAACTCTGGATAAAGACAACAATTCAATTAAAAAGATGCAAATGATTTGAGCAGATATTTCACAAAAGAATATACCAAAGGATGGAATTTAAAACTACAATGAGATACCCACTAAACACCCACCTGAGTGGTTAAAATTTTAAGTCAACAACACTAAATATGGCAAAGATGTGGAACAATCCCAAGTCTCATACATTGATGATAGGAATATAACATGGTTACTATTTTATACATAAGAGAAATGTTACAACAATCTCTATATAAGCATCTTTATGTAAGAGAAGTGCTGGTGATTTCTTTTGAAATTAAACATACTCCTATCCTGTGAGATATGAATCCATCCCCAAGAGAAAATGCAAACATTTTTTACAAAAGGCTTTTATAAGAATATTCATAGCAATTCTATTTATAATTGCCCCAAACCAGAAATAACTCAAAGTCCTTCAACAGAAAGTGAATAAACAAACTATAGGACACTATTCAGCTCTGGAAAAGAAACAAACTGCAGATATAAGCAACAACATGGATAAATCTCAAGACATTGTTGAGTAAAGCAGTCAGACACAAAAGAGCATATGTTGTTTAATTCCATTACATGAAGCCCTACGATAGACAAAACTAATCCATGGTAGAAGAACATCACAATAGTGTCGGCCTCTCTGGAGGTGGACATTGGCTTTAAGCATTTTCACTCCCCATTACTAGTGGGATTATTGTGTTGTAGCTGCTGCACACACAGAATGCAGGCAGATCAGGGTGAGAAAGGCAGTTATGCAGGTTTGTGACTTGTCATTTGGGAAGGATACCCAAGAGAAAAATAATACCCAGTCTTTCATATCTTGTGACTAACATAACTTCAGGTGGTTAGCATTTAGTAGGTGATAGCCACTCATGGCGCTGGCTCTCACCTAGGCCCTCCACCTCAGTAAGTGGCACATCTCTCCACCAGTTGTTCATACCAAAGCCTGGGCGTCATTCTTGCCTCCTCTCTACCTCTGCACCAAACATCCAATCTATCAGAAAATTCTGTTGGCTCTATGATATTTCCTTTATCTAGAGTACTTCTAAAGTATTTCCTGAATTATCCTTAATGTGACAACTCCTCACCACTTGAGAGCAAGTCGCCTCTACTTGCTCCACTGAAATGGTTTCTAAACTGACTTCCCTGCTTCCACTCACTCCGGTGACTTGTTTT
Organism: Ictidomys tridecemlineatus; assembly: GCF_052094955.1. NCBI lineage: Eukaryota > Metazoa > Chordata > Mammalia > Rodentia > Sciuridae > Ictidomys > Ictidomys tridecemlineatus. The sequence goes on along the minus strand of NC_135481.1, from coordinate 113,604,135 downwards.
AAATCATGTAAGCCAGAGTGATCTTTTATTTTTCTTCTTTTTAATTCTTCCTTTTTAAAATTTTTAATTTTTGCTAAGATACACTGGCACACACCTGAAATCCCAGAGGCTTGGGAGACTTATGCAGGAGGATCATGATTTCAAAGCCAGCCTCAGCCACTTAGTAAGGCCCTAAGCAACTTAGGGAGTCCTTGTCTCAAAATGAAAAATAAAAAGGGCTGGGGATGGGGCTCAGTGGCTAAACGCCTCTGAGTTCAATCCCTGGAATAATAATAATAATAATAATAATAATTTCCTTTCTAATAAGAACACTATATAAGACCTATCCTCTTAAATTTTTAAGTGTGCAATACATTATTGTTGAGTCTAGATACAGTGTTGTAGAGCTCCTTAACTGACATTTATGCCTGCTGATTGATTCCCTACTTCCCCTCCCCTAGACCACCAACATCATTCCACTCGAGTCTAGGAATTTGACCAGAGAGTGATCCTTTCAAAGCACAAGATCAAGTATGTGCTCCAATGGCTCCCTGTTTTATTCAGCGACAGCTCAACTTCTTAAGTAACCTACGGGGCTTTACCTGGCCTGGCTCCCACTACCTGGTCCATCCCATCTGCCATCCTTTCTATGCTCATTTCAGCCATGTTATTAGTTCATCCCCCAAATGCACTAGGCATTGTCCTAACTTAACACATCTGCCCTGGCTGCTCGTTCCATAAAGCACCGCATGGATTGCTCTTAACTCTGCTCAGGCTCGGTTTAATTATCTCTTCTGCAGAGAGGTTATCCTTGACCACTGTATCTAAAATGACCATTTCCAGTCCCTCTCTAGCACCTACACTTTAATTGATTTTCACAGCACTTTGCACAAAATGATATTAAACCACATTATCAATTTACTTGTTGATTGATTTCCTTATTCCTCTTCATCTTGAATGTAGGTTCCTTGAGAGCCAGGATTGGGTATGCTTTTCACCATTGTATTCTCAACATCACTAGATAACCCCATAAATACTTGTTGGAAGAATTGATGTAAGTTTCTCTATACTTTTTATTCATAGCACTTAATATGTTTTAAAATTACAAATTTGTGTGAATATTTCATTCATGTTTGCCTCCCCAACAGAGCACAAAACCCCACTGAGGGTAGGAATCCAGTTAGTTTTGCCCCTAATTAAAGCCTAAGTATCAAGCACAGGGTAGGCTTAAAAGTATTCTTTTACTAAAACGAGTGAATTAATGAATGATAAACAAAGGCATGAACTCAAATCAAACAACTAATGCTTTCTGGAATTCTGACTGGAACCAACAATAACCCTTTCTTGGAATAAGATCCCATGTCTTAGAAACAGGATGAACATGCACAGGAAACAAAAAGAAAGTGCGATCCGGGCCCATTGTAGGATCTTACCTTTCTGCTTGGTTAGAAAAGGTAGTGCTGGATGCCAATCTAGGAAACAAAGTAAACACAGTCACACAAATTTCTTAGCTATTCATGATCAAATGCTGTAGTATTGAGGAGGACCTATTGTGGTTCAGAAATAGGGGGACTTGTGTAACACCCTTTGACCAGGGACAGAGGGCCCACTCAGAGGTCAGTGTCCCAGCCCCAAAATCTGCCTTCTGCATGAAATCAGATATTTCCATAGAGTGACACATAGTCAAAATCAGTTTGCTGTCACTGGCCAACCTACAAAATGGCCTCCACTGCCAAGTAGGACAATAGAAACCAGGACAATACTTGCCCAACTCATTCCCATTTTAACTCAAATTCATCACAGTCTACAACCTCTGAAACCTGTCTACAAACAAATCACAAATTGTAAAAACCACTATGAGTTAGTAAAATAGATAACAGGTATTTGTCAGCTACCTGTTGAATAAAAATAATGAGAAAACTGTTGTATTGAGAACAGAAATATGTTAGGTTAAATAATCGATATATAACATAATTTTGAAAGATATAATTATATGGTTCTGTATAAATAAATATCCCATATGTCATCATATACAGAGAGAATGTACTACATTGGTAGATTTAGGAAAATATATTTTAATCAGTAAGGCATTAAAGAAACAAATAGGGAGAGGGTCACAAATCAATTCACTTAAGGCTACAGAAGTGACCTGAGCCAAGAACCCATTTGGAGAGGAACAATGGCTCCCAGCTACCACTAACACCAGACAGGATTCCAGGCTGCTTCGGTTGTGGGTTCTCTCATTTTACAGTGAGTTGAAAGACATTTGCAAATAAACTGAATAGTAATTAAGGGTACAGGAAATGTGTATGTCAAAAGAATGTACCTGAAAAAGGGGACAGGTAAAATTCAAGAGGCATCCAGGTAGAGAGCAAAATATAAACAAAATCTCATAGAGAAGTTCAACTAACAAGTGAAAGGATTAGCTGAGTTTACAGAGTCTTAGAAAACCCTGGGAATGGTGCCTGTGCTCCTGACTGGCAGGGAGTAAAGGAAATGGTTGTAAATCCACATTGCCTCCCCCATTCTTTGCAGTGGAACTGAAGCATATAATAAGGAAGCCCCTAATTAGGAAGTGGATGAATCTGTTCTCTGGGAAACTTTGGCCATGAGGCTTAGGTTTCTAGAATCCTGACAGTTTGCATGAAATATTTTCCCTATTCCCCCTTAGTCTTCCAAAGAACAGAGATTAATATATATATATATATATATATATATATATATATATATATAAGAAAATATGCAAAAATGTGTCTGCTACTGTTTTTTCTCGCTTTTCTTCAAAGCTTATGTGTTTCCATCCTACTAATTGGCAATGCTTGAACATGGGTTATTCTAATTTATGTTAAAACAACAAAAACAATCCCCTCAATAACTTAGATCAACTGTTTCAAGAACATAATAACAGATCAAAACAATAATTCCATCTCCTCTGAAACTAAAATGTATTAATAGTAGGAATTGTGACCACGCATTAATAACAACCCTCAATTCCATTAGTATTGCTGAAAGCTGATATAATGTTTATTCCACAATTATTAAGATCAGCCAAAATGAAGGGTTAAATGACATAGTTCATGTTTTCTCTTCTCCATATCCCCATGCTTATCACTCCCTCTGCATTCGGCCACTCTGAAGTGAAGGTGGAATGGTTACACTTCACTTTATACTGTCTCTGCACATATGACTCTAAAGATGCTACAAAAAAATCTGCAGAGAGGGAGATAACAGGGTCTTATACTTTGGGGGTCAAGTTTTTAATGTTTTTCTTGTTTACCTGAAATCAGTATTTCTTCATTTAAAAAAAAAAAAGGTTTAATTTTAGCTCCACTAAGATTCATGCTCTTTCCTTCTCTTAAATGCCAGGAATTTTCAGAATTCAGTTCTTGTCCTACCCCAGTGAAATCTTTTCCATCTATAGCACTTACACTCATATTACTCATCATAGCACTTAATCTATGCCCCACCTGTACCCCAATGGCCATTCAACATAGCACTTAATCGATGCCCTGTCTATATAGCCACTCAATGATTCTGCACAGAACAGTTCCTTCTAACAACTCAGCCATGAATCACTTGAAGGCAGGAGCTAGGCCTTAGTGCCTTTAATCCAAAGCACCTACCACTATGCTAGCACAGCTTGGAAACTTAATTTTACTCAGTCCTCTGCTATATGTTATGTTTGTTACTGAATTAGAACTTTATGCATATCCATGAAATACATCATCCATCTCCTATTGTCTTTCTACTAAAGGGAATTTTCTTTATATGAACACTCAAAATAGCTAAGCTTATTTTTCCCTCAGGCTGAAGGTCCGTTCGCAAAAATGTGTTTATCTTTCCTTTATCTGAGTCAGAAATGTGAAGCTGCTACATTTATTTACTTGTATTTATCCCCTCACATAATTAGGCCAAGTTGCATAGTTAAGTGAGGGTCCCTTGAGATTACAAAATACCTAGAGAATTCATCTCAAAATAAAAAGAGATAATAATAGTAATAATAATATTAGCTAATGAGGTGTTTAATATGAACTGATAGTTCTGAGCACTGTTACATATGTTAGCTCATGTAGTAAATACAAACAACAAACAGTACAAAAGCAGCTTCATCTAGTTTCACTCTGACGTTGTAACTCATGAATCTACACAGCTGGGGAATTCAATACAAAATCAGTTCATTCAATTTTTAAAACTAGTCTGAATTGGGCTGAAGTTGCGGCTCAGCGGTGGAGCGTTTGCCTCACATATGCAAGGTGCTGGGTCCAATCCTCAGCATCACATAAAAATAAATGAACAAAATAAAGGTATAGTGTCCATCTACAACTAAAAAAAAAATTTTTTTTAAACTAGTTTGAATTGATTCCACAGATATATACAAGGTAAATGCATGCTTGCTTTTGAACTGGTGGATTTTATCTCAAGATTTGTCTTGGATAGGCTCCATCCTACCAAACAACTCGAGCTGACCCTTACCTTCCCACAGACTGCATGATGTCCAGCAACAGTGGGGCCGCCAGGTCAGGGCTTAAGTGAATGAATGTGGAGAGGACCACAATGGCCAGCCCGAGTGTTTCTTCATCATATTCTTCAAGAATGGCCCCACAGTCATGGCATCTGCAAGGAAAACGGAGGAATGCTTTCCTGAAAGCCAACCACTGTTTCAAGATACAACATACAACACACAGTCATTTCTCATGAGTCTTGGAAAATCCCCCAAAAGGAGGTCAGTGTCCCCACTGTAACAATAAGTGGGAGACCTAGGGCCACCACCACCACAGATGCAGAAAAAAACACACTTGGCAGAGGTGGTGGAAGTCCCTTTAATTACTGAAAATACTCTTCAAATTCACAAGCATCTGGAAAATGGGAGTTATTGCACCCTGTTGGAATGAGCATCAGCTGAACTATTGGTGTGAAGCTTCTGTGAAAATACGGCTAGAGATTGTCAATGACTACATAGTTTTCTCATTTTGTCAAAATGAAAAATGGCTAGGCATGAATAGAAGCTTTCAAAAAATGTTCTATTTGTGGGTAAGAGATAGGGAACTTGAGTGAAGATAACAGTTTAGAAAGCCTGGGGGTCTCAATTGAGTCCCTTCTCTACCACTCACTTAGATCAATTTTATGAATTTACTGAGCCTAATGTGTGAAAACACAAACAATGGTACCTGCTCTTAAGTAACTTACAACTTACTGTTTCTCATGCATTCTAATGTGAGTTCCATTTAATTAAACTCAACCAAGGCAGCTTTATACAGTGGGAGGACATAGCAAGGGACCCAAACTATGATTGCTGTTGTGACCTTCGATTTGAAACCCTCCTAAATATAGGTAAAAATAAAATAAATAAGTAAATAAAAGTTTTATTACAATATGGCTTTTATATAGCCTTCATATTTGTAATCAAAAAAGAAGAAAAACAAAGTAAATATGAAGCAACTAGGAAAAATTGGGACTTGGGAGGGGGAGGATGTGAAAGGAAAACATTATACTAGAGGAAGAGCCAAGAAGAGCCCTCCCAGGTAATACAAAGCTCCCCAGGTGGACATCCCAAGGCCACTTCAGCAAGGACTGTTAGATGGTTACTGGATGAGAGCTGAGGAATTAAGACTTGCAGGATTTCAAGTTTGGAGAGAACCCTTTGGACCAGGACCAGGTATGAGTATCCACGTAACTGGAATTCTTGGTCCTGGCCCAAAGGGACCTCTCCAAACTTGAAATCCTACAAGTATACTCTATCATATTCACTGAGCAAGCATTTATGTGCCAGTCAATATACAGGGAACTTAGGGTATAAAATATAGAAGAAATGGTCCTGGTCCCTAAGGAACTCCCAATCTATTACAGAACATGTGTGTGTTATTTAAGAAAACACATATAACATGCAATGTGGTAAGTGCCAGGATAGAGATGCACCGGATGCAGAGGAGGCTGGAGAATGGCGTGACTGATGCTGCCTGATGGAATCAGGGAACTTACCTTCACCTGGACCTTCAAGCATGATCAGTTCACCAAGAAGAGAAAGTACAAAAGGACACACAGGGAGGGCACAGCAGGGGGGCTCTGGAAAAGGGGAGGGGCTGGGAAAGGGGTCCTGGTGAGGAGTGGGAGGGCCGAACCTTCCCAAGCTGAAGGACCTTATCTAAGAAACCAAGGCAACTGTGCTTGGTCCTAGATGGGCTTTAGGGCTATTGGAGGCTGACGAGCTGAGAGCTGACAAAATCAGTTTAAGAACAGATTCTGCTAGCAGGATGGAAAAAGAATGGAATATCATCCTTATTCCCAATCTAACAATCTGAGGTTTCTTATTGAGGGGTTTTATAGGTGTGAAATTATTACTAGGGATAATAAGTGAGTGACATTATTTAAATTTACTCAAATACAAAAAGAACAATGCCTAAGCACAAAGAAAAGGTGTTCATAAGACAGCATTCCTAAATCACAAACACATACCAACACTTACAGTTACAGCCTTTTGAAGAACAAATTATGACTTAAAAGAAGAATTGCTTCCTCTTATACTTTCTCACAACTCTGATGACCAAACTCTAGTTCTATGTGCACTCACTTGTCAGTCATCACCGTTGGCTGCTCGTCAGTGAATTCTTCAGGAGCAGGTACAAACATGCTCACTATGCTGGGTGCTGACAGCAGGCTGGACTTCGTGGCACCTGGGTAAGCAGCAAAGAGACAACCAGTGAATAAAGCTCAGCTCCTGGGACCAGGAAAGTCCCCACTCTGCTCTTACAGCCCTCCACAGATCACATTCAAAGGGTTGCAGCCTGGACATCCAGATGCATTGTGGAAAAGCTTCAATGGCATGATGAAGTCAAGAACTATTGTGATTTGTCTCTACTTCTATGATGTTAAGAACTGGATGTCTATGTCTCCCTTGCCTCTTGACTTTGAAAATATCTGAAAGCATTCAGATGTACCAACAAGGTACTAAAAAAAAATGACAAATCAAGAGGGAAATCTATTCCAGGGTACTCTTAAGTCAGTCACCCCCTCATTTGCCAGGCCCCAGTGGAAGCTGTCCATGTTATACATCATTTCTAAAGGCACCATATATATCTATTAAAGTGTTGCTAACGAGGGAAGAAAATAAGATCCCAGGGTATATATGAGGTAGAAATATCACTGCAAATTTTACTTTGGAAATTAATATCATAAGCTCCAAACCAAAAGACTATTTTTCATATTGAAGTATTTATGAGTGAAAATGCAGTGTTTTGAAGATACCATTTAGTGACTCACTTGACTTTGGCCAACAGTACCACCATGTTTAAAACTTTGGGTTTCACTTTCTTCAAAGAAATCTGAGGCAGGGCTCTTAGCAACATGCTCCAGTGATGAGCAAAGTTGGAGAATCAGGAGGGTATTCTCCATTAAGGAAGCCACAAGTGTTGGAGAGGTTTTCCAGAACCATGCAAATGAAGCATCAAAAAAGATCCCAAAGCAACAATTTAGAATAATACCATGTTATTCAAAGAATCCCTGAGACTGTGTTCTTCAAACAGGAAAGAAGGCAGAAGAAATCAATGACTGTTAAGAAATCCACTTCTCAAGGAACTTGGTACTGGAAAGAAATTCCATCTCTCCTTAAGCAGAAGAAAAACAATTCAGAGAATTGGTTTCTAAAGGAATCAAAATAAAATGTTTAGAAACCTAACCAAGTAGACAAGTGTTTCAATCTGAGAGGAAAAAAATAGGATAAAAGTGTTCAAAACAATTGTTCAAAAGTGTTCAAAACAATTATTGTAGCCTATAATACTTCCATATTATAGGCTACAAAAGGTACTTAAGAGAAGCGGAAGACCTGTAATCCCACAAGGCAGAGAAAAGTATTCAGAAACTTGTGTGTACTTCATGTCACTCCCTAACCTCCCAAGTGGGAATACAGATTTTACTACAATATTCATCAGCTGTCTCTGAGATAATGTTCTTTCCAAAATATACCTCAGAGTATGATTAATAAAGATCTCTGCTTCTAGAAGATGTTTCTTTGAGTGGAAGCAACGAATTACAAGCATAACTATAAATTGATTAGTAATCGAAGAAGCAAGAACTAGGCCAAGATAAAAGAAGACATACTTGATTATTAAACAGCATGGTAAATAGCATGAAGTTGCTTCAAGAAACCAAAATACAGAACGTTTAAATATAATTCTTCACATTTCTTGAACTCTGAACCATATGCCAAAATGCCTGTGCTAAAAGCAGAAGAATTAAGCCTATAATGGTGACACATAATCCAGACCTACTAAAAACATGAAAAAGTAATTCAACAAACAACTCTGTGTTAAGGCTGTCAGAGGATTATTGTCAATTTCTGTTATATTGTAATCACTAAATAAAGTCAAGTAAAAAGAGGGATCCAGTCGTTTTTGTGTTTTCAAAACAGTCATCAGCTAAGGAAGAGGTATTTTTGACAATGGTATTGTGAAGTTGTTGTTCATATGACAATACAGAATATATGATGCAACATTTACAGCAGTCATATAGGAAGGCAGGTAGGTTGTGGTACTGGGCACTGGCCTCACAGGATAACACTAGCTGAATCCATGGATTTCTGAATCCTTCTGCTGATGTGGGAACAAAGAATGATGAACAAGGAGAAGGTGGGAAATGCAAGAACAGAAGCTAGAGACCTTAACTCCCTTTTGCTATAGCTGAGTCACACCACAGCTAAGACTGCAGTGTTGTTCCCAGTTGCTGCCAACATTTCTGCCAACACTTCTGCCAACACTGACATTGCTGGCTCCCCTCCTGACTATCCAGAATGCCCTCTGTACAGAACTAGAAGCAGAAACAGAATGTTCTCAGAAACTTGAAGGAGGAGGGGACTCCGCAGCCCAACTTCAAAGCTAGAGATGTTGATAAAAGTCTGAGAATCTTGGAGACAGGAGAAACCATGAAGTCAACTCTTCTGTTCACCATGAAAGAGAATGACTTTCCATCTTTGTTCCCTTTTCCTCATTGCAATTTTGCTTCTACTGAATCATAAACAAGCACCAGAGATTTGTATGACCCACCTGGCTTCCACTCATAAAGGTGAGAAGAGTCTCACCTGATCTGATCCAGGAGCTGAAGCTGCTACTCGCTGCCAACAAGTGTTGAGGGAGACGAGAGCTACACATTTCCATCCTTCTTAGGAAACCCAGAAGAGTGGCATGGGCTAGAAAAACAGACCTACTTGATGTAAGGGACTAGCTGTGAGATGGAATCACTATTTTTTTTAAATTTTTTTTTGTAACCAATGATAGGTTAACTTCCTTTGAATTTTAAAAAGAACAAAGTAAGGATTAATTACCTTTGTAATTAAAATTCACAGATGAATTTTGAAAATAAAGACTCTGATGCTGTTAGCATAATGCATTTATGCTTAGCTGGCTACCATCAACAACATAAAATCAAGTGTATATTTTCAATATACCCCTCCAGCAGCTGAAAAGAAGCTATTCGTCTATGATCACAACATACTAGAGACAAGGTGATACAGAAAACTGACACACGAATTAGGAGGAATACTGAGGGGTCTAGGGCCTAGAAACAACAGAGAATAAGCAAAAGGTGGATATTTCAAATGTCAAGAAAACTGGTGGATACTAGGCTTTTATTGTGTGGCCCTAAAGGCTAGAAATCCATGATAAGGAAGACCTTTCCTCTGGTCATGTTATAAGATGAGCTGTCATGCGTTCCAGTCCCTGAAGATGTTTTGCAGAGGCTGCATCACTTCATGGAGCTGCTGAAGAAAAAGTTTCAGCACCTGCTCCTGTTGGGTGACTCAGTGATGGACACGTACAGTCTTGCAGCTCTTACAGGCTGAGACTCTGACTCAACCAACCTCTCATTCTCAACGGCTGTCCCTCCAGGTCAGGGTTTAGGCACATTGGCACATTACACTGGCGTTTCCCAGGCTGTATCTGTTCTGTGGATAAATAGAGCATTTCAGTCTTCAGTGTGGTCAGGTGACTACAATTCACAGCACAATGAATATAATCAATAATTTCTTGGAGCCCTTTTTGTGTCATCGTTATTGTAGACTATTAACATTTAAAGGATACAGCCTAGACTTTAGAGTAGGATTATTTGAGATTTTGCTACAAATTTATCATTCAATTAAATGAAATACACTGAAAATAGGAGACCACCCAAAACTATCCCCAAAGAGGCCAGATCCCACCATACCTCAAAAAAAGTGCATATCCTGTATCTCCTGATATGAAATGAAAGATCAATGTCATGGCCATGAAAGAAATGTTTTATGCAAACCAATAAATACATAAGTGATAATTTGATGTAATGGCCAGAAAGTTCATACAGAAAACACATGGACCTGGTAGAAGGAAATTATAGACGTTTGAGCGATGAAGAACAGAAATGAAGGGTGACAGCAGAAATGGAAGACAGGTACCTCAGGAACATTTGTTTACATGAAAGACAAGACAGAGAAGCAAACCATGTAGATGTGTCCTATGGAGCAGAGGCAGGTGCTCTGTGAGTCAGTGGTGAAAGCTGAGGGGAATCGCGTGACCCATGTTTTAGGCTGTCATTCTCTGTACGCCTACATGACAGGATCTGTTCTTGTGAGACCAGCAAGTGACCATGTTGTTTAGAGTGACATGGCACTGAGCACCGTACTACACATTCATGGGCTCTCTTCTGGGCTTAGACATGGGAAGTACTTTTTACAACACAAATTTTAAAAAAGAAGATTGAGATGAAGCTCTAGTCGCACTTGAAGACAAGAGAACCAACTCGGAGGATGGAAAACAAGCCCAGGAAAACTCAGGTGAAAGAAATTCAGACAGTAGGTAAATGGGAAGTATGAAATGAGAAACCAGAGTGACATGAACAAAGTTGAAATCTGGTTAAAAAGTGAAAAATTCAGTTAAATGGGTTATTTAGCATCATATTGGTTTTTAGATTAAAATTCAGATGGAAATTGAGATCAATTGGCCATTTCATAACTTTACTATGTCAATCAAACTAGGTAATTATAGTCAAAATCTAAAATGGTTAGTATAGGCTGAGCCACTAGTTACAAAAAACAATAGCATGGCAAAATAATTTTCAAAGCCCCAAGTCAACCTGGACATCTAATACCTGAGACCTAACCAAATAAAAGTTGGTTCTCATTCCTTACATTGCTTCATCTCAAGAAAGAAACACAGTCCTCTTTGGTCTAGATAGAAAGTATTTATCCCAAACAAATAAACTCTTGAGGCTGGCTATCCAGGGTCTGTCTCCTCACTTCTGCCTGATATATTTGGTTTTTCACTGCTTACTACCACCTATTACTAAATGAAGAGAAAACATTAAGCCTTAAGTTGACCTTACAGCCATTCATAGGAATGCAGGCCTGTAATCCCAGCAGCTCAGGAGGCTGAGGCAGGAAGATCTCAAGTTCAAAGGCATCCTCAGCAACTTTAGCAAGGCCCTGAACAACTTAGTGAGACTCTGTCTCAAAATTAAAAATAAAGAGGGCTGGGAATGTGTCTCAGTGGTTAAGCATACCTGGGTTCAATCACAGTACCAAACCAAAACAATTCAACCTTATAAAGTCCAGGAGGACTGAAATGATTTATTCCATGTGGAATTGGGTGTGGTGTTTAGTTATCTAGAAGAGCTCTCTTGTTTTGAAGAATATTGAGGGCAAATAAGATGGCTTACTCATTTGCCAGATTTTTGAGTTTGTGGACACTGTACTTCCTAATCATAAGAAAGAATATTAAAATAATCTCATGTAACTGCAGCCAGGAAGTACTAACCAAGATGTTAAAAGAGTCCAGGTGCTGGCCTCCAAGCATATCACAATAATAAGCCTTTGTATTTTCATATGCATGCATGCTGCAGAGTGCATTCACATATATAATCCTGTAACTCAAATGACCCATTTAATTTATAAAGGAAAAAAAAAGAAAGGCGGGCACTTAAAATAGGATTGCAGCATATTGTTGACTGGTGAAGGTAGTACATATACAGAACGTGGGAACCAAGATTAAAAAATGCAGACAGATAATGTGTAAAGTAGACACATCTTGAGGCTAGATCCAGTTCCATTTTAGGAACATGAAGGTGAGCAGCTGCAGCCTAGGGACCTTGTAGCTAAAATAGGACTCAGGTTCCCAAACCCAATGGAGATCAGGGAGTCACTAAGCTAACATTCGTTATTACTATTATTATTACTATTTCTTTAATTGTTGCTACTTTATAAAAAATATTGATAATCTAGTGAATGTGTGTGTGTGTTTTAATTTTCATCATGAGATCATAGTTCCATTCCCCCTCAGACTGATAATCTAAGATCTGGAATCTAGGTCTTAAAGGAAGAAAGAATCAGACCAGCTTAGGTGAATAAACATGTTACTCTGGAACACTTGGAAAGTTTGCATAGACTTACTAATTACAGTAGTTTTTAAAAATTATTTGAACCAAATAATGTGAGAGAAAATGTATTCCTTAACAAGGGAGTAAAGTGGACACACAGAAAGTGGCATTAGCTAATCTGAGAGGTAAAACAAGAAGAAAAGGCTGACCCACCAGTGTCCCAGTTGCTGATGTTATGGGGGGCGCTAGACTGATGTTCCAGCTGTCGCTTCATTAACTGGCTCATTGTGAGAACGCCCAGGGATCCCCTTTTCATCTGCCTATACTGAGCTATATGAAGGAAATTAGGAGATGATTACCAGGGGGCATCAATTTCCAAAGCACACAAAGGCTCTACACAACCATATGAGTCCTAATTGAACCTTCATTGGTAGTCATAATTTTTGGTAAATTATATGCTCCTGTCCAAGGGAAAAACTGAGGCATTCTGCTGTTTGAAGTGTCTTTCTTTACTCAGACAATAACAGTACACTTTAGCAATGATCTACTGCCTATAAATATCCCAGTAACAACAAAATGAACTATGATTATTCTCACTTGTTTTTTTCCCTTATAAACTCTGCTGTATTCCAAAGAGGAATGAAGGCAGACACTACTACTTTGAATTTATAGCTCAACTGTCTTTAATGGAGCTTGCATGTACACAGTTTTAGTCTGCAATGTGTGTCCCATAAAGTCCCTAACTGTAATGTGTGTATGATGTATGTGTGCACATATATATGTTGGAGTGGGAAGACATATACCCACCCCAATTTTTAGAGAAAGAAATTGAAAAAATGGAAACAGTCAGCAACTGAGATGGTCCTAAAACCAGAACATATCAACTCCAAAGTCAATGTTGTTTCCAACCTCTGTAGGAGTTTCTGTTTATTGTTTGAAAAATGTTAATCGAATAATGTTCCACAAATATATTCTAGTACATATTTTTGTTTTAGAAAACAATGATAAAGTTGTTATCATGAAATTAAGAATTGGCAAATATCCCACCAGTGAAATGTCAAGTTACATGCAATTCCAAACAGGAAAACAGCAGAAAGCACTCTGCCAGCAGACTGCGGAGAGGCAGCCTGCCTCCTTCAACCCTATTCCACAGCACAGTCCCCCCTCAGCCCAACAACCAGCCCAGAGTGAAAGACAGAGCATCACCCATGTGGCCTTTTTACATGACCTCAAACATTGAATATTTGACAACTTGTGGTTTTTCATGCTTTTATCAGGGCAATTTGAGAAAATGAATTTATGACTTACATGCCCTAGAAATGGATGGTAGAAACCAAGATGACTGTATGGCCCCTGGAAAATCTTGAATGTTATACATATGTTTCACAGTCATAGTGCCAAGGCAGCAATTTGGGTTGAGGTGAAATCAATTATAACATTATTTCTAATGTAATTAGCATGAAGTTTGATTTATGGTGGTCATGTTTAGCTACAAAATAATCAGCTGATAAATTGAGCAAGAAGCATGTGATGGGATTTCTTGTGTCTTGGAGTCCATATTAATTGAATTCAGAGAATTGACAAATCAACCTAATATTAAACAAGTCTAACTTTGTTGATTTGTAAAATTCACAATTTTTTTTGACTCACTTTAAAAGTGCAGCTTTAAATTTTTTTTAAAAGCAGAAATCTTTCAAAAGACTTAACAAATTTAAAAATTAGAAGCATCTTGCATACTAAGTCAAATAAGAATATAAAACCTCAAGTGACTGCAAAATTTCTCCAATTCTCAGTTTGGATTTGTTTTGTGGTGCTGGGGATGGAACTCAGGGCCTCACACAGGCCAGGTGAGTGCTCTCCACTGAGCTCCAACCTCACCTCTGAGTTGCTTTTAAAGGCAGCAGAATTTCTGAGAGTAAAAGCCTTTAATGTCTAAGGCACCTGGCATTATGGCTCCAAGAGCTCACCACCAAGAGTCACAACACACATGCTTTGAATGGCAAGGAGAGGAGATGGAAATTTAATGATATGCTGAGCTAAATCCAAAAAGGCTGTGTTCAGTCATGACTTTGGGATCATGATACACATGACTTTGTTCAGTCACAATTTTGGTACATTTACTTTACAATACATTTTGTCAGCACTGAAGTCACAGGGACATAAACATCCTTGCTATCTCAAATTATTCCTACTTGGTATTCATTATCTTTTTATTAATGATTCATGTAAATTAGGAAAAGAAACACATTTTCATGACTCTTGTATGTGGACTTAAAAATTGGCCTTTTATCATGTTATCAAACAGGTATTTATGATAAAAGAAGAACAATTATATTGAGAACTAGCTGTTCTCCTTTGCCACCAAACAGGCAAAGTGTCACTTGGAAACTATCTCAGGATTTGCATAATCTCTATCAGAGTTGACTTGAAATTACTCTAAGGCAATGTGGTACACTGAAAAGAACCTGAGCTCTAAAATCTAACAGAGTTGCATTGATTCCTTTCTCTATTACTTAGTAGCTGTATGACTTTAGGTAAGTCACTCAACCTCTTTGAACCTCAATTTCTTAATCTACAGAGTAGGGTCAACAATATGCTATGCAGTGCTAATGGAAGGATTGGCTCAGGTAACAATGTGTATGAACCATTCAGCATAGTGCCTGGCACATCTGAAGTGTCAAATAAATGGAAGCTATAATTATTCTTATGACTGTAAACTCCTTGAAAACATGGGGTATCTTATTTATTCACCTTTGATCCTCAGTGCCAAGCACAATGCCTGGCACCCAGCAGACTCTTAGTAAATAATTTCTGAATAAATGCATGAATGAGTGCATGAATGAACAGATGATGAAGATGATGATGTTCGTACTACCAGTCCAGCATTTATATTAAGATCATTTTCTGGCTTTTCAGGATCATTCTCATTTCAAAAGATGGCCAAAAGAAAAATTAGCTCTTCAGGCAGTGTCCTCATGGAACACAGAATTTATTGGCACACGTGACAAATGTTTGCAGAAGTTGCACCTTTGTATCTCTGATTCCTGTTAAGGATTTCCCATGCTAAAGTCTCTTAATTGACCCTGCTAAGTTGGATGGACACCTTGATGAAACCTCACTGGAACTCAACAATAGAAGGCAGTTTCAAAGCACTAGCCTCCTATGGATCTTATAAACATCATGCCATCTTTACTTTCAGGGATCATGATCTGGGATCATGATATATGGCATGTTTATTCTATGATCAGCTAGATAAAATTTTGTAACTGATGCAGATGATTCAAATTAAATAAACATGTTGCATAAAATTCTGCCATGAACATTGATTTCCACATGTCATATAACCAATTCTATGCTTTACGTTTAGGCTCATAATAGATAATTTTTATTTTATTGAATGATAAAATTCAGTCATCATTCTTAAACAGATTAGGATTCTTGGTCAATCAATAATTACATGATTAAACAAACACAGGAGATAGGGACAAGAGTGAGTTGTGGTACACCTCAGTGTCTTATAAAACATACAACATAGTGCCACCTAGGAGTCTAAAACAATATTTTTTAGAGAGAGAAAACAACCAGATTGCACAATTCGAAATAGTACAGCAGGACCGTGTTCCAAACAATTCACAGGGGAAGGACTCTTACTTGATATTGAGGAATGACTACTTGTTTCTGGCACATCTGCTTCTAATGTAGGGGCAGATGAAGATTCTCGTGGCATTTCTAAGGTTGAAAGTCCTTTAGTGGAGGGATCTACAAAGGAAAAATAATTTGAAACTCAGGACACTGAAGAAAAGCAAGTTCAAGAGCCTTTTCCATATCCTTTACACTCTTGTCTATTAAACCCACTCAAATCTTAATGTACTTTTTGGTTCTAATAATTACCTGAAGGGAATTGCATCCAAACAAGTTTCAGGGCTCTATAGGAGTTGATTCTACATTACCTTCTGCATCTATTGATGTGTCTCTTAGAAATTCATGATAGCATGACCACAAAGCTCAGAATGTTTACCATGCACATCTTCAAATGAGGCACTTACCTTTTGTTATGTTTGCATCTGAGGTGTCCCCCAAAAGCTCACATGTGAGACAGTGCAAGAAGGTTCAGAGAGGAGAAATGATTGAGTTGTAAGAATCTTAACCAATCAACAATTTAATCCCCTGGTAGGAATTAACTGAGTGGTAATTGAAGTGGTAGGGTGTAGCTGGAGAAGGTTGGAATTGGGTCATGGTTTGGGGTATATATTTGTATCTGTCAAGTGGAGTCTCCCTCTCTCTCCTTCCTTGTCACCATGATATGAGCTGTCTCACTTCGCCACTCTCTCCCACCATAATATTTAGCCCCCCTCAAGCCCCATGGAATGGAGCCAGCCTTCTACGGACTAAGATCTCTGATACTGTGAGCCCTCAAATATAAACTCTTCCTCCTCTACAATTATTCTGGTAAGATCCTTTAGTCACAGCAGTGAAAAGCTGACTAAAACACCTTTCCATGCTGAATTTCTTTTCTTCTAATATCTATCTCCATCTTTGTCTGGAAATTTCCTAATCATCATTTATATTTCAATTTACATAGAAATTCCAGCTCCAAGGATACTTCCAAAATCCTATTTCTTCCCAAAATGCAAACAAAACCTGGGTCGAGTAACCTCTTGAATAATCACAGAGTGCCGTGCCCTTAACTTTTTGCAAACTTAACATACTATAATGTAACTTTCTGTGTACTTGCCCATGAACTTTGGTAAACCAGAAGTAATTTAAAAGTACGGACTGTATCTGAAATGGAATAAATACTATTAACTCAGATTTTGTATTTTATTTGTTGAGAAAGAAACTTTTTTTTTTTTTTTTTTGAGACAGGGTCTCACAAAGTTGCTGAGGTTGGCCTTGAACTTGCAATCCTCCTTCCTCAGCCTCCAAAGTAGCTAGGATTATAGGCATGAATCACCAAGTAATGCTATTTTCATTTCCTATTTGATATCTAAGGTGAAATATTTTCTGCATATACTATTGTCTTATTAATATCAATATTGGGAAATAAGTTGTCCCATATTATTCTAGACAACTACAGATTATCCTTTAAAACTTCTTAAAGCTTAGTGGTTTGTCATAACAAACCTCCTAAAATTCCTTACAGACTCTCTTGCCATCTTCAGTAGCACCAGATGGTGAGCATCCTGCCAGCCTGGAGTGACCATGATAGGTTCCATGGATACACTATGCTGTCAATCAGGGAGACTGGCCCTAAATGGTCCAAGTTCTTAAACTTAAAAATGCTCCATCTCATCATCTGCATGGGATAAGTTGTTTTTTTCTTGACATAGAACAATCCACCATATATTCATATATACATACATATAATTTAAGTTCGCTACTTATTAAACTTATTCAACTGTCAGAAAAAAAAGTAAAATAGATTCCAGGGGAGGGCCTTTGAAAAAAAATTCAAGTATTGATTTTGAAACAACTATTTTTGATTCTTACAGGTCTTTCTGAGTAGATACAGTTGTGAGATTAATGACTTCTTGATAACCAAAAAATTTCTTATAAAGTTTCCCAAGCCATCTTGATAAAGCATAAAATAGTTATTAATTTTAAGTTATTTAAGTCATCAAGATATGGAAAGATTGGGTATTATTATCCTCCCCAAGCAACAAGTCACAAACTTGCATAGCTCCCTTTCTCACCCTGATCTGCCTGCATTCCGTGTGTGCAACAGCTGCGACACAATAATCCCAACAGGAACAGGGAGTGAAAATGCTTAAAGTTAATTTCTGGGAACTTTTTGAAAGATTAGCAAGACTTTGGGAGTTTTTGTTATGCTTATTAAAATCCTTGATACATCTATATCTTAAAGAAATGTCATTACTATAAGACAGTCATTAACAATCAGCAGTGTATCAAGATGTTTCGATCACTTTATAAAACTTTTTATTTATATACAATTTTAAGACAAATACTAGAACAGTTATCCACGTAACATATTTGCATTCAATTTTCATAGTGTTGTGCAGAAACTGTGAAGCTCTCCTTTCATGCATCAGACACCTGCCAGCACTCTCCTAGTCACTGGGACACAATCAGCAAACAAACCAGACTACAATCACTGCTTTGCAGGGCTCTCACTTTTGTGGGAGAGATAAACAATAATTAATGTGTGTAAAAGTAAGTTAATCATTGTATGGTAGAAGATTAATTCTCTGTGGAAGAGAAGTGAGAGAGAGTGAGAGAGTGAGCGTACAAAGGTCAGGTAGGGGTGGGACACTGCGGTGTCATCCAGGGCAGGGCTCATTGAGAACCCGATGTTTGATCAAAGAATTAAAAGAAGTGAGGATGTGAGTCAAGCATTGGGCAGCTCCAGGTCAAGGGAACAGCCAAGGCAAAGGAGGAAAGGTGTAGACAGTGTTCAATAACTGGCAAGAGGCCACAGTGGCAGAGCGAAGCCCTGGAGAGAGCTGGGCACATGCAGTGAGAGCGCTAATGAGGGCGAGGAGCATGTTGGAATTCCAAGAACTTCAAGAACTTGTGTTTTTACTATGGAAGAAATGGAGGGCCACTGGCAGGTTTTAAGATGAAGAAAAGCATTATCTCAAATTCTACAGGATCACTCTGGCTATTGTGTTGAGAGGATGTGAAGGCAAGCGAGGTAGAAGGTGAGAGACCAGTTAAGAGGCAACAGCACCTAAGCCAGGTAAGAACTACTGGTGGCTCACAGCAGTGAATGTAATAAGGGGTAATGTGCTGGATGTTTTGAAGGCAGGTCAAGGTTGCCAGATTAAAATAAAGAATGCTCAATTACATTTTAATCTCAGGTGAACTACAGATCACCCTTTAGAGTGAGTACATCCACGCAAAATTTGAGAGATGTGGCTCCAGTTCTTCACTCCTCCTTAAATTGATGTCTTTCGCTGTGGGATTCCCAAGTTCTTCCCACTAAAGAGACAGAGTATATGTCCCCTCCAAGCTATAAGAAATAAGATTATGTCTGTATATGACTTGCTTTGGTAACAAAATTTTTGCAGGTATAGTATGACCAAATGGAAAAGTGCTTACATAACTGCTTTTGCTCTCCTATGGCTCTGCTATCACCATAAGAATACTCCCAGGCCTCATGGTGCCCCATAGAGGTCTGCAAGCATGAGAAGCAGAGCCTGCCCCAGCCCAGGCTGGCTTAGGCAATCCCCAGAAGGTCAGTAGAGTCTCAAACTAAAGAAATATTTATTGTCACATGCTACCGATTTTTGTTACACAGTGTTTTTTCAACAACAGGTAACTGATAGTTGCCTCAGCATATAGACAATATGCAAAGTCTTAGACTAGATAAGAACATCAAGAAAAAGAGTGTCCAGAGAGCAAAGGACCAAGGAAAGAGACCCCAGAGTACTTCCCCATTAGGGAGATAAAGATGGACCAACAAAAGAGATAAGAAGGAGTGACCGCTGAATAAGAAGAAAACCAAGAGAGTAAGGACCCTGCGAGCCAAATGAAATGAGAGCAATGAACCATGTCAAATACTGTTTACATGTCAGAGGAAAGACCTAAGAGTTGACTGCTGGGATTAACAAGAAGGTCCTTGGTGTCCCTGACAAGTGCATTTTTGGTGGTGGAGTAAGAATGGAAACTTCACTGGAATGATTCTTAGAAAGAACACAATGGGAAAAAATTGAAGATAGTGATAATAGTTGGAAGAATTCGGAACAAGAGGGTTTTTTTAATATATAAAGAGAGATATATAAGATTATTTCTGTATGATAAAGTCAAGAATCCCTTAGAAATAAAAAATCTGAGGGAGGAAAAAGAGCAGAGAATTTGGGGGTGCCTATATCTTTGAGTAGGATATAGGAAATATCAAGGAAATGTGCCTTTAGGAACACTGCCAGGAAGTCAGGGTGCATAAGTGCAAACACTGGAAGGTAGGAAGTGGTAGGAGGCTGTGAAAATTCCTTCTGATGATGTCAAATAGGAACAGGAAATAAAAATTGAGGGAGAAAAGTATCTATGAAATAGTCATTTAGGAGAATGGAACTGTGAATCAGGAAAATGAAGTATGTTTGCCAGGTAGCCATAAGGAACCTGCTGACCCTGTACATGAGTAAACTCAAAATGGGTCAAAGACCTAAATATACTTTTTAATTTTGCCACTGTTATAAGAGAAAAAAGAAAAAAAAAAGGAACACAGTTCAACATACAGGTTCAGGCAAAGACTTCCTGAATAAGATTGCCTATAGCTCAGGAAACAAGAGAAAAAAGATAGATAGACAGACAGATAGATAGATAGATAGATAGATAGATAGATAGATAGAAAGAAAGGCAGGCAGGCAGGCAGGCATCACATTGAAAAGCTTCTGCATTGAAAAGAAAACAGAGTGAAGAGAAAACTGAAAGAATGGAAGAAAATATTTATCAGCTACTCCTCTGACAAAGGACTAATATCCAGAATACATAAAGAACTCAAAAAAACTCAACATATGAAAAGCAAGCAACCCTATAAATAAAGGGGCAAATTAACTGAACAGACATTGTACTTCTCAAAAGAAGTACAATGAATTATATGAAAAAAAATGTTCATCACCTTTAGCACTTGGGGAAATGCAAAGCAAAACTATACTAAGGCTGAGGTTGTGGCTCAGTGGTAGAGTGCTCGCCTAGCACGTGTGAGGAACTGGGTTCAATTCTCAGCACCACATAAAAATAAATAAATAAATAAATAAAGGTATTTTGTCTAACTACAACTAAAAAATATTTTAAAATTAAACTGGGGAGAATGCGGGAGAAAGAGATACTTAAACACTGTTGGTGGGAATGTAAATTAGTACATATGCAAATCAGTACAAAGTTTCCTCCAAAAGCCAAAAATAGATCTACTGTATGATCTAGCTATACCATTCCTTAGTATTTATCCAAAACAATTAAATTCAGCACATTTTACAGATACATGCATCCCTGTATTTCTTACAGCACAATTCACAATAGTCAAGTTGTGGAATCAGCCTATGTGTCCACCAACAAATGACTGGATAAAGAAAATATGTTACATAGACACAAAGGAGTTTTATTCAGCCATAAAGAAGAATGAAATTATAATTCACAGGAAAAAATGGAACTGGAGACTTCAATTTTGAGTGAAATTAAGTCAGACTCAGAAAATTATTGTACGTTTCACTCTCATACATGGAAACTAGAAGGAAAAAATAGGGAGGAAAAAGAGACTCCTTCAAATTAGAAGGGCAGAGGAGGGGAGGGAGGAAGGGAAGGTGCCGGTGAGTGAAACATGTTTCTTCGTATGCACAGATGCCATGATGAAACCCATATTCTGCATAATTAATATGTACCAATTTTTAAAAAGGACCCAGTTGAGATTTGTGGCCGTGAATTTAAAATGAGGCCATCCACATTATGTGTTTTTATACAGGCACATTAATCTAATAGGTACAGTAGATGGAGATTCTAATACTGATTCTAATACTAATCTAATAGGTGGCAGTATATGGAGACTTTGACTTAACAAGGGTTGTGTTTGGCCAAGGAAATCTGAAAAAGCAAAAGCCAAAGAGGTATAGGCAAGGAAGGGTTATACTGAGAGACCTGAATTTAAGAGTAGTAAGGAGATATGACATGAAGTAGGGGAGAGGCCAGGAAAGATGGCACAAGACATAGTACTGCCTGGGGGCAGGGGCTAGGAAGTGGTAATCAGAGAACAGGAGACAAAATTGAGATCTTGGAAAGATTGCAGGTATTTGTCTGTGAAATGACCCATGGCAGTAAGTAGCTGAGCTAAAGTGAGGGATTAAAAAATATGTACATACACACACACACACAATCTATCACTGAAAAAGATTGATTCAAGGAACTGAGAAACCAGAGTGTTAGAAGAGGCATCTATACCAATATTGAAATCAACAAGAACCAAGGCAGGAGTGTTTTGGGAGAGAGTAAGAAGAGCCAGGAATCCTATCTTCCAGCAAATGAGAAGACTGAGGGTTAGTAACAAGGTAGCAAGGAAACTGCATTGCAAAGTGGTTGGATGATAGGAGATTCAGAGCTGGGGTTTTAGAGGAAGGGAGGAATAGTCTGAAGTGGGTAATGATGGGCAAGGAAGATACCTAACCTCCAGCCATGCAAAGGCTGTGAAAAAAGCAGTGTCCCCAGGGAAAGTCAGACGTCCATTAGACTAAGAAGGCCAAGGGAACAATCACAGGAGAGAGAACATAAAGCTGTTTTGCTCCTAAAGGTCCTTGAATTTCTGAGGACACAAGGGAAGTGTTAGGGAGTTGGGATAGAGAAACTTGAAAGAAAAATTAAGAACAGAAAGTGTGCAAGCCTCGTGGAGATGAAAAATGCCCAGTACCCTGATGCTTCTTACAAGAACTGACACAAAGAAAGAAAGTGCACAGTGAGCTCAGTCCTGGGTTTGAGGCAATGAGCAGCAAGGCTGTGAGCATGGGAGGGTTCCCAGAAGCAGGTGCAGGGCCGCCCTGGCTCCTGCAGAGAGAGACAAGCAAGTCCTGGGAAACTTAGGCCTCCTCCACTACCCAGCAGGGTAGGGCAGAAATGTGTATGCTTGTCATTATGATAGCACACTGTATATTATATATATATATATATGCTTGTCAGATACTTTTCTCTTGTTCTGGTATCAAATAATATAAAATCAATTTCCTCCCTGGGGAAGGATCATACATAAGGATGAAAAAAGAAGGTGACATGTGCACAAACATACATATTACAGCCTACATATAGCCTATTGATCATAGACACTCATCCTTTAGGCCCTGTTGGCTTCTTGGATCCACACCCCATAGACCTCTACAGCTTCTAGGCTAGCACTATTCTACATCCCTATGCAGCATTTTTTTCTGGTTCCAACAATAAAAGGTGCCCCACTTTCCCTTGAGACCTTCTTAGCTTCTTAAAATTTCTTATTATTAACAGATCTTTTCTTCCCCTACCTGGCTGGAGCATGACCCTTTCCAAATACGCTAGTGCTCATTCAACAGACTTTCACAGAGCATCTTTGAGGTACACACTCTGTCCTGTGAGCTAGAGAACAGCTAGAAACCTTTCAATAGTACCTGGGGCAAATAAAGAGCCTGGGCACATTCTCTTAAAAGCTGCTTTCAGGTGGAACAATGAGAAAGGCAGGAGGATGGAGGATGGCCCTGGCATTGCTTCTGTCTGGCAGTGTGACCTGGGACAAGACCACTACGTCCCCTATGCCTCGGGATCCTCTTGTATAAAATCAGGAACCAGTCTAAAGGAATCCAAGAATTTTACCAGTCTCAAGTCGATGAATATACTAAAGTAATTATTTCTGGCTAATTCCTTTTTTCTGAAGAGTCTCCTCCTCCTCCTCCTCCTCCTCCTCATTAGATTTGAACTAAGAAATGAAGCAGCCTTCCAATCAGCACTGAGATACTATGAAAGACTGTGTTTTAGGATAAGATGTACTCTCAGTTTGCCACTTTCTAAGAGTTATCTTCAGTGACTCCAAGAAAACACAAGGAATGCTGCTTAAGGCAGGAAATCTGTGCTACGCCCTCATCACCATCAAATGGTGTCCGTGAATTAGGGCCTAGACTATAACTGGTAATTTCTGTTTCCTGATAGTAGCACATGTAATCAGCTACAGTCCAAATGACCAAAATAAATTCTTAAATAATTCCATGCCCTCTTTGCTTTATTTTAGCCCTTCACATTTGTTTGTCCTTTGGACTATATCATAGCTTGCTAAAGTCAAACAGGAAAATTAAAAAAAAAAAAAAAAGCAAAAGGAGTTTAATCTCTTCTGCTGCTTGAGGAAGACTGAAGTTTCATTTTAAATATCCTGATATAGATTAATCATTGCCTCTATTGCCAACAGTGGTTAAGAACTGACTACAGAGTTTAGTGACAACAAGCACAGAAACATTTATGGAGCCAGTAGAACCACCTCTGAATCCACCATAATCTGGTAAGCAAGAAGAATTCAGAGTGATTACAAAGCGATTATAATGCCACAGTCTGACATTATAAGATTTTGAGTGTGATGCACATTCAGTGCCAAAACTCTACCAAGAAGATACACAGACTTGAAGATAAAGGCTGGAAGAAACACAATAGGAGCTTACCTGGATCTTTCTGATCTCCCAATTTGTCTAGAATGTTGAAGGAGATGTCAAGGTACTCTCTCTGGATAGCACTGACAGCAATCTTTCTCTGTTTCCTCTGTCTGGGGACAATCTGAATCTTGAACTCTGATTCCTCGGTTCCATCCTCTTCCATTTTTCTTTCAGGATTCTGTTCTGTATCAGATTCGGCACTGGTATCAGGTTTCTCACTTTCTGTTGGATTTTCAGCATCTTCAGGAACTTTAAGGAGCACGGTTTTGGGCCCTGAACTTGGCATCTGCCCATGCCTCTCTTCCTCAGTGCTGGGTTCAGGGTTATCATCTGTTGACATCTCAGGGACAGCAAATGATTTCTGAAGGTGGTCTCGTTTTTGTTTGAGCGTCAGTGGGCTGCCACAGGAAAACTCTCGCAGCTCCTCTGCCTGAGATAATTCTTCTGAGTCTGTAGGTTCCTCCAGGGCTATGAGAGCAGGATCCCTGTTACCTGCTGACTGGTTATTTCCTGAGTCCTTAGAAGAAAAGTCTTTGGAACAGTCCTCCACGCTGACTTGCACAAGAGGAGTTGTGCTCAGGCTGAGGGCAGAGGGGTGGCGAGGGACGGGGGGAGAGGAGGTGGCACCCTTGCCACCAGCCCCCCGGTTCACCATCTCCTCTTCCTCATCACTCTCCACTATTCTGAGAGGTGGAAGAGGCTCAAATACAAGAGAGTCACTGTCAGATGTTGAGACTATAGAATGTTTCTCGGGCCCTGAAGTTGAATCAGAGGACAAATCTATCAGATCTAAATCCTCTTTGGGAGCAGGCTTTACTGGAGAGTCAACTTTCACCTCAAACGTCTCCATGCAGTTTAACCTAACTTCCGGTATCACAGGCCTTCGGGGCTCTGGAAAACCTTCCACAGCTGGGTTCTCAGGGATTTCCATAGTGTCGGGCCGCGTAGCAGAGTTCTGCCTCGATCGCCCGTGGTCGTTCTGTCTCTGAGCGCTGTGAGCAGCTTGGGCAGGGGGTTTATCTACGTCACACCGATCTATGCAAGACTTCCTGCGATGCTCATCTAGTGTGAACAAGAGGGAGTCTGCGTTCCCTATATCAAGAGATTTTTGTTTTAAAGAGCGCAGCTTTTTTTTCTGAATGCTTTCTTCTCTCACACAGTGCAGAATGCTGTCTTGTAATGCACCCGTTTCTCTATATTCGGCCAGTTCTATTTCACCTGATTAAAACAGAAAAAGCTAGTACTATTTTACTTGGAGATTTCACCATTTTTCCCCTTATACTTGGGCATACTATTGGCATAAATCATAATCACAATCCCAGCTCCACCAGAAGGAAAAACTGACTTTCTGGCCAAGGTTTTTTAAGGTTCATTCTAATTTCAAAAACGGGAGAACTTTGGAATGAAAGAAACCAAAATGGTAGTTTAAGATCTGATTCCCAAAATCAAGCTCTGGGATAATTCCTCAGCTCTATGCATTTGTGCACAGGAGAAGGAATCATTTTTGGCTGAGGCAGATCTAGGAAACTGTATTCAAATTGTGTGGAAGAGAAGCAAACATTTTGCAACAAATCAAATCAAGCAATGGCCCTTGAAGACGATAATGACGTTAATGATGTATCTGTCAATTCACGTATATATATAAATGTGAATATATATATACTGTTTGTGCATACATATATATAAAAATCAACGGTATCAAAATGTGTAGTAACATAATAAAAGTAAGATTTCACCCCAAACAAACGGTAGAGTACAACATTTCTGCATAAAATTACTAAGAGAAAAAATTCATACTTCTCTGAACATTCATCTCAACCGGCTGATATTTCACCATTTTGCTGCCGCCTATCCTTTTCAATCTTGCAAAAAAAGTTTGAGACTCTTTATTGCAGGGTCCAGTAGGTGTATCATGAATATCAGATTCATCAAAAACACTATCTTCTTCTAATTGGGGAGAGAAAGTCAAAATTACACTTAAGAGGTTATTCTCTCTTAGGCTGTGTCTACACAAGCATTTCAGTGAAAGCATTCTGGAACAGTCTGGGTGGTTTCTGCACCAGCCAAGTCTAGCTATGGGTTGATATTTCATCCAGGTATCAAATTATGCTTATGTTGAACAAAGCAACTGGTTACAAGATTGCCCATCATTTTCTAAATGATAATTGGCAGCACTTTTTGAGAGGCATCTCAATATTCCAAAAGAGCCTTTCTAGAGAAACTTTCCCAAATGACACTTAAAACCAAATGACACAGATGCTAGTAACTTTATCTAGGAATCTGTGACACTGCTTGAACTTGCCTGAATGTCTAATTTGGCAAAAGGAAATTAAACAACATAAGTGGGTCTTGCCCCTTCTAACAATATATGCCTTCCTGGGATTTGGGAACTGGCATAGACACAGCCTAACAGTACATGCACCTTATACTTTGTGAATGCAAAATACTGTACTCTACATTTGGTAATGAAACACACAACACACAGAAAAAGCTTAGAAAAGCCACTTGTTATCTCAAAAGCTCCACAAATGATTATGGACTGAAAGAGTAAACAAAGGAAAAAGAAAACAGAAAAAAAACATTTCTTCCTATTAAAGTAAGACTCTTCTCTGAGTCACTGGCCATTTATAACTGTTATGGATCTCATGAATCCTACAAAGAATCTTTGACTGTTATGATCCAAGGGTTCCATAAACAAATGGGCCCCCAAAAGTGCCTACTGAGTTTGTTTCTATGTCCTTTCTTCTTTTCTCATTTGGCCATTTTTAAATAGAAATACACTCAAAAACACATTAATGAGGAAGGAACTGCTATGCTGCAACTCACAAAGTTCACTTATTATCTTCTTTCATCCTTTGAAAAGCCAAAGCCACATGCAAAGTGGCAAGAGAAAAGGCTGCTTAGACACATTTAATACCACAGTAAATGGAATTAACCTACTATTTGAGTTGAATATCACTGAGATGAAAATATGTAGTCCATATTTATACCTATATATGACAAGATGAGGCTCAGGTGTGATTATGATTATTCAGGATTTCTTGAATACAGGGGAATATAAGCATTAATTTTAAGGACCAATCATTTCTTAATGCACAAGTTCTATAAGAAAATGAAAGCTAAAGCTGTTAATTTTAGATGAAATATCCATAGTATTTTTTAATCAAATAAAAAATAAATATTGTCAATCAAAATGGTTATAACAGCTCCCAGTGAATTCCCACAAAGATGAAAAAGCCCATCAAATCCCAGTGTTTCTATTTTAACATATCTAATGAAATGCTCTATTTTAATTCTTCATTTTCTATTTAAGCTTTTCCCTCTTTGAAAAATAGTGGGGTTTTTTGGGTTTTTTTTTTTGTTTTTTTGCAAATAGGTATTATGACTTCCATGACATAACTGTGGAATAATCCTCAAGATGTACTGTATGACAGAGATGGAAGGACAGCAAGATGATACCCTCCACCCAGGTTCACTGGGATTGACCCAAACACTAAGTATGCATAAAGAATACCCCTAGCTTAACCAAACCTACTCAATTTCCCAGAAACTAAGACCTCAACTAGTAGACAATATATTCTTCAGGAAGGATTTAAAAATTTTTCCAGAATTTGAAGAACCTACATTCTTAAACCTTTCAACAATAAACAAACAGTAGAACTCAGCTATAATCCATCCCACTGAGATATTCCAGAGCAGTCTGGAATTCAGACTGTTCTTGCACCCAGAGGGTCATCAGGCACTTGGCTTTTTCCCAGGATTGGATTAGACAATGTCACCTTTTACAACTCTAGTCATGCTGTGACATTCACAGATATATACCTCAGTTCTTCGTTGCACCTGAAAATATCCAGGCTGTACTTTTACTCTATTTAAAGTTTCATTCAACTGTCTCCTTTAAGGAAAAGCCATGAATAAAAAAGGTGTCAATATTGGAAATTACTCTAATTTATGGCCCAGAAATGTTTCACTCATCACCTTGAATCACTTCACATTGAATAATGAGACTAGGGAAAAGCGCTTCAGAAAATTTAGATTATATGAAAATTCTGTGAGTATAAAATTCAGGGGCAAACAGGAGAGACCCTCAAGATTCCACTAAGTGCAAAACTAAGTTTGTGTCACAGCCCCAAAGCAAGATGTTTCCAGCATGTTAAGAGCAGGCTTCCAAAGGCTCCTTGACCAAATAGCAGAAAATATCTTACAAACTATTTCTTACTATATGGGTTTTATAGAAGCATATCAATTATTTCTCTCAAATTCTCAAATTAAGAAGTTAAAGCAGTAATGTTAATGGGAAAGTAACAAAATATTAAGTATTTTTTACTCCATCTATGTCTCCTAAGAAAAGCACTTTCCAGAAATGTGTTATATATTCAAGCTAAGTTTGGGATAGAATTCCAATATAGAAAGTACCTTTTTCTTTTTCGCTGTATCTGCTTATGTTACTGTTGTCACTGTACAAAGGTCCTGCCGTGGCATGGGGCTTGCAGCTGTGATACTGCGCATTCAGTGTGTTGACTGTTATGTGAATCAGGTGCAGCAGGATCTTGCTGATGTCACAGTCTCGGTATGGATACTGCTCAATAAAATGAAGGGAGAAAAACATAAATGGTTATTTTAAAGAATAAGTTTTTCCACTTAATATTGCCGAGTATTTTTCTTAGTACCTCTTGGGGATAAAAGAAAAAATACAGAAAAGTAAAAACACAGATTCTGATAATGGCCTTATTTTATAAGGCCATATAATGCCCTTATTTCTCTTCCTCTTGCACCAAACTCCTGACAGAAACAAAGGACTTCACAGTTACAATTGTCTTTAAGAAAACTATATTGCACAGACATCTGGTGAATACAGTTTCAAATATATTCTTTGTTTTCTGACATAATAATTAATGTTTAGATAAAATAGGAGATTCTGTGCACAATCAGAGGTTGTCGTTGGTCAGTTCCCCAAAATTCATCTCTTTTTGTTTCTATTTTTTTTTTTTTTGTACGAGGGGCACTTAACCTACTAAGCCACATTTCCAGCCCTTTTTATTTTTTTAATTTTGAGATAGGGTCTCTCTAAGTTGCTTAAGGCCTTGCTAAGTTGCTGAGGCTGTCTTTGAACTTGTGATCTCCTGCCTCAGCCTCCTGAGCCACTGGCAATTCATTTAAAAATATTGTTTTTAAATTTTTTTAGTTGAACATGGACACAATACCTTTATTTTACTTATTTATTTACTTTATGTGGTGCTGAGGATCGAATCCAGTGCCTCATGTGTGCAAGGCAAGCACTCTAACACTGAGCCACAACCTCAGCTCCTTTAAAAACAATTTTAAAGCAAATATTGACACAATCTCCTACAACTATTTTCTTTTTTTGTAATATTTATTTTTTAGTTGTACACAATACGTCTATTTTGTTTATTTGTTTTTATGTAGTGCTAAGGATGGAACCCAGGGCCTCGCATGTGCTAGGCAAGTGCTCTACCGCTGAGCCACAACCCAGCCCTCCTGCTACTATTTTCATTCCAATAGCTCTTCTGCTTCCCAAAACTGATGGAATATATGGTACTTCTTCTGAAGGTCAAATTTTTCTCCTACCAAGTTCTCAGAGATTCAAATCTCTTCACAATCTGCTCAAAGATATATTACAAGTACATCCAAAAACAGTGCGACTGTGGCAACTCACCTTGTAAAGGATGACAAGCAAGGCCTTCAACCACATCTGCCGGATGTGAGGTTTTAGGGACCAGAGGGAACAACGAGGTGGCTGTTGGAAATAATGCCGTAGTTGAGGACAAGAGCAGTATTTGAGCACCTGAACCACCAAGGGGAGAAGGTGTTTTCCCAAGTTAATGTTATAGTCCATAACCTGAAATAGAAAAAATATTAGTAACTGAAATAAAACTTTAAGAACACTTAGAAGTTCAAAAAGAAAAATTTGAGCCATCACAACAAAAATCTGGCAAAACATTAAGATCGCTCACAAAATATGAACAATAATAACCAGTTTATGTAAAGTGAAGTTCAACCTCACAAAAATCAAAAACTTGTAAATTGAAAATTCTTATCTAATTATCTATTTACTTCATCATCAAAAGAAACTAAAATTTTATCTATTAAACTAGAACTAAACTGGTCTCAACAAAAAAAATTCGTACTGGTAACAATGTAGAGAAATAGACACTTTCAAGAGAGCAATTTAGGAACATCTATTCAGAAGTAAGGAAAAGCACACACCCTCTCACACAATAATTATTCCCAAGGGAATAATCAGCTCCAAAGTATGTGGGTAAAGATATTCAGCATGGCTTTGTTGCCCCAAATTAAAAATGATCTCCATATTCAACAATATAGAGATCTAAAGTAAATATGTATAATGTGAATTTAAAGAAGGGAAAGAGGAAGGGAAGGAAGACATGTTAGATTCTCTCTTCATCACAGATAGCTGAGCATTAGTGGTGCTCTATCCAGCTATCAGTATCAAGGCAAGATAACTACATGAAAATTCCTCCCACTTTGCCTATCCATGCTCATTATTTTACAATCTATTTGAGCCAATTGAGAGTAACAGCTACCATCCATCGAATTCCTGCCAAGAGACAGGCACTAATTAAGGTGCTTTACACTACGGTGTCTCTAATAAATCTCTGCTACTAGAAAGCAGAGGATGTTTAAAGCCATGAGAACTAACAACAATGGCAAAGCTGAAATCCACATACACATCTTTCTACCCCAAGTCCTCCACCTTTGCAGACTGGTGCAGCTATGCTAGAGAGTGACATGTGTAGCTCTGATCTAATCAGGCATATGTACACAGCCTATGACCCAGATTCCCAAGGGAATTCTCACATTGGTTGATAAGTACCTACACAAAGATGTTTGTTACTGAGCTGTCTGGAGTAGGGAAGAAGTGGGAGCAATATGAGTGTCCATCACTGAGGGAATGGGTTAATAAAGTGTGGAAGATCATGTAGATGGCAAGTGACAAAGCAGTTGGAAGTAACAGAAAAAAAGCCAGTGATAACAGTGTGGCATGAAGTAGGTTGTATGACTAACTCTCTCCACTTGAAGCCAAAAAGGAAGAGAATTCTTAAAACCCCACACAAACAAAATAATCTTATATGTCCTTATTGTTTAATGGGCACAGAATTTTAGTTTAAGACCTTGCAAAAGTCAGGAGATGGATGCTGGTGATGGTGCATAACACTCTGAAAGTACTTAACACCACTGAATTATACTCTTGAAAATGATTAAAATGGTAAATTTTATGTTAACGTGTACTTTATGAATGCACACATACACTCTCTTCATAAGTACCAGGCTACTAATTCTTGCTCATCTTTATTATATCCACATGCCCATGCCTAATATCAAGTCATGTGCACAAAACTTTACACTCCACTCAATATTCACTAAATAGAATTTAATGCCTTGCTTCTATGGAAACCCTATATTTGACTTCTCAAAGCTGTCATCACACTTACCTGGGCAATTCCTGCAATAAATGCATTAAAGCAAGTTGACAGGCGCATTTTTTGAGGTGCAATCATGAAGCAACCTTCTTGTTGGTCATAGCCAAGTAAGACATACAGGTGCCGCTTGACCGTGTTGAAGGCCTTTGCACTGCTGATATCTGACTCAGCGCTGCTTTCATCCTTGGCCATGAACTTCATGAGCACTGTGATCAGCTGATGCACTGTCTGGTGGTCAATACCAGCATCTTCTGGGAGAAGGTCCTTGATGGTATTGTCATTCTCAGGAGACTGTTGTCCTGTTAGTACAAGAAAGGCTGTCAGGGCATAGCTCCCCAGCAAGTGAGTTTACACTGCAATCCCACTTGACATTGATAAAGCACCATTTTTTCTGCTTCTACTAAGTACTTAAGGGTTCTGTTCTAGACCAGAAGCTGAAAGGAACAATACAGCCTTTTAAGCAAAGCAGAGTCCAGGGTGGAAGTTACTGTGCTCATCAAACGCCAATTTACTTGGGAGTAAAAAAGGAATGGAAATAAAATTGGGGAACCATAAAACAAGTTACCCTCTAACAAGACAAATGTCTAAGCAAATTTTGTATTTAACAATTTTTAATACATTGGCAAAATTTTATCCTTAGTGATAAAGAGAAGCTTTCATTCGAGCTTTATAAAATAAGCATGTAAGAATTACCACAAAAATGATAGTTTAAAATCCACTATGCATAAAAGGATCCATTGAGTTATTTTGTTTAATACTACCTCAATTCAATTATATTTAAGAACCAACTGGTGCAAAAAAACAAAAGTTTTCTTTTTCAAATCTTGAGCTATCAGCATGTGTATGTACTCTTTGAATGAGGTAATCACAATCACAAATAGCAAAATATAAGCCCTGTGATATGTAATGAGAACGTATAAGAAGGGACACAGACAGAAAGAAAGAGAAGCATGAAATTTTAAAAACAGAAAAACACCACATGAAGGTGAGCTGGAAGTTCACATGGAAAGAAAAATACCTGAGCTCTTGGCTTCTGCTTAGCCTCATAAATAACTATATGTGAGTTATGGTTATTTATGAGGCTAATTTTTTCCTGACATTGACTTTCTCTGTCATTTTCCAAAGTCAGACATTATATCGTGCCTCCCTTTGTTCTGCCCCTAGTGATCAGGTTTGGTGTAGGACTTTTGCTCTTCTATATTTAAGTTTGGGGGCTTATTCAAAATACTCATTGCATTCTTATCCTTTTTTTGACAAGCAACATTAGAATTTCTAATTTGAAAACAAAGTTTTTGTCTGAGAGGTGAGCTCAGCACACCAGCATTCTCATCTCTCATGTGACAAGGAAAAGTTCACTAAATGACGACAAACTTTGGTTGCAAACCTTTTTAAGCCTTGGTTACATCCATTATAATCATGCTATAAGTGATGCAACAAAGAGTTAGGAAGCTATTTATACCTATTAACTCCCCAACTAATTTGGCAATATCTGAGTCTTCCAGGACACAGTCCAGAGAAGCAAGAAATAAGAAATATTTCTATGAACCAAAAAATTAGTTGGCAAAAGCCCAACCACTTCTCTCTGGGACAGTGAGCATGAAGTTAATGTCAAATTCAGAATTTTCTTGTTAAGACCTACATATAAGGCAACAAGCTTGATTATTTAGTTTCCCTAGATGATCAGAAGAATGTTGGTCTGTTCATATATAATATAGTGAAAAAGGGATAATTGACAGTGAGTCAACTTAGTCTAAAAACTTAAAATGTCGGGGAAATCATCAGACACTCCTCTGTGTGACTTTAGAACATTAATATTTTCTGTCTCATTAAGCTTGTCCATAAAGAAATGAATATGTGCAATGTCCTTTAGGAAATTTTTCTACCAAATAACACTCAAATACAACCTAAAGACTTGTTTATTTCAGTGGTTCATGTGCAGAGAGTGATCAATAAAATATAAATATTACCATTGTTTATCAGGTGTGCATCAGAAAAGAAATCACTTTTTGTGGAACAACAATTTCAATGCAAGGTTGGCAATACGAAGCCTCGCTATATTATAATTAAACTAAATATCTGTAATATACAATTTGGCCAAAAGCAATGCCTATGGACACCCCTGTAAAATTAAATAAAAACATTTTAGAGAACTCTTTTCAGCATTGAAAATATTTTCTTTCGATTTTTTTTCCCTCTTAGAGTATTACTTTACAACTAGAAGGGCATTATTTCTTTGAGCAAGTTTGGGCCAAGGATGTGAGCGTGGGCATCTAGGTTCCCTGCAAGGTCCAATGTTACTGCAGCAGCAAGCGATAGATGTTAGAATACAGCTTCAACACTCCACTCTTCAGCCCTGGAGGGCAAGGGTTAGGGGAACATGCATCACTGAGTCCTGACTACCTCCTGCAAGGCAGATGGACTCAATCCCAAAGCCCTAAAATTAAAAAATGGAAGCAGGAAGTACCTGAGAAGGAGTTGCACCTTCAATTTACACCCCTGAGAATCTAGGGACCTGGCTGTAGAAGAAAAGAGCTCCCCAAAAGGGCCCTGCTCACTTCATCACAAGTCAAGTATAGAAAATAAGCCAACAGATGCAGCTTAAATATTCCAAAACTCTTCCTACCATCACAATGCTTCTTTAAACATGTGGCCTTAGGTTTTGCTAACAAATCATGTTTTCCTAATGTCTAAGTACTGCTTTCACCTGTACCCTAGTCTCACTGCAGACTTGTCCCATTGATCTTTGCTGCTTGAGTGCGCAGTTTGCTGCTCTTGTTTGCTTCCCCAGAATAGCCAGTACTAAGTGATCCTTCACAAATCAGGTATACTGAAAAAAGAGCTAGTTAATGGGACCTTTTGCAAAGAGTAAAAAAAAAAAAAAAAAAAGTCTTTTTATTCCAATAATTTGTTCTTTCAATTGTGGGCTTTTGCAAATCTTATCTTAATCTCTTTAAAATAAAGTAAGCTTAAAGTTACCTCAATCAAATCAAGAAAAATAATATAGATAAGCAGAAATGTCACTTAGTGATAAACAGTACTGCTTTAATTACCTGTGACAGGTATTAAATTTCCATTTTTAAATTACAATGTTTTCTCTAAGGCATGACAATTAAAACACTAGTTTTGAATTCTAGTGTAAGCAGTTCCTTTAGATGTCTTAACCATAGCAATCCAATGTGTTAAAAGATTTGATTTTACTGTTTCTATAATGAAAAATGTAGGCATTTTTATAATCCTGGAGGTAGAGCTACTCCTGCCCTAGCTTTAGTGTGACTCAGTCAGCTGGTCACAAGGGGTAACCCATGAAACCACAAAGTGGAATGCAGCGTTACTGATTCACATGACTTGAAACCAGGCAGGAC
The DNA here is from genome assembly GCF_052094955.1 of Ictidomys tridecemlineatus. Lineage (NCBI taxonomy): Eukaryota > Metazoa > Chordata > Mammalia > Rodentia > Sciuridae > Ictidomys > Ictidomys tridecemlineatus. Next base: position 113,568,894 of record NC_135481.1, on the reverse strand, counting down.
CAGGATCCCCTTTTCCAGACTTATTTCCTGTCACTCCCCTTGTAGTGCTCCACGCTCCCAGACACTGGGCTGCGTGCAGATCTCAGAACACAGCCAACACCAGCACACCGTTGTCTCTGCTCACGGTGCTCTCTCTGCCTTTCGACCTCCACCCGGCCCCTGTTTTCTGCTGTGGGTCTGGCCCCAGAAGCCATTCTTATTATATATCCCCTCAGTAATTTGGGATGTAATCCCTAAATTCCTTTACTTTTCAAAGACAAAAAATGAGGAAAGATGGGAGGAGAAAGAGAAGAACGAGGGGAAATTTCCTGTAGCATTTCCTAACATTCATGTGGCAAATAACTATTACACAAGGCAGGAATTTGCACTAATCTATTTTGCCTTTTCCTTATAAGAACACACACTCCTTGAAGATAGTGCTGTGTCTTTAGATCCTTCACAGAACACAGGACATCGTCTGATATTGTAGATGCTAATTGTTCATGAATGTCTAAGTGCACTTAATTCAATTAATGTTTTAGACCTTTTCTTCCATATAAAAGAAAAATTGATGAAGAACCAAAATAACAAGGAAGTGACTAGAGAAACAGGGACTATCTCTGTGTAAGTTGACTCACTGACACTCCAGGAAAGCAGCAAATTTCAAGCAGGTGGAGGAACAAAGTGCCCCTTCCACAAGGCCCCTCTGTGTTTGGTCAAGAAGAGCTGGTGCCAATGCTGTGAAGGAGGCTGACTCCCACAGCAGCCCCACTGCGCTGCCCCCTGGCTCCCCAGTCATCGTCTCAGCTCACAGTATCACTCCTAGCAGGTCTGCTATGCGTGCATGCAGCCATAGAAGGGCTAGAAAGCTGGGCCGAGGGCCAACTTCACATCCTCCGGTGCTCCCCGCTATGATCCCTCACCGTATCTCCACCAGGGGGTTTACGTCCTGCCCCCCAGTCCCAGCCTGACTGACAGTGGCCTGTTCACAGGAGCCTCCCTGATGTTCCCGCTGGTAGACTGCTCTCCTTCCACTGCACTTTACAGGACCCATCCTGTACTGTCACTTTCACTCCAGATGAGAATTCATACTTGACCTCCCCTACACACAAGCAAGTGGAGCATATAAAAACTTCTGATGCATCTTTGAATTCATCACATTTCCTGGTATGTCAGGCACATAGTAAATGTTTGTTAAATAAAGGTTATTTCCTGAAGATATTATTTCAAACAAGAGCATTCCTTAAAAACAACTGTACTCTTTTGATTTGTTGGAATTTAATGATCAATAGGGATTTTGCAGGTTAGTGAAGCAGTGCTGTAAACCATTTATAGGAATGAAGAAAGAGCCCAGAGAGAAATTTGGAATTCCAGGCTGGGGCACCATTGAGGAGGCAGGAAAGGTCAATGCAAGAAAATTTCACCAATGCTAACTAGCACTGGGCCCTTTTCTTGTCATTACCAATGTGGGCCAAAAGATCTGCAGGTTTCTCTGCAGGCTGGGGTAGAATAGGAGAATGCAAGGACTGTGAGGATGGGGACAGCTGTGGATCATTTGGGAGTCCAACCTCTGGATCCAGCTGGTGAAGGTCTTTTGGTCTGGACACTTGTGGACTTCTGCTACACTACTGCAGGATTAAATGAATGTCTAAGTCAGCTCCCCAATCAGACTGGTGTTCTCAGGTCTCACAGGACAGAAATACCCTAAGACCAATTCATCAAGAGATAATTACAGTGGAAAGAAAGCCAAGTCTCCTGGATGCTCCTACATAGTCCTGTCCCTATGTAGGCAGATGCGATCTTAAGTCCCTTAAGCAGACTCACTAATCCCTCAGTAATTCAGTTTTTCTGTCCTTCTGTAAAGTGAATAATAATAATAATAACAACAATAATACTTTACATATATCCAGAGTAGTTGAGAAATCAGGTAATTTGCATAAACACATAATAGTACTGTTCATGTATGTATGTATTATTATATACCTATTATCATTTAATTATTCATTCCAGGAAGTGAGGAACAAGGTAAAATTAAGCACCTTATATTCATGGGGTTGACTGTTCAGTATTGTGCTAATAAAACTGCTGCATTATGTTTGTTTATTCTTCAACAGGTGTTCTGGATACCCAAGGAAAAAGAATTCCTGGTTCTGCATTGATGAAAATATATCTTATCTCTAATTTTAAAAGTTCAGGTTAGCAGTTTAAAAGATTACATATTTAATAAATTAGGAAGAAAAACAAGGTGTGGAAAGCCTATTAGCCTTGGCCATATGTGCCTTAAAAATAGAAAACTCCAGAACTCCAAGCTCAAGACCCAGGTCTGTCACCAGCAAGCCTGTAACATTTGTCCTTTGTGGGAAACTCAGTTTCTCCAACTGAAAAATGAGAATGTTAGTATATCCCTAATGTTTCAACTATAACATTCTATGAATTTTACTTATGTAAACAAAGGCCTTTAATTTGACTCATAAAAATCACAGAGGAATGCCACTTTGTAGAGCTCTGCAGAATATATCTTCTATAAAAAAATAGCATTTTCTATTTTAGTTTCTGTGTGTCTTATGTAAAGGCTAAGATCAGAAAGTCATAAATTATAAATCCAGTGCCCAAAACTTCAGCCTAAATAGCAATTAAAATTAAGTCTTGCTACATAATTAAATAGCATCTGCTTTATTTCAGGCCTAATCAATAAAAGGTCTGCACAGCGGAGCTCATTATTTAGACCAAACAAAAGTATGTTTATGAAATAGCAAGTCCTTTAGTTTCCATTTAATTGCTATTTTAAACTATCTGCACAATCTTATGATTATCCTGGTATGTTTTTGTTTCAAAGTTAAAATACTCAGTGTCCAGCAAATAATAATGCAAAAAGGAACAGCATTCTGAACTTGCCTTAAAAGCTGAGCCAACTGTTTCCGAATTTAAGCAATTCTTACTCATGGTGGTGTCAAATAAATTATCTTTCCATAAGTTTTAGCTACATATTTAATTTAAACAATTCTATTCTCTGCCCTTTTACCATCTGATCATTTTGGGTGGTTAATGAGATGCCTGAAGGCCTTTCTTAACTTCAAGAAACTTGTATGTTTGCTTTCCCATGGAGATGTGAGAGAATTCTTTCAGCTGGATTGCTAAAGCAGATAATAATTGAAGACTAACTTTTCAAGTAAGCCTTAAGACAAAATGATAAAATGAAGAACATTTAGGAAATTGTGTAGTAACAATCTCAAAAAGGTAACTGCAGGGGAACTGGATGCATTTCGGATTTCTAATAAAGCTTAAGATCAGAAATTCCAATTTCAATTTTTTTTAATCATAGAAAGAAGAGACATGAGCAATATGTAAATCAAGGTGGAATGATTGTGCGAAGTGTTTTCTATACCTATTTTTTCTCATCAATTTTAAAATAGGAAACACACTATTGGCCACTATCTGCCATCTGTATTCATGATCTTCGAGGCGCTCTCTCTTCTCTCCTACTCTTGACTTCCTCGCTTCCATAATACAGACTACTTCAAAGTTTCATACCTAAAATTCTCTTTCTGAGTGTCAATATCATTCTGAAAAGATTAACTTGCCAACTATCCTTAGATCAAAAACCAAATATTTTCCAGCATGATACACAGGGGGTAGTTACCAAGTTTGTTTTTGACAAACAAGCAGGCTTTCAGAACCTTTACTGTCTTCCCAGTGAGTCATGGCACCATTCGTGTGGGTAACATTCAGCCTGCAATGTCCTTGCCAATATCTCTTTAACCCTTAGGCTACTTCATGGTAAGTTGTACCATATCATGGAACATCAGATGATAAATTACACTGTACCATGCTGAATACGGGCCTATGAACCTCCAAAAAAATGAAAATCTTCCTTGCTCTGAGAAACAGAAATGCATGTAGAGTTGCAAAGAATCAGGAATGGCTAAGGGGATGATGAGTGGATGATGGTGGTTCAAATGTATAACCTCTTAAAATGTGAATCAAATGTATGTTTTGTCTATAGCAGATATAGACAAGTATGTAAACATAATATTTCTATGTGTAAACACTCATAGAAATATGTTCTATGATAGTTCTAGTCATATTGGCTTCTGGGAAAAGGTGCATACTGGGACAATATGATGCTTCTTACTGGACCAAAAGTTAAAGGGATCAAAAATTGTCTGCTGGGAATATGGAAAGAATTTCCATATCAGGGACTCAAATATTTGAGCATGGTGGGTAAGAAGACCCTTTGGAAGTCTCAGATTCTAAGAATATCACTCTGGTCCAGTTAGAGACACCGGATTCTTTACTTGTCCACCTGTGATAGACACTTGCACACGGCCCTTCAACGTCAGAAGTACCCACCTGGTGTTTGTTCAGGTGTCCCACCGAGGGCTGGAGCAGACTGCTCATGCCTGGTCAACCTCATAGCTTAAAAATCAACAACAACTCTATTTAAATAAGCATTACAGACAACTTGAGCCTAGAAAAAATACTCAGTGCTAACTGCACTGATAGCAGAAACAAGTTCCTACTTGTAATTAACATTACATAAATGATGTTTATGCAACCAAAGTTTTGTGGTTTTATAGGGATCTCAAGAAGATCCTTCAATGTTACTTCAGTTCTTAAATCTTTAAAATTGTCTTGTGAATTAATTAACAGGAAATGATAATAAATAAACTTCATATACCAAACTGATGAGAAACTGATCTGGGAAACAGATCTTTTAATTAATTTATTTAATTGAGGTACTGGTTTCTAGGATCTGAAACCCTTTCTTCTGAGGTCTCACACTACTCCAGGTCATTCTTAAATGGTCACCTGTGATTATCTTTGCCTCCTGAAAAACTGGTTTAGTGATTACTTAAAGGGCTTTCATTGACTCTTCCCAAGTTCAAAATACCACATTCCCATAGCTTGTCATAAAATAAAGAAAATGTAATAAAATAAAATCATATTTATGATTAAAAATGACCATGTTATATAATGCTGTTTTCTAAGAAATAGCAGTGTAAAAGCAAATCTTTTAGCTTCTGACAGGATAAGAAATGTATTTTAGGTGTTATTAACTTTATAGGCTTTATTTAAAGATTTAATCATTGAATACTTTTAACAAGTTAGTAATATATTTAAATACACTCATTCATTAATATGATGATTTAGTTAAGAATTTTTAATTGTAACTCTTGTACCATTGCTAAACATTAGAGTTTATCTAGTCATTGATTAATTTATGGGAAAGTTTATTCTCTTTAAAAATGCAATATAAAGAAAAAACTTTATAAAACAAGTATTGATGATTTTTAAAAAACAGGCAATGAAGCTTGTTTTAATTATCTGGTGAAGCTGAGTAGGAACCAACTTCTCCTCAGTCTGATTTTTCTTTTTCAAAAGCAGCCATGATTACTGGTTTGAGGGCTCACGTGGCTTCTCCTAGAATGCATGAGGAGAAAATGCATTCCAAAATTCAGCTCTACATGTCTAGCTGCACAGATCTAAACATCTACATCTTATCCAGAAAAGTGCTTAAGTTACAAGGCTGGTGTGCATACTTTCACATTCTAGAACTTAGAAACCAAGTTTCATGCCAAGCTTCAGTGAATTTGCTGCCTTCTACATTTCAAGACAATTTGCCACTGGATCAGGCTTTGCTGCACCCATTTACATCCCTGGTGATTTTCTAGGGAATCTAAAAGCCAAACTTGTTGAACAAGCTCAGTTTGCCAAATTTGCTACTCTCTGTGAACATTCAACAAGACACATCAGCCTCAGAAAGACATAAACAGATTTAATGAAGAATGGAAGAATATACTCAACGAATTTTGGAGGTCAGAGTCTCGGGGAGGGACAGTGCCCTCTTGGATTCTGCAGGTCCTTTCACACTGTCCCTCAGAGATCGCACGCTCTTCTGGCGGTTCCTTGCAAAGCGAGCCCTCTTGATCTTCCACAACGCGGCGTCACTGAGGTTAGCAACATTGGTCCTCACAGCAGTGATGGCTTTGCAAAAGGAATTAAAGAGGTTACGTGGTTGGTGCTACTGCAAATGAGTACTACCACTTTGGAAATGAGATTCCTCCAAAGACCAGGAATGGAACTACCATATGACCAACTATTCCACTCCTCGGTATTTACCCAGAAGAACTAAAATCAGTATACTACAGTGATATATGCATACCAATGTTTATAGCAGTGCAATTCATAATAGCTAAGGAAGGGAACCAACCTAGGTGTCTGTAAACAGACAAATGGATAAAAAAAAGTGTGTATACAATTGTAAGTTTTAGCAGAAAAAGTGTACACAATGGAGTTCTTCTCAGCCATAAAGAATAAAATTGTGACATTTGCTGGTAAATGACTGTAACTGGAGAACATCAGGATAAGTGAAACAAGCCAGATTCAAAGTCAAGATGGATTGTTTTCACTCACATGCATAAGCTAGAGAGAAATTTAAAAATGTAAAATGGGAGAACAGTAGAGTAGAAGAAAGGAGTTGAGGGAGGAGCAATGGGGAAAGGGGAGGAATTGCAGAAAGAAATTGACTAAATTACACTATGTATATGTATGAATGTATCACAATTATCTCCGTTTTATGTATATCTATAAAGCATCAATTTAAAATAAAAAATAAATAGAAGGAAGAACAGTAAAGTAGAGAGAGGGAAATAGGAAGAGGGAGGAGAGAAGGGAAGGTGGACTGAAGGTGGGGGCTGAGATGGAGCAAACTATATTATATGCATGAATGAATATGTCAAAATGAACCCCACTATTATGTATAATGCACTAATAAAAACAGTTTTAAAAGAGAGGTTATTATTTTCCTTCACTGCTATGTAATAAGCTAGTTTGAAACACTCCAATGTGTATTTTCAGTATTAAAAGATGTATTTCATGGGTGTATGAGTTCTCCTTCTCCCCCTATGATAAATCTTAAATTTTAAAAAATCAAGTTTGCTGTTCATTGTGGACATCATCTATAATCTTTCTGTTTAGACCACCAGATTAAATTAGATAATTTTGCTATCTTTCCCCCCATCTATTTAGAGCTATAAGCAACTCATTAATAAGTATACAAGAGCTTGCAAGGTGCAAATATATCTACAAAAATGCTAATAAACAATAGATGCATAATGATTGAAAAATATTTAAGGAATACACAGTCATAATTGGTTATCACAGGTCTTCAAGGAAATGAGAATAATTTGTATTTTGGAATACCAGTATATACTTAAATCTATGGATTAGTTTAATAGATGTTTAATAAACATTTGATGAGTTCAGTACATGAAATCAAGGATCCTTCTACATCCTACTACATCCTTCCCTTAAAAAAAAAAAAAACAGGGACTATGACTATTTACAAGTTTTTTGTTTTACTTACTTGTAGGAAAAGGAAATTCTTTGTTACAATCCAAATGAAGTTGAGCTTCCAAAGAAAGAGTTTCAAACCTATTGACAAAGAATTCCCAGCTCAAAGCAGGAATATCTTGCTTAAGAAAATGCAAGAGTAAAAGCTTGCTCAATATTGTTGGCCGGTCTTTCACCACAGTATCAAACTGAAAGTCAAGACAAAGACAAAGGCCCTGGGAAAGAAGGGAAAAAAGAAAGTCAAATGTAAATATCTATGGTACATCAATGGCAATATACTAAACAGGTCCATAAACAAGGCAACCTCCTCCATCCACACTTATAAGCAGAATGATTCAAGTGAAATTTTTTTTTTTTTTTTGTAGCAGGGATTAATCTCAGGGGCATGAAACCACTCAGTCACATCCCCAGCCCTTTTCATATTTCATTTAGAGACAGGGTTCAGCTAAGTTGTTTAGGGCCTCTCTAAGTTGCTGAGGCTAGCTTTGAATTTGGCAATCCCCCTGTCAGCCTCCCAAACTGCTGAGATTACAGGCATATGCCACAGCACCCAGCTTGAAATTTCTCTTTTTAAATTTTTTTTTAGTTATACATGGACATAATATCTTTATTTTGTTTATTTATTTTTATGTGGTGCTGAGGTTCGAACCCAGGGCCTCAATGTAGGGGGCAAGTGTTCTGCCACTGAACCACAACCCCAGCCCCAAATCTTTTTTGATGGTAAGTTTTGGCAGGAAATATAAAAAGGCAGAAGAGAAGCTCCTCCTAATTGGAGAATATCTCTTGAATTTTGCTTCAGAAATGTGAATTAAATGTATGTTATTCGTTTTCTAGTGCATTAAATAATAACTATTCAATTCAAATACCCCCAAGCCCTCAAGGCAGTGTGTCCTTGTTTTTGTTTTTTGGAGTTTCATTAAGAAAAAACTGTTTTCAAAGCTACATTTCATTCTGACTTGAGTGAAGTGAAATCAGTGTAGTTTTAATTTGCAGTTCTTTAATTGTTAGAGATGTTGAGCATTTTTTCATGTATTTGTTCATCATTCATATTTCTTCTTTGGAGAAGGATCTGTTCAGTTCCTTTGCCCATTTATTGACTAGGTTATTTGTGGGGTTTTTGACATTAAGCTTTTTGAGTTCTTTGTATATCCTGGAAATTCATTCCCTATTTGAGGTGCAGGTGGAAAAAATTACATTTCTAGCAATTAGAGAAATGCAAATTAAAACCACACTGAGATTTTATCTCACTCCAGTCAGAATGACAACCATCAAGAATATAAGTAACAACAAATGTTGGTGAGGATGTAGGAAAAAGGCACACTCATACATGCTGGTGTGACTGCAAATTGGTGCAACCACTCTGGAAAGCAGTATGGAGATTCCTCAGAAAATCTGATATAGAATTAACATTTGACCCAAGTTATCTCACTTCTCAGTATATATCTAAAGGACTTAAAATCAGCATACTAATGACCAATATAATTCTGCAACATGTACACTCAGAAAAATGAGAAATTATATTTCATCTATGTCTGATATATCAAAGTGCATAACTGCATTATACTGTCATTTATGACTAATTAAAACAAATAAATTTTTTTTAAAAGTCAGCATACTACAGTGACATGGCCACATGTCTTACTGCAGTTCAATTCACAATAGCTAAGCTATGAAACCAACCAAGATACCCATCAACACATGAATGGATAAAGAAATTGTGGTATATATATACAATGGAATATTACTCGGACATAAAGAGTGACTTTATGACATTTTCTAGTAAATGGATGGATCTAGAGACCATAATGCTAAGTGAAATAAGCCAATCTCCCAAAAAACAAAGATCAAATATTCTCTCTGATAAGTGGATGCTAACACACACAAGGGGGAGGGGAAGAATACAAGTTCAGTAGATTAGACAAAGGGGAACAAAAGGGAGAGAAGGGGGATAGGAACAGGAAACAGTAGAATAAATCTAACATAATTTTCCTGTGTACATGTGTATAAAAATACCTAAGTGAATTCACCATCTACCCACTCGTAGGAATGGGGTCCTAGTATAAGACATATTTCATGCTTATATAATTTTATCAAAATGGATTCTACTGCCATGTATAACTAACAAGAACCAAGAACAACAAAAAGCTACATTTCTGAATACACATGAAGATATTTTTAAATTCCCTTTCACTTCTAAATTGCATGGTTCTCTAAAAGTCACTTTGTCTTTTTGGAATGTGAGTGGAACAGACTTAAAAAATCAAAGTTGGGGGCTGGGCTACAGCTCAGTTGTAAAGCACTTGCCTAGCATATGTGAGGCCCTGGGTTCAATCCTCAGCACCATATAAAAATAAATAAATAAACAAACAAACAAACAAATAAAATAAAAGCATTCTGTTAATTTACAACTATAAAAAAATTTTAAAAAATCAGAGTAGAAATGGATGGAGAATCCCCTTCTCTATTCCATGAGTTTACCATTTCACCTCTCTTCAATTGAGTGAAATTTAAAAGCTGTAATTCATTCAACCATCTCATTTACTCATTTAATTGTAATCTAACAAGTGCCTCTTATATTCCAGGCCCTGAGCAGGGTGGGACATAGAATTCCTGGTAAGATATCAGAGAAGACTCCAGAAGACAGCTGGAGTTTACAAAGGAAAGCGGCCACAGGCAGCACACTCTTACATTTTGTCAGATCCTGAAGAGTTTGTCCTTGCTTCTTGGTCTTAAATTATAGGGGGGAAAAAAAAGGCTCACACCATTGGGAGGCAGTGTGTATACACAAACACCTGCATGCACAGAACAGTTAAAAACATGGACTTAATTATGAATCAGACCTGAGTTTGTTCTGCCACAACTAGCTATGTGACTCTGACATACTTTACCTTTCTAACCCTTTGTTTCTCATTTGTAAAATGGGAGCGCACAAAAGGGTATTGTGAATATGAATAAGCTAAGGCATGATGGAACACTTTTAATACAGGGCATTGGCAACATAGTGTCTATTTGACAAATGTTAGCTCTTGCCCTAATTGTTAGTTTTGATAACAATGGCAAAATAACAAATCTGTATCAATATGGAGAAACAGTAGAGATTTTAGTCTTGATTATCTCAAACTGATTTACTGTACCCTTCAATTAGTCCTATCTCTTCAGGACTTGTGAAATTTCTGAAGTTTAGTAAACAGGTGCCACAGGAGATAAATGTACAACTCTCTCAAGGTCTTGAATAATGTTTGTGATGTTTCATTTTGGTGGCACACTTGCCTTCTCCAGCTTTACTTTGATTGCTATTATGATTCATCTGCTTTCTCTTAGCATCTATCCTGTAATGACAGGGGCTTCCAGCCCAGCAGTTAACAAAATGGCCTAGGATAAACCAGCCTAGTTTAAAAAGGTGCTACACACAACAAAAGCTATGCAATAGTTACCGCTCTCAAAGAGTGAGGTCAACAGGTGGACAAAAACTAAAATGAAAGAGACAACAAAAAAGAATAAAGGGGGATCTCTGAATATCTGAATAAGGTCAAGCTCTGGGATGATCTTCAATTTAAATACTTATACTGTATGGGTAGAGATTCAGGGCAAATAACTCATCTTTTTGTTTGTTTTCGATAAAATTTAACAAACCTGCCTTCAAACACATCCACAGAATTTCCACGTTAACATCATTGTCACCCATATTGTATTTATACAATGTCATGGTTTGAAGGTCCGTGTTCCCCCCAAAATTTATTTGTTGAAACTTAATCACCATTGTGATCATAATAGGAGGTGGGGCCCTTGAGAGATGATGAGGTAATATCGGTGGGATCCTCATGAAGGGAATTAGTGTCCTTTTAAAAGAGGCCCCAGAAATAGTGAAAGGCACCAACCATGAACCAGAGGGCAAGCCCTGACCAGATACTGAAATCTGCCAGAACCCTCTAGAACTAGGACGAGTAAATTTCTATTGTTATATAAGCTACTCCATTTATGGTGTTTTATTATAGCAAGCCTGAAAGACTACGACATTGACAAATACCTCAGTGATTTAGTGGTACTGGCACAGACCATCTGCAGAACAAAAATACACATCATACATCACCTGCAACGCTGGCCTCTTTATGGTGTCGAGCAGGAGACCTGCCCTGGTAGCCACTGCAGGGTTGACATCTTCCACGGCTGTCAGAAAGCAGCAGAAGGCGTGTGCCAGGGAGTACTTTAGCAGGTGATTTTTGGTCACTGAGTGAATATCCAGAAATCTACAAATCACAGCCACTTTTTCCACTGCAATGTAAAATACAGAGGACAAAATGTACAGAGGTACATATTACACTTACTCTGAGAAACTGAACCCACGAGAAAAAGTTAACTCAGGGACCCACATGGCAATGGTAAACACCAAAGGGAGATCCCCGTGCCCATCTCCAGTGTTGTTTCATCTGCAGCAGAGGCCGTTCCCACTCGGGGCAGTGCCTTCCTGCTGATATAGCTCTTCACTTGATGTACCTCTTAGTCATTGTCTAGGCTTTTTAAATGGTCTTTCTCTTTGTTTAACTTTCAGTTCCATTTCAAACTACTCAAAATGTCTGTCTGCTCACTTGAGTGGCCATTCCATGGGAGCTCTGAGGACCACAGCGGGGAAGAAGAGGCATCCACCAGGCCAGGCGCTAGGTTTGGGTCTACTCTTAATGGTCATGATGTGAAATGACAGATAATTTCCTGTGGCTGCAGAAGCCACACATTTCTTCCAGGATACAAATATACCCTCATTTAATGAATTTCAAATTATTCTTTAAATTTATGTAAAATTATTCTAGCCATTCTTACAGCACAATCTCATAAAAAAATTTTCATACCAAGCACAGCAATACAGTGTGATGTAAATAAAGACATTTTAGTACTTTGATTAAGCTATTCTGGAATCCTAGAATATTCTTTCTACTCTTTTATCCTTGTTGACATTCTACCATTCCTATTAATTGCTGAGGTTCTATCTGTTCAATGAAGTCCCTCTTACCTTCCACCCAATGAACTCCTATAAAAAATACTACTCATTTGCACATTATTAATTTACATCTGGCATCTGTATATTCATCTTACATACCCATAGGACATGTGTTCTTTAGTGTTCTTACATTATGTCTTTTATTTTTTATCAACTTCATATATGCTTGTATTTGGGCTCATCAATTAAGTTGGAAGGCTTTTGATGGTAAAAATTTTCTCATACACTTTCTTATACTCACTTTTACCACTCACATAGTACCTCTTACATGTGGTATTTATTCAGTAAATTCATGGATTCACTTGTTTTTAAAATTTATTAAGAATGTATGTGTTTTATGTATTTGAAATTAAGGGACTATTGTAAGCAGTTGTGGGGAAAGGAAGTAAATGGAAGACTCTCCACATTCACAACTCTTGACTTCAGAGTCAAATTAACTAAAAGCAATAAGACAGATACAACTAGTTGAAATGTAATACAAAACTCTAATGGAGTACAAATAAAATGTAATGAGAGATTAGGGAATAAATAAACTATTTTCTACTGAGATCACCTTGAAGGTGGAACTCAATGGTGGCATAGATAAAACGAAGATGACATTTGGACAGGGACTAGAATAGAATATGATTTCAGACAGAGAATAGAGAATGGCCAAGACATGGGCCAAGGGAAGCAAGAAGCAATGGGCAAATGACAAAGGTACGTGAGAAAGGAGAGTGGCAAACCAGGCAGCGAACACTTGCAGTTAGGCGATGGGGAAATTTGTACAGCAGTTGAAGGAGCCTGAATATTTTTATTCTTTAGACATTGAGAACTCATTAAAAATTTTTATTTGAAAAGTAACATAATCAGAGCCATGATTCAGAAGACTAATCTGGCAATAATCTAATCCTTAAATTGGAATGAAGAAGCATATTTAAATATTTATCTGCTTTATTTGCATTTAAATACAAATTCCCTATAAAACATTGCAAATGCCATGCAGATTTTTGCTAGAAAATTTTACCCTACAACATCTAATTTCCTACACTATCATGAACTGGCATATTAACTAGTCCCTGGGATTCGTGTGAATGTCAAAAAGCTAGAACTCTTTAAAGTGGCCAGAGTGTAGGAAACTGTTAATTCATCTAATGGAACTTCCATTTCTGGGTCAAACTTTTGAGACACTAAAATACGTGGAACCATTCTTATAAGCAACACTCTGGCAATCCAACCCTGCTTGCTGCCCCTGAGAACAATAAGCCAGAAGAAAGTTCCAAGAAAACATCCAAGGTCCTTCTCTACCATATTACTCTGAGAATTTGCCATTTTATGCACTAGCAAATTAGACCCTTCATGCACCAGACTTGGTTCTTTGTGCCTCGATGGCAAAACACAGAAGGAATTCTCGAACCTTACGGAATTACCTGAAAACTTGTTTAAAATCTAGATTCCTATCCTCACCACTACCCTGAGATTTTGATTCAATAGGTTAGGGTGGGGCTCAATAACTTTTATTTTTAACAAATATCTCAGTAACTCTGATACAAGTTACCTCCATTATTTGTAACCCAAATGGACACATTTGGGAGTAAAAAAGTGGGGGGGTTAACTAATTATGCCTGGATTATGTCAAACACTCTGTAAAACTGTGTGGAGGAGACTCAGTTGAGGAACACCAGCCATCAGGAGAATGTCCCTTAAATGGCAGGAGGAGGAAGGAGGCCAAAAACAGATGTCAGAACTGGACATCTGGTTTACATTATGAGCAGAGAATTTTTAAGCTAATACAGAAGTACCTGCTTCAAACCTCATCTTCCAGTCTTTGCTGTTAAAGTTGCTGTTTATGATAGTCCAGAAGATGTCAGCACCATGAGGAAGGGACAGAGCATGGAGGAGGAGAGGGACCGCCAGTGAAGAGAGCTGGGAGAACTCGGACTTGACGACTCTCCACAGGCTGAGGAGTCAAGAGAAGCAAAGTGGTGAGAGTTTATTGTTTCCTGGAAAAATGTCCTCTTATCTTAGCTCCTGGTGAGTATAGTTAATTGTCAGCTGTTAGGGCTTTCAGTGAAATTACATTCATCTGCAAGACTATAATCCTCTGATAACATTTTCTATACTGTTATGTTAATTTTTTTAAAGAAATCACTTTCATGTAACAATACAGAAAAATAACTATTATATTTTAACATAAAATTAAAATTTGCATATTACAAATTTCAGCTACAAAAATAAACAATGACTTAATACACAAAACTGTCATTAGTTAAGATGATGGGGTGATACATGATTTTTAGCATTTTTCTTTTAATGAACAGCTATAAAGTTTTGTTGGTTTTGCCTGCCCAGCAGCCCTGTCCCTTTATTATGGCAAAGAACAACTATTTTTCTATTAAAAACAGCCTCTTCGGGAACTGGCAGTATTGTCAATCAAGCTCCCCCACTCTCCTATGATAAGGGTGAACCCAAAATACAATAGTCTTTCAATACCCAGAACAGTGACCAGTCTTACAAGTGGGCATATGTTTCAAGCATGGGAATGTCCAAGTGTTTGTTCAGAGAGCAATATGGTCTCTGGGAGAGAAAAGATCTCTTTCCTTCTGAAATCTCAGGAAGAAAGGGCAGTGTCAGTAAGGAGCTGCCAGAGGCTCTCTTCCCCACTTCTCAGGACAGCCTGCCTGGGAAGAAGCCAACACTTGGTTCTACCTAATAAGCAAGACGGACCTAGGCTAAGTGATGGGGTAGGAGGGGAAAGGGAAAAGACAGACAGGGGACAAGAGGAAAGTCCCTGGTAATACCTTGCCCCTGATAAGTTTGAACTAAGACCCTATCAAGCCCTACCAGAATAATTCTCAATATATTTTGGGTTCAATTTTTCATTTAACTATATGATGCATGCCTTTTATTGGTTTTCTTTGTTATTTGAGGGATTTTTTTTTCATGTGGCTCCAGAGTTAGTATCAGAAGCAATACTGTTTGTTGTCGTGAGCCATTCATGAGCTGTGTGTGTGAGCTATGCGCATTTGAGCATATGAGGGGACGGGTCTGGTGTCGAGCACTTATTGGGCTATGCAACACAAGTGTGCCTTTTCTCTCACTCTGCCTAGGATCCCATACAGCACCTGAAATGGGCATGACTTGCCAAAATGTCAATCAATTACCTGACCACAAGACATCACAAGCAAGCCTCCACCCTTCGAAACCCATCCCTTGCCTTATTTGGGTGGAACTTTCTATAGAATGTCTTTTCCTCAATAAGTAGAGGGGTTTGGGGTGTGCTGGCTCTCTTGCTTGCCTCTCTTGCTCCCCTTGCCCTCTTTCCAGCATGGAAGGTGATCTTTGAGGTCACAGAGCCATCTCTGACCCCAGCAATTAAGAAAAAGGTATTTTCATGTTTGTGTAGTTTCTTTGCCACTTTCTTAGTTATTGATAAATAACTCAGATCATCTTGTCAGCCTGGCCAGCTGGCAACAATTTGTGACTTTAAAAAGCTTATAATGAGGGCTGGGTTGTAGCTCAGAGGTAGAGCGGCTGCCTAGCAAGTATGAGGCACTGGGTTCGATTCTCAGCACCACATATAAATAAATTTTAAAAAGGTCCATCAACAACTTAAAAAAAAAAGCTTATAATGCACCACAGAGAGATGAGCAGAATGACACTTTCTCTCTCTTCTTTGCAGAAAGCATACTGATGTACAATACAATAAATTTGCCTGCTAATCAGAAGACATGCCAGAACTATAGCATAAAAAAAGAGCCATTTTCAAACACCATCAGTTCAACCTGAGTACTGGAAGTCAGACAAACGTGGGTCTAATCCCAGCACTGCCGTCAATCAGCTGTATAACCAAGGGCAAAGTTTTCAACTCCTCTGAACTCTCGGTTCCTCCCAATGTGGGCTGATGCAGGGTGCTTGGCATACAGGAGTTATTCAAAGACCTTGAACTACCATCATCCCTGTGAGGGAGCATGATGATGTTTCTATGAAGAATGAAGAGGAAAGAGAAGACATAATTGCCACTTTGTGGAACTTTCAACTTAGATAAAGGAGGCGAACCACACACAGAACCTCCAGAACACCATGCTAGGGCAAGAAGCTGGATCTGGACTGTCCTGTTGGCTGTTGAGGTCCTCTAAGGCAGCTTGGGTGGAAAAGAGGAAGACTGTCCTTTCCCAGACTCCTTCATTGTCATGATGTTAGGGTGGGACTTTGAGGAAAAAGCTTGGACTAAGTACCCCAAAAGCACAGCATCAATAATCCATTAGGCTTGGGCACATTTTTTTTTTGTGGGGAATACTTCAGTAACTGAAGTCTGCCTATTAAGAATCCCCACTCCTCTAGAATTAACAGAGCCATCTGCCCTGACTGTTCCATCATTGATTCTGACCATATTTGCAGCTTGTCTCATCTTTGGCCTGAACCTTTCAGATCATCCTCACTCTTCCCCACATTCAGGTCAGCATGTCTACCTCTCAGCTCCTTCCTCCTGCTACACCTGGATAATCCCTATTTATTATGAGGAAACTTCTGTAGCCTCTCCACCTTTCCTTCTATCATTCCTCTGCCTTTCCCATAGGTGCTTCTGTAGTGGGTTGAATAGTGTCCCCCAAAATTCATGTCCACCTAGAACTTCAGAATGTTACCTTACTTGGAATAGACATAATTAGTTAAGGCAAGTTCATACTGGATTAAGATGGGCCCTAAATCTAATGACTGGTGGCCTCATAAGAAGAGGAAAGACAGAACATGCGGGAAGAATGCTCTTTACAGTTGGGTCCCAACCTACTTCTCTGGCCTCTTTTTTCCTTATTACCTCACAAAACCACACCATGAATCATGAAGCAAAAATGAAACCTTGGCATCACCTAGGCTGGCCTTGCTCATTTCTCACCTCCTCTTTGCAACTCCATCCTCTGGTTGCTCTTAACACTTATGCTTCCCCCAAAAGGTTCTACCTATCTCCAAACTTATCAACCAAAATTCTTTGCTGTAGTACCCAAATGGTCTCTACTGCTCAGCCCTTCCCCAGCCATTCATCCAGAAAGGAGCTCACCCACCTGTGAATTGTGCAAAATAGTCACTTATCACATTCCCTTGGGTTACACATATATACATATTTGGGTGTGTGTGTGTGTGTGCGCACATGTGTATAAAATGACCATGTGTCTTAGTTTATCCAAGATCTTAGTTTATCCTGTTGTTTTGATATTATTGTGAAGGCCATCCCACTTTAATCTAAAAAGTAGACCAATTTAAATAATAAAATATGTGATCATCTTCTGTCTACTGAGAATTAATCCCTTCTAAACAAGACTACAAACTCCCCAAGTGCCTAGAATAGTAATGTATACAGTGAACACTCATTATATTTTTTGAATGAGTAAATAAATAAGTGAACAAAATAAGTAAAGACAGACTTGGTTTTGTCTCCTAGTTACCCTTAACCTGAAGGAACCTTTTTCCTTTTCCTTTTTTATCATTTTCCTTTTGTCTCATCTTATTCTCTTACATGTAAGATGAGGATAATATTTTTTTGACTTGTTGCCAGGAAAACTCTAACAGTTATTTTAAGGTCCTCCAGAAGAAAGCACTGTATATCCAGGACAATATTTTATTATTATTCTCAAAATGCCTCAGCAGTGTCTAAGAAAATAACTTCCTAGACAATGCATGGAGGGATTTTAGATTTCTATTAGCAGTTCCATTTCACGTGAGAAAATGAGTAAATCCTTACTTAGTTATACTAAGTAATTATTAAATTATCTGTTGACTTTTTATAGGGCATGCTTTATTCTTAACCCATATAACAACTAAAAGGCATAAAAATAACCCATGTTTTATTTTTTAATATTCCTAAAGTATCTAGCAAGTGAACATAATCTTCATATTGACATAGTTTAATATCAGGTGAAATAAAATAAATAAAAGTAGTTCCATAGGTAATAAAGCTGTCCTCCCTGAGAAAATAACCCAAACAAGCTAGTAAATCATATTCTAAGTTCACATCTGAAGCTTAAAATATAAACAAACAAAATAAGACATTAGGAAGACATACCTTGCGATCAACATGTGGTCCTGAATGTAGGCTAAAAATTGGGGATGATCTTTTCTAGCAATGTATAAACATTCTCCGTGCAGACAGAGAATCTTCAGGCAATTGAGCATATTAAAAAGAATGTCTGGCTCTTCAAATTTAGCCATTTCCTATGCAAAAAAAAAAAAAAAACCCACATGGTTACTGGGTTTTCCAAAACAGCATGGTACTAATCCAAAAATTTAAAGATTTCAGAAAATATACCTGGAAAATGGTGTATATTAGTCTCAACGTTACAGGAAGCTGTTGGTAGCAAAACTTTCTTTCAGTATCATTCTTTACTGCTGTGAAGAAATAATTACACAAAGGTTAGCCTATCTACTCCACACACCCCAATCATCATCAGTTGATCAAGATTATGAAACCAAATACAAAATATATTGATAAGTGTTTGTACTCAAACCTTACATGCTTTTATTTGCTCTCCAAATTAGAGTATAGCCCTTCCATGAGACAAGTGCAAAAAGCCTCAATGTAGGCTTCTCTGCCTCCATTTTCACTATTGGACCATCATGGATTCTGAGATCTTTGGCTCCCTGAGCTACCCCAGCCCAGCCCTGTGCAGGTCAATTAGCACCAGAGGGGTTTATCCCATAAATTAACTCAAAATAGGGCATTTAGGAAAAAAGATGAGTATATTCAGGTGAGAACACCACTCGTTTTATCTTTTTGTTTTATCTTCTTGTAGGATCTCTAAACCCTTTGTCCCTGGTGGTGGGGGGAGGGCAATAGTATACAATAGTAACTTCAATGAAGTTAACCAAATGAAGACACTAGTGTAAAATGTGTTAAATAACACACCAATGTAGTAAGCTTTGGCAATTTCTAGGATTAGAGACAATGGCAGTCTAATCCTCTCGGCCTATATATTAAACAGTTTACTGGGAATATTCCATTCAAAGATATTTTAAACACTTGCTACCAGCCCTTGACTCTATTTGTTTAATGTGGAAGTTTGATACAATATTTTAGTGGTGGACATAGATGACTGTCATATGCAATAGGCGCCAGGCCACTGAGTGCAGAAAAACAAAATTGTCTTGAAGGTAATGGAATCACTGAACATGCGGATGGAGCAGCCACCCCCTGACTCCCTGAGGAGGAGTGAGGATCGCTGCCTGAAGGCCACAGAGCTGGGGCAGCCTGCAGCTCTGAGAAGCCAGGAACGCGGTAATGGGAGAGTTTACAGGGGCTTCTTTGAGGAGACAGTCCATAGCTGTGTCCTGCAAGACAGCAGAGAGCAAAAGAAGGGAAGCAGCTGACACTGTGCCAGAGCCTGAAGCAGTGTCTGGGGAAGAAGGGCAGAGTAAGTAGAGTTTATGTTATGTCAGCAAGAAAAATAGTACAGCTGGCCTCCACATCCACGGTCTCTGTACCTATAGATTCCACCAACTAAGGCTCCAAAACATCCAGAGGGAAAAAAATGCATCTATACTGAACATATACAAATTTTTTTCTAATCATTATTCTATAAAAAATGCAATATAACAACTATTTGTATAGCATTTACACTATATTAGGGATTATATGCAACTTAGAGATAATGTGAAGCACATAGGAGGATGTGTGTAGATTACAAGCAAATATTACACTATCTTGAGCACCACACAGTCTTTGATCTCTGTCAGGCGGAGCGGATGTGTCTTAAAACTAGCACCCTAAGGACATTGAGGGACATCTGTAATTTATTTTTTAAAAATTGCTCAATTTTAACCATTATTCAAATAAAATAATGTATATATTAGGGGCAATTGATTGATTTGTGCATTATCTTAGGTTTAGAAAATAAATCTGTGTGGAAAGAGCACAGGTCAGGGGATTCTAAGTGAAGTCCTGGGCTTCCCTTAGGCATGAAGCCTGAAAGAAGCACGACTCTGGGCTGTCATTACTTTTGAGTAAAGCAGGAGACCTGGGTTCTAGTCCCAACTCCTGCCACTACTAGTTTTTTAAGATTCGAATTTCTAATTCCCAGGCCCCCACCCAGAATATACTCAAAATTGGGGGTGGAGAGTGGAGCTCATTTGTTTTGTTTGTTTCCAGTCCTCAGATGTTTGTGATGCTCCATCCAGCACAGCCTTGGAAGCACTTATGTATAAGCATAAATTATAAATGAATCACAAGAGCTACACCACCATGGGCAGATCATTTAACCCATCTGGGATTTATTTTCTCATCAGCAAAGTTAGAAGGCTGAACTAGATTAGCAGATTCAACCTTCTGAAGGATGCTTTGATTAAGGAAAATCTTGCTTAGAACTCCAGTGTATGAAGTATAGTAAATTGGAGCAATCCCACAGAGCTGGGCAGGGAGCCCAAATATTTATCATTGGCCCTCATTTCCCCACCAATTGTCACCCCAATGAAGGAAGTTCCAAAGAAAGTAACAGGGAGTTTTCATAGCTCCAGGAAGTACCCTTCAAAAACCAATAAAATGGATCACCTCAGACATTCCTTCAAACTCTAAGTTTCAATGGTATCAAGTGGTGTGGGCTGAGATATTCATACTCACTTTACCAAGTGGAAGCAGTTCTGACCAAGAATTTTGTAGCAATGATGTGGTTACCTTGGTCTGAATAAGACACTGAGTAGCAACAGTGAACCCCACAAAACAGTCCCCTAAGAATGCTTACTGTTCACTGAAGGAATGATGTAAAGCCCTTGTTTTCTGATTCTGGAGTGAGTCTCCCAGGATGAAGATAGTCTAATAGTTCAGGATATTGAAAGCAGGAATATTTTTTTAAAGCTGCCCAAACTGCCCCAGGTACTGTTCAAATTCCCAGAGTACCACCATCCAGATCTAGAAAATTAGGCTTCTCCAGAGGCACATGGGAGTCACATCCTGAATTCCCTAAACTCCCTCAGAGCACAAATTACAAATTAATCCATTTTTCCTGTCATCTTGTTGTTCCAAATCTGCCCACTCAGAGCCTTTAAGCAAATTATAAAGTCATACCTCCTCTCAACTGGGAGTGGAGTCATCTAGACTCTGAGAAAGACCTTGCAACTACCAACGTGCACTGTCCAGGGTCCTAGCCAAGTGCATGGGGTGCAGAAACTGCATGGAAGCAAGTTGTGTTCCCTCTGAATTGAAAATACTTTGCTCTGGCTACGTGCCCTGAGTAGCTGTTGAACTTGCCAGCACCCTCCACCTCAGCCAATCAGTGTCTGCTTATAGTTACTTCTGCACACAATGAACACAACTGATTTTGTTGGAATTGTGTTAGTTTTCTACACTAACATAAGTTTTTCATGGGTAACAAGATCTGTTTCCAGAAAGATGATCAGATTGTGTTCCACTGAAGCTATAATGGATCTTCCACCTCATAATCTGGTAGGAAATGGTTCATCTGCATAAGTCAGCATTAAGAAAGGTGCATCTGAACTTGCCCTAGTCGATATCAACCTAAGAAACCAAGGATCTGAGCATTGGGCAAACTGGAAGATGCATACTGTGCCCTCCCCATCAGCCAAGTTCACCTACCAGCATGTTCCGTGGGCGTGGTGTGACTGCCTGGGTTCTCCCCATGCTTGGCTGCTGGGTCCTCCTCCTCTCCTTCAGGGCCTATAATGAACTCTGGTCTGGAAGAAAGGAGGCTGTCCTCCAGGCTGTCTGTGGGCTCCTGAAACAAACACAGCAAACCGTTGGGCTGCACAGAAGGTTTGGCTTAAGTCAATAAAAATGGATCATGGCCTGATCTGTTCAACCCTCTGAGCTAGGAGGGCAAGGCAGCACACCTCCAGGAAGCCTGAGTTTGCTTCCATAACAGTGAAAGATCTGTACCAACTGTTACTGAAGCATTTGCTTTCACTTGAATAAAAAAGAAAAAAATAATGAACACATCATCTAGGCGACTCTCACATTTTCCTAGGCTACTCTCCACTTCTGCTTTAATCCCCTAGATTGGTAAGTATCCCACCCACCCAAGGACTCCCACCCATGAACATTTTGTTCAGAATTTATTTAGGAGGCGAAAATAAGAGGTTTTCAGAGATATGTTCAAATACAAATGCTAATTGTCCAGTCAAGTTCAAATATTAGAAGCAAGAAGTTACCATAACATGAGAGGAAAAAGGGAACAAGGTAGGACAACCAATGTGTCCATTAACAGATGAATCAACAAAATGTGGTCTGTCCATGCAATGGAATATTTCTCAGCCTTAAAAAAGAAGGAGATTCTGACACCTGCTACAACATGGAGGAAACTAGAGGACATTCTGCTCAGGCATACTACACAAGTTTCACTTATATAGTTTACATTGTATAATGTAGAAACAGGAGAATGGTGGCTCCCAGGGGCTGTGGGAAAAGAGACAGGAGTAACTGTCATTTAATAGTTTTAGAGTTTCAGTTTTGCAATAGGAAAAAGTCCTGGAGATGGGTTTTATAACAATGCAAATATACTTAAAGTTCTGTATTTATACATAACACATCATGTATATGCATATGTGTGTGTACACGCAAATAAAACAAGCTGCAAAAAATAGAAGGAAAAGAAAATATTTAATTTTTCTGAGTTTTTTTTTTTTTTAAGAGAGGGATAGGTATGGCTACCATTTAAAATATCTAACCTAGGGTAACTCTTCTACTTTTTTTCTTTCATGACTCATCTTCAAATATCTTCTTATAAAATTATCCTCATAACTATCACATTGACCACTAAACATTTTTTCAAAATTTATTTGACAAGCAAATAGGAGATAAAGATTGGCAGGACAAAGAAGATCATGAAAAGAAAAAATAAGTGCTAAAACAGTAACTGATAGGGCTCTGAACAAACACCTTTGCCAACTTCACAGTTTTATTGAGGCTGGCCCTGTTCCTGGAACAAACAGAAAGAAAACACCACAGCAAATCATAAACTGAGTTTCACACAGTTTGGCCCAATGGAGAGTTGCCTGCTATATACCGACTCCTGCATACACCTGGGAACCCACATTTCCAGTACTGTCCACCAAGGTGGCAGAGACCAGACTAGCCAAAGCCTCCTGCCAGCCCATTCTTCTTGTCCTCATCCACTCTCCTGATCCCCACTTGTCCAATTAGGAAGTAGCTACTACATGCAGTAGACACTATATGTTCTAAGAGTCTTCATCTGCTGATGAGCATCTAAATCATGATTTTCTTAATACTGGATATTGATCCCAGGGACATGTAACTACTGAGCCATGTCCCCAGCCTTTTATTTTATTTTATTTTTTTTGTACCAGGAATTGAACTCAGGGGCACTTAACCACTGACCACATCCCTATCCCTTTTAATATATATTTTTAGAGACAGAGTCTCCCTGAGTTGCTTAGGGCCTTGATAAGTTGATGAGACTGGCTTTGAACTCGAGATCCTCCTACCTCAGCCTCCCAAATTGCTCAGATTACAGGTGTGCACCACCACGCCTGGTGTCCCCGCCTTTTTATTTTGTATTTTGAGATAGGATCTCACTAAGTTGCTTAGGGCCTCGCTAAGTTGCTGAGGTGGCTTTGAACTTGCAATTTCCCTTCCTCAGCCTCTAGAGTTTTGGGGATTATAGACATGCACCACCATGCCCAGCAATTGCTCATCATAAAATTTGTGTTTATTGAGCCAATTAACATTGTAGATGTCATAATAGAAACAGTATTTAGTTCAATGCTGTATACTGTTTTCATTTGTTGTTGTTATTATTTTGTCTTCCCCTAAACCACTAGGTACCAGAAATATTCATGGATACTATAAATTCACAGGGTAGAAACTCTGCCACCTCAGATTGATACTAATAAATGGGTAGACACACAAACAATATGAAAAAGCAAGGGAACAAACCATCCCAAACAAATAAAAATACCTCAATAACAGAATCCATTGACATCACAGTGGAGAAAATGTCAGAGGAGGAATTTTAAAAGTTCATAGTTAAACTGATTTATAAAGTAAAAGATGATGTAAGGAGTGAAACTGGAAAGAAAATAAAGTGAAAAATCACTTCAATAAAGTGATAGTTTCTAAAAAAGAACCAAATGGAAATCCTCAAGCTGAAGAAATCAATAAACCAAATTAAAAATTCAGTGGAAAGCATCACCAACAACTAGACCATTTGGAGGATAGAGTTTTAGGCAATGAAAACAAAATATATAATCTTGAAAATACAGTTTACCATGGAGAAAAGATGTTAAGAGACCATTAAAAGAACTTCCAAGAAATATGGGATAACATGAAAAGGCCAAATTTAAGATTCATTGGGATAGATGAAGGCTCTGAAAATACAAACTAAAGGAATGCACAATCTTTTAAATGAAATATCATCAGAAAACGTCCCAAACATTAAGAATGAAATGAGAAATCAAATACAGTTGGCTTATATAACTTCAAATATATAAAACTGCAATAGACCCACATCAAGGCACATTATTATGAAAGTGTCTAACATAGAGAATAAGACAGAATTTTAAAGGCTACTAGAGAAAAACCATAGGTCATATCTAGACATAAATCATTCCAGACTTCAGCTGACTTCTCAACCGAGACCCTAAAAGCTAGGACATCTTAGAATAATCTATACAAGTTCTGAAAGAAAATGGAATCCAACCAAAATTAACATTCAAATTGAAGATGAAATAAAAACCTTCCATGATAAACAAAAGTTAAAAGAATTCACAACTAGAAAGCCTATACTATAAAACATACTCAATAAAATATTTCATGAAGAAGAAATTAAAAATAAAAACAAAAAACAAAAACAGCAGAGGGAGGAACTACACTAGGAAAACAGTCAATCAAAGGAGAAACTAATACAAACTAAAAACCAGAAATAAATAAAAATGACAGGAACTAAAAATCATCTCTCTAATAACATAAAATGTAAATGGCCTAAGGTCATCAATCAAAAGTCACAGAGTGGCAGACTAGATTACAAAACAAGACCCAACAATATGCTCACCTCATAGGCAAAGACACCCACAGAATGAATATGAAAGGATTGGAAAAAAACATATCATTCACATGGATCTCGTAAACAAGCAGGGATTTCTATCCTCATATCAGATAAAATGGACTTCAAGTCAAGGTTAATCATAGGAGATAGAGAAGGTTATTTCAGACTACTTAAGGGAATTATAAAACAAGAAATAACAATAAATATCTATGCCCTAAACAATGGGACATCTATGCATTTCAATATGAAGATATAATACACATATCAACATGGCTTCTCAATATGAAGAATCAAATAGACTACAACACAATAATACTGGGTGACTTTAACATGCCTATCTCATCACTGGATGGATTGTCCAAACAAAAACTAAATAAAAAAGTTGTAAAACTAAAAAATATAATTAATAACTTAGATCTAACAGACATGTATAGACTATTTCATCCATCAATGACTGAACACACTTTCTTCTCAGCAGCACAAGGATCCTTCTCTAAAATAACCCATATCTTAGGCCACAAAGCAACTCTTTTAACAAATAAAAAAATAGAAATAATACCATGCATCCTATCAGATCACAATGGAATGAAATTTTAAAAATAGAGAAAATACCATGCATCCTATCAGATCACAATGGAATGAAATTTTAAAAATAGAGAAAATACCATGCATCCTATCAGATCATAATGGAATGAAATTAAAAATCAATGATAAAATAAAAAATAATACCTGGAGACTAAATAATACACTATTGAATGACAAAATGATAGCAGAAGAAATCATAGAAGAAATAAAAAATACTTAGAAGTAAATGAGAATAATGATGTAACATATCAAAATCTCTGGGACACTATGAAGGTGGTTCTAAGAGGAAAATTCATAGCATTTAACTTATTTGTTCTAAGAATAGAAAGACACCAAATAAATAATCTACATTATATCTCAAGGCCCTAAAAAAAGAATGAATCAACACCAAAATCAGCAGAAGACAGGAAATGATTACAATCAGAGCTGAAATCAATGAAACTGAAACTGTAAAAGTTAAAAAACTCAACAAAAATGTTGGTTCTTTGAAAAATTAACAAATTTGATAAACCCTTAACCAAGCTAACCAAAAGAAAGAGAGGGAAAAAACCAAATTATTATATTTCATGATAAAAAGGAAATATCACCACAGACATTACTAAAAACCAGAGGATAATCAGAAACTATTTTGAAAATTTATACTTCAATAAATTAGATAATCTTAAAGACATCAACAAATTTCTAGAGACATGACCTACCTAAATTGAACAAGGAGGACATAGAAGATTTAAACAGATCAATTTCAAGTAATGAAATTAAAGACACCATCAAAAGCAAAAATTATTAATAAAATAATGGAAAACTTCACAAAAAATATATTAAAAAGAGAGTGCACCATGATCAAAGTAGGTTTCATCCCAGGGATGTAAGGTTGGGTCAAAATACAGAAATCAATAAATATGATTCACCACATCAATAGACTTAAAGACAAGAATCACATAATTATCTCAATAGATGCAGAAAAAATTGACAAAATATAAAATCTATTCACATTTAAAACAAATAGAAAAATTACAAATAGTAGGAACATACCTCAACATGGTAAAAACTATATATGACAAACTCAAGACCAACATCATTCTAAATAGAGAAAAAAACCTGAAAGCATTCCCTCTAAAACTGGAACAAAATAGGGATGCTTTCTTTCACTACTTCTACTTAACATAGTTCTTGAAACTCTAAGCAGAGAAATTAGGCAAAATAAGTAAAGAGATATGAATAGGAAAAGAAGAGCCCAAACTATTCCTATTTGCACTATGCAGATTTAATGCAATTCCTGTTAAAATTCCAATGATGCTGTTCATAGAAATAGAAAAAGCAATCATGGAATCCATTTGGAAAAATAAAAGCCCTAGAATGGCCAAAGCAATCCTTAGTGAGAAAAGTGAATCCAGAGGCATCATAACACTAGTCTTTAAATTGTACTACAGAGATATACATCAACATCAGTGCTTATTACAGTTCAATTCACAATAGCTAATAGAGATATAGTAACAAAAACAGCATGGTATTGGCACCAAAACAGACATGATGACCAATGGAACAGAATAGAAGATACAGAGACAAACCCACTTAAATACAGTTATCTGATACTAGACAAAAGCTCCATAAATATACATTGAAGAAGTCAGCCTCTTCAACAAATGGTGCTGGGAAAACTGAAAATCTATATAGAATAGATTAAATCTGAAAATCTATAGAGTAGTAGAGTAAAATGTAACCCTAATCTCATATCCTGCACAAAACTCAACTCAAAACTAACTCAAAGTGGATCAAAGACCTAGGCATTAGACAAGAAATGTCGCACATACTAGAAGAAAATGTAGGCCCAGCATTCCATCATGTCAGCTTAGGAATCACCTTTCTCAATAAGACTCCTAGAGCACAAGAAGTAAAATCAAGAATCAATAAATGGGACTGTATCAAACTTCACAGCAAAGGAAACCATCAAGAGCATGAAGAGAGAGCCTACAGAATGGAAGAAAATCCTTGCCACCTGCACCTCACAGTATTAATCTCCAGGATACATAAAGAACTCAAAAATCTTCACACCACAAAAACAAATAATCCAATCAATAAATGGACAAAGGAACTGACAGGCACTTCACAGAAAAAGAAATATGAATGGCCAGTAAATATATAAAAAAAAGTTCAACATCTCTAGCAGTTAGAGAAATGCAAATTAAAACTACACTTAGATCTCATCTCACTCCAATCAGAATGGTAAATATCGAGAATACAAGTAACAATAAATGGTGGCAAGGCTGTCTGGGAAAGGATACACTCATACATTGCTGGTGGAACTTCAAATTGGTGCAGTCACTCTGGAAAGCAGTATGGATATTTCTCAAAAACTTGGAATGGAACCACCATTTGACCCAGCTATCCCACTCCTCAGTTAACACCCAAAGGACTTAAAATCATCATACTACAGTGACACATCCACATCAATGCTTATTACAGTTCAGTTCACAATAGCTAAGCTATGGAACCAAACTTCAACAAATGAATGGATAAAGAAATTGTGGAATGTATACACAATGGAATATTACTCAGCCATAAATAAGAATGACTTTATGACATTTGCTAGTAAATGAATGGATCTGGAGACTATTATGCCAATCGAAATGAGCCAATCCCAAAACCCAAATGTCCTCACTGAAATAATGATGCTAACACACAACACCAGTGGGGAGGGAAAGAACAGAAATTCAGTTGATTAAAAAAAGGGGTATGAAGGGAAGGGAGTGGAGACAGGAATAGGAAAGACAGTGGAATGAATCTAATATAACTTTCCTATGTATGCATATGAATACACCAGAGTAAATCTCCACACCCCACACCATGTACAACCACAACACTGGAATCCTAATTAGAATAAGATGGACTTCATATTTGTATAATATGTCAAAATATACTGTCATTTGCAACTAAAAAAATCTTAAATCTTCATGATACAAGTTCTTTTAAAATACCAGTAATGCTTTATGTTTATGGAAACTGCATGAATGGAATTCTACAACCCTAACTCAAGCCACTTAATAGAATTCCATATAATGTGGCTGCATCTCCAGTTTTTTTCCAGGAACTTGTGTTAGTGGAAGTAATAGGAAAACTTTCTTTTGGTACAGTCTCACATACAACCCAGCACAGAGCATAAGATAACCCTGGAGGAAGACCCCATTACACCACTGCCGCCATCTTCATTACTACTGTACACAAGTCATCTCGCTTCTTCCACTGCTTACCACCAGCCTGCTCTCTTCTTTGGGAGCCAGTCTTTCTAGGAGTTCACAAGCAAGCTGATAACAGAGGATGCTAGACTGACATAAGTTGCACTCGATTGCTTTTTCCTCCTTCTGGCAGGTATGGGAGCCCCCCCAGGGGGCCTGGAAGACATTGTTTATAATAGAAATAATGTCCTTTGACAAGCTGTGCTCTAAACCCATTGTGATTCCATCATCTTGTAACTCCATCTGAAAGACATTGGGAAAAGGACCAAATAAATAAATAAATAAATAAATAAGAAGAAGAAGAAAAAGAAGGAATTTGGTATTTTTATCCAACATTTCATTGACATACTAGATGGAGATAATTTTCACTACTGACACCAACATTAAATTATTTAATGACAATATAGGTTCAATATCATAGATTGATATTGGTTTCCAAAGAGTCTTCTAGAAAAAATATAAACACAAGACAAAATAATGAGAATTATTTTTAAAATCACATAACATTTAACAGAGTTGTTTTAAAATGCATCACTTTGTGATATTTTATACACTTAAAAAAATGCTATTCCTCATCTACTTTCCAGATCTTGGTTTCTAATTACTGCTATCCACTTAGTGGATAGGAATCAGGGATCCTTGGAGAAATGGCCAATTCCAGGGCTGAGGCAAGGAAAATATAAGATGAACCTGGAATATCTTGTCATGCCAGAAATTAAGGAAATGTTCAAAGAATGATATGAACATGTCAGGAGAACACAGAGCCAGCTTTAACAGACTCCCACTGGCCAATATGAGCAACAAAATAAATAATCATAGTTAAAGATTATAACTTACCGAATAAAATAAAAAATATCATTTGGCAGCCATCATAGTAAAAATTGATGCAGGCATGAAATGAATGTCAGTCCTAAAAAGTCTCATTAAAAAAAAAAAAAAGGAAATCTCATCATCTGAACGTGTTTCCCTACAAGTTACTTGCTATTTTCAAAAGGGAAAATACAGGTATCCCTGGTATCTACAGGGGATTGGCTCCAGAACCTGCCCACATATATGAATTTCCATAGCTGCTCAAGTCCTTTATATAAAAATGGTACAATATCTGCATGTAATGTACATGTATTCTCCCATTTATGTCAAACCATCTCTAGATTACTTACAATACCTAACATGATGTAAATGTTATATAAATAGTTGTTACACTATATTTAGAGAATAATAACAAGAAAATAAGTCTGTACATGTTTACTATAAATGCATTTTTTTCAATTTTTTTAATACTTGGTATATATATATATATATATATATATATATATATATATATATATATGCTGATATGGAACTCCTACATACACAGGGCTGATTTGTAATGACTCAATAGAGAAAATTAGCAGAAATCATGTTGTAAACCAAGTGATCAAAGTTATCACTAGTAAGGGGTCAGTATTCTATCTGTGCCTCCTGACATGATGCACTACAAAGGACAGAACATCGCATCTTTGGTTCTTCCTGCCAAAAATGTATGAGCCAAATTAAGTCATAAGGAAATGCCAGACAAACTCAAAGTGAAACACATTCAACAAAACAACCAAACTATATTCTTGAAAACTGTCAAAGACAGGCACAATAAACAAAAACTGAGGGACTGTCATGGATTAAAGAAGACCAAGAAACCAGCACCAGTTGTTGCCGTGATTGACCCTAGATTGTTCCTAGATAAAAAACAGTGTTTTTTCCTTATTATAAAAATGATACTGTTATTATATCAGTTTTAAATGAGTAATTTCTGTAAGATAGATAAAATATTTCCTGATTTGATAACTGTACTGTGATTATGTTAGATAATATCCTTATTTTTTAGAAACCACTCTGGAGTACTTGGGGATAAAAATACCATGTTTTCAACTTACTCTCACATGATTCCTTAAGAAAATTCATTTATACGCATACAGAGAAAGAGAGAGACAGAAGTACATGTGCTAAATATTAACATCTGAAGAATTTGAGACAGGAGTGCTCAGGAGTTCTTTATACTATCCTTGCAACTTGTCAGCAAATCTAAAATTATTTAAGAATAAAAAATTAGGAAGAAATATTCTTCTGATCAAAGTCTTTTTAATTTATCTTTTAAAAATTATCTTTGAAAATCAACCCATAAGATATATTAAAATTAGTCCCATCTCTATGGAGTTGTACCTCACTGTTTCACAAAAATAGTTTTATCCAGTTTGTTCACCCAATTTATTCAACAGAATCAATTCTAATGAAGCCATAATCTTCTAAAATTCAAATCCATTCTCACATGTCATTGCAGATATCTGCACAAGTAGTTTTCAGGCTCTTTAGGAAATTTCCAAAGCAATATGTAAAATGACCTGAGTGATGCCAGTGTGTATCACTTTCATTTTCAAATCACTTCAGTAAGTGTGAAAATGCCCAACACATGGAAAGAATCACTATACAATGTTTTTTCCTCCTTCTTCACCTTTGAAATAAGGGAAGCTCATGCTTCAGCTACCTGTTTCAGGAGAAGATCAAACATGAGGATGAAACAGTTTAGATTCATTTCATCATCTTCACAATCAAAGTCAATAGTCCTTCCTCCTGGGTGACCAAAATTCTTGAAAGGGCTACGGAATGGACTACGCATAGGACTCCGAAATGGACTCTGGAAAGGACTATGAAACGGACTCAGCATACTGTGCTGAACTCGTCGTCCAGGATCAGAGGCAACACTCACCTATGAGAAAGAATGTCAACACACATAAATGAATTCACAGAAGCTCAAATGGCTGCATAAAATAATTAGGGACTCTACAGAAGGCATTTCCAGCTGTCACACAGATTTCCTTTGACATTACCCAATGACATTAGTACCTCCAAATACAACTAATCCTCTCAACACATTAAAATGACAGAACCATCCAAGTTTTCAGACTAATTGTCAAAGAATGAAACATCAACACTGGAAAATGAAGGCATTTGTCATATTCTTCATCCCATCAAACAGTTCCAATTAAACTAGATTGTCTGAATCTAGTTTAAAAACCATAACCTGAAAAAATGAGGAATTACAAAAAGTAAAATAATGCAAGATAATTTTTAGAAAAATAAGCACAGAATCTCAGATTAATATGACTAAAGAAGAATGGCCTCTGGAGATTATAATGATTAACTATCACGAGAAAATAATAAATGCCAAACCTACCACTCTGCTTATATATCTCCCAAGCCTCATCTCCAGCCCTCACTGCCCTTCTCTGCCCACCTTCATGCCATGGGTATTGTGCACTAAGTATACCCTGCTCCTTTGCTGCTTGGCCTCCAGGTGGGTTCAGTGGATGAAGGCACCAGAGAGCACCTGCAGCTGGCAGGGCAGGAGGCAGGATTGTTTCCCCCCACCCTCTTCCTGGCTTTGGAGCTGCACCTGGGAAGTGTCGCATCACTCTGAAGCTTCTCCAGCAGCCCTTCCTTCTAGTGTCGGCTCTCAGTTGGCGCCAGGAACTTTCTTCCTTGTTATTTCAGCCCTAGGGGAATAGAGGCTTCCTACCAGACTGTCACTAGATTCTGGGTGCTTCATCAACTCTTATTGCTGCTATAACCTTTTCCATAACTCTATAGGCAGAATTTCCATTAAAGACTCTTCATTTTAACCATCTGGAATAAATTCTGTATCAGAGCCCAGACTGCCATAACTGTGTATCACTTTTATTTTCAAATCATATTTTCTCTCATAAAGATCTTTCTAGGAACCCGAAAGCTCCACAGCCACTATTTTTAAGGCAAAGAGGAAGAGCACCCCATTAAGAATTGGAATACCTGGATATTTACAGTATTATTTATGAATCACTTCACTTACCAAGTATCAAGTTAAGTAGCTGTAAAGTGAGGATAATGAGTTCTTCCCTGACTGCTTCACACAATTCTGTGATATTGTTCATTGTGAATACTTTGCACAGAGTAAAGTACCACAAAAAGTAATACCATTTTAAAGGTTATAGAAGAAAGAAATAAAATTAGGTGGTTGGCAGCTTGTTCCTAACAGGCCGATGAAAAAGAAGTGATTTATTTTTGAGTAATGAATACAAACCATGATCCTATCATCATGTTAGGTTTCTTATTCCCTAGACATCAGGTGGCATGGGGACAGTGTTATGGTTTAGATATGAGATGTCTCCCAAAAGCTCATGTGTGAGACAATGCAAAAAATTTTAGAGGTGAAATGATTGGTTACGAGAGCCTTAACCTAGAGTCAGTGCATTGATCCTGATAGGGATTAATTGGGGGACAACTGTAGGCAGACAGGATATGGCTGGAGAGGGGCCATTGGGGACATGCCTTTGGGGTATATATTTGTCTCTGGAGAGCAGAATAATTTTTTGATGCCTGGTGTCCAGTCCTGAGCCACTTTCCTTCTCACCACCCTTCTACCATGGTGTTTTCCTCACCTCCAGCCCAGAGGAATGAAGTCGGAGGTTATGAACTGAGACCTCTGAAACCTGGAGCCCCAAAGTAAACTTTTCCTCCTCTTAAAATTGTTCTTGTCAGGTCTTTTGGTCACAGCAGCAAAAAGCTGACTAAACAAGGCGGGTTCCATGGAGAGGTCTGACAGGAGGGTTGGGAAGTCCTTGCCCACCCTCCAGGGAGAATCAGCCTCTCAGAAACTGCACATGGCCAGCAGAAACCACATCAGATTCCCCACAGAAACAGTATCAAAACTTTCTAACAGTTTTTGAACACTTTTCTCATCCACAGAGATGTAAAGAGGTCAATAAAACGAGCTCAGTTAGTTCATACTGACAGCACTATCTATAGTCACCACCAATTGATTTCATTTTCCCAAAACACAATGACAAAAAGCAAAAGACAAAAAAACCATCCAAACTCCTCACAATGTGTGTGAAGCACTGATTTGCCCAGTAGCTGGAATGAACTCTCATTTATCAAGAGAGGTGGGGTAGAGGGGGCATCAAAAAAGCTATGTTTTTTGTTTGTTTGTTTTGTCTTTTCCTTTTATCAGTAGTGAGAGAGAGCTAAAATTAATTTTTCCCAAAGAAAAATTAAAAACTCAATAACTTATTAATTA
This sequence comes from Ictidomys tridecemlineatus, assembly GCF_052094955.1. Lineage (NCBI taxonomy): Eukaryota > Metazoa > Chordata > Mammalia > Rodentia > Sciuridae > Ictidomys > Ictidomys tridecemlineatus. Next base: position 113,534,685 of record NC_135481.1, on the reverse strand, counting down.
TAGACTATACCAAAACTATCTCGGATAAATATTTTTTATTTAATGTACTTTTAAAATTACTGAAATGAGATGTGATTTTAAAAAGTATCTTCAGAGAGATTTCTTATGATGCTACTTTCAAGCTTGATAAAACTGACAAGGATTTTTTAAATCTTAAGACAGACAAGAACAATCAGGTAATAATTACCCTTCGAGCTGCAAGGTTCCCTGCCAGTTCACTGACTCTTGATTTTCTTTGATTTGCCAGTTCTTTGACAGAATTAACTCCATCAGAAAACATGCTTATTAAGAGTTGAAGTGGAACCATGATATCTAACTCCGATAATACCTGGAGAAAAAAGGACATATTCCCCCCAAACATGTCAAATTTAAAACTCAGAAAGCTACATTTAATAATTTTTTCCCTAAATCAAACTATTAAGCATGAGGACATTCAACCTTACTCATATTCTACAGTCATCCTCAAATTTTTGCACCAAGAAAATCAAGGGTGTCTTTAAACTGAGTTTTCCTTACCCTGATATCCAATAAGTCACCGCGCCATGTTCTTTCCACAGAAATCATCAAGTTTCTCTTGATGCTATCCCTCCTCCTTATACCCAGTGCTATTGCTTTCGCGCACATCTTTCTCCTGGACAACAGAATCTGGTCGTATCTTCCTTGAGTTCCTCTGCACTCTCACCTGATAACCCCATCCAATCTTGCTGTCTGGTACAAGCTTATGTCTTTCTGGGCCAAAATCAAGTCATCTTATTTGAAAAGAATTTCCTGGAAATCTATACCTGCTTCCTTCAGACAGAAAAGAAACAACCCTAGTCTCTGCTTCTTAGAGCTTTACATATATGTTTATTATAGTAATTACCACGTTTTGCTGCATTTAATTATCTGTCACTATCCCTCACACCATGATCTGTTTACAGACAGGAAGTATGGGGGAAGAGCCACCTTACAATGCCTGGCACACAAGAGCTCTGAAAAACTTTCCAATTAATGCATATATGATTCAATTCCAACCACTGTATTGTTCAGTCCCCTCCCCAAAAAGTGAGACCAGGAGTTTGAAACCTTCAACTACAGCACACTGCCTTCACAGTAAGGCCATATTAGAGCCAAGTCCATAGAACCTGTGGACTGTATCTGACCTAACTCTGATGGGGACAGAGGTTTGCAGCTTAAGGGGTGTGTCACAGAATACTGAGGCAACATTGAGCCATGTATAGGAAAGACTGGCTTTCCTAAAATAAAAATTATCTTACTGAAATCTATGTGGAGATAAAATAAGTTAAAATTCTGAATCCCAAGGTGACTTTTTTTTTCAAATGCTCCCTTTATTCTTTGTTAATTGTAAAAAAAAATTGTTCCTTAGTTTAGAATCCAGAAAGGCCTTTTTTGCAACTTGAAAGGCTCATAGGAGAAAGGTGTATAAGAGTTCGTCTTTGTGTGACACAGAAATGCATCTGAGGCTAGAGACGTAGCTCAGTGGGACAGAATATGCTGGAATGCATGAGGCCCTGGATTCAATCCCCAGCACAGCAAAAGAAAATTGTAAAAAAGTAACTATAACCATAGTTACTCTAAACAATAAATTTGTCCTTATTTTCTGAAACTGCCCAAAACTTTACATCAGATATTCAACTCGATTTAATAAATTTTTATTAAACATTCGTTAAATACAAAGCACGAGAGGAAAGGATGAAGAGAGTTGTAAATTCAAAAAAATAAAACCCAGTCCATGAACCCAAGGAGTGTGTAAGCAGGAGAAGAAACAAAAACTAACTCTAAGAAAGAACAGATTTCACACAGAGAAGCTGTCTGGATACTGGGGGGAAAGAAAAGTGCTCGATGGACAAATGGGGGTGTAGAGCAGCGGGAAACGTCAGAGGAGACCCCTCCGAGCTGGGCTTTACAGGAGAGGTTGGAGCTCACAGGAGAGGCAGAAAAGAGAGTCATTCCCGGTTGAGGAAGCAGACGAGCCACTCCCTCCTTTAATCAGTAGTCCTCACCCTTCCAAATAAAGGACCTGTTTAATACTAAAAGTTTTTCAGAATCCCAGACAGCAAGTAATATATAAGGACCAAAAATCTCTATGAATTCAGTAACACTATTGCATAAATTTATATTTGTTAACCATAACTAGAGCTACATATATTTGAAATTTAATCATTTATTTATGACTAGGAGATATTAGTCTATAATAATCCTCAATGAACACATGAATATATGACCCTGCAAAACCTCACACCCCTCTAACAAGGCTAAGAACTTAGCTTCTAGGATAAGAACTATTACCCCAAACAATCATAAGTATCATTCACTTACATGAAGCCATAATAAAGCTTGTTCCTGCACAGAGGAGGGGTAGCCTGTAAACCGACAGCTAATAAATCCAAACATCTCTTCCAATGAAAAAGGCAGAGGACAGAGCTCAATGTCAAACATTTTGCTGAAAAGCAGAGCAACAAAAGTAAATGACCAATGGGCACACATTAGGGTAAACTGATATCACCAAAGTATTTCTCACCATACCCTATTTGGAGAGCCAAACCTTTTAGATGAGTTTGTGTTCTGATCTATTATTAGTATAACTTGTTTCACTGTAAGAGAATTGTTTACATCACAGAAATACATATAAATAATTCACATGGAATCACATTAATGCCCATATGCATATTAGGTTCAACAGAAGAAATTACATTTCTAAGGAATTAGAGCTGCATCCTAGCCTCTAAAAATATTTTATCTTTGTACTTTTCCAACACAGCCAATTTCAAATCATATTTGAAAATAAGCAAACAATATGATGTATATTTATAATTCCTCAAGAACAAGATCTTTTCTGAACAATTTCAAATCATTTTGATTCAATTAATAGTAGCTATTTTATTTGGGGCTTCCCAATTCTCATAGAATTGTTAAAAAGGGAGATTACACAAAATACTTAGTAGAGTACCTAGCACACAGTACATGCTCGATAAATGTTAGATATCAATATAATTGCAGTGACTTCATTAAACTACTTACCCACCTTAATACTTCCCTGAATTCCTTTAACTGATTATCTGGGACTTCTGTTCTGATGGCTTCCAGCCATTCTGGCATAATACACTCCCACACTGATTGGTTGATCACATTGTAGGGGATCAGGCAAAGGATCCGGTTGAGACCTTCCTTCAGCTGAGTGACTGTGCTACAAGACTTATCCCAGTATCCACCAACCTAGTGGGGTTTTCACAACCACAGGGGAAAAGAACAAAACACTCCTGTTACAATCATACTCAAGAACTTCCTAAAGGAAATGGGTACACAGAAAGGCCAGAGCCCATAACATCGGAGTTCTTGGCCAAGAATATTTTTTTGTAATTCCTCATTTTTTCAGGTTATGGTTTTCAGTAGAGTTCTGTTTTTCTCTAAGCTGCAAATTCTGCCACAATTTTTTTCCTAATAATGTTTTGAGGCTGGTTGAATTTGTGAATAAAAAGATGCATTTTGTAATGATCAAGATAGTACATTAATTTCCTAGAGGAGGAAAAAAATTTAATCATAAATTTACAAATATAAGTTGTTTTAATTCTGATGTTAAAGATACTATATTTCTCTTATAAGCATAAAAGTAACAAAGGGTTGACCACTGACAGTTCCCAAGTCTTTACCATGGAAGATAAGGTTTATAGGAAATCATCTTATTTTAAATGAATCCATTTTTTTGTGTTTTTGATTTTTTTGTTTTATTTTTTTGTTTTTAGGCTGTGCAAATTGAACCCATGACCTAGCACAAACTAAGAATGCACTCTACCACTGAGTTACATAACCCCTGCCCAATTACTCCAATTTTAAATGTTTAATGATTATATCTAGAATTCTAGATTATTTAAAAAATTAACCAATTCTATTTTAAAACTCAAACATCTATCTGGTGTCATGCTGATCAAAATCCCAGATGATTAGCTATTTTCAGAAAATGAATTTATTTCTGGGATTTTTATTGTTGCTGTTAATTACAGATAGACTTCAAAGAGCTGACATTGGTAATGTTGAGAACCTGGAATGTATTGTTATGGAGGTTCCTTTGCATTGTAACTCATGGTTAAGCCATGTAAAGACTTGGTTTTGAATCAAATTTTAGAATGCCATTGGAGATCCTAAATTGTCAATAGCCAGATTATAGATCATTTTATTTGGAAAAACTGTCAAGATCAAAAAGATTTTTAAGGGGTAAGGTCAGGACATGGGAGAATGAGGGCTGGCTTGGTGCTTGCTGGCCCGAGGCCAGCACAGGGATGGGAAGCCAGCACAATATTTAGGATCTAGGGCAGGAGCCAGCAGGAAGGCATCATCCAGGCAGGTGCAGCTGTGGTTGCTGCTGCTGCTGCTGCTCCTGCAGGCATCAGGCACTGCACAGTCTTGCCTCTGCCACCTCCAGGCCAGACCCGCTACTGGCCCCTGTGGGGGAATCAGCTGTGCCATTGGGGTACAGGATGTACCCCTGGATTCATGAGTGCTTGTCCCTAATGGATTTGCCCTAGAGTTTGATTGGCACAGTGTGGATGATGTCAATTATGACAGTGTCACCAGGAACATCCCCCAGTACTGAAGCTCCTGTTGGAACATACCAGCACCAGTGCCAGGGCAGATCTGACCAACATCAAGAGGAAGGGCACAGGACCCTCCACCTTGTTCTGGAGCAACAGCATGTAAGGGAGTTCACAGGCTACTGGTTTGGGAGTATGTCCACCAGTAAGGCATTCCCAATGACACCTGCAAGAATTACTAGGCCAAGGGCCAGCAGTTAGACTTGGTTAGCCAGTTGGGATATGCACTAAAATGAGAGTTCCATGCCATTCAGAGCTGTGCCTTCTGAAAAGTGAGTGACTGCGGATCCCTCTCTGGGAAGAACACAACGACAGAAATCTACACAAATGGTCTCATCAGCTGTAATATAATGCTAACAACACCAGAGATATTTGTGTCCAACTCTGTAACAAGGCCTACATAATCAATCTCATTTTTGTGGCTCAGTGGGATGTCAACAACAGGACCAAGTACTAGATGGTCTGTAATTCACAGTGGACCCTGGGCAAGAGAGGCTGAATAAGGAGAGCACCCGACTCCTATAAAGATGGAAAGAACACCAGTTAACAACTTTATTATTGAACAGTTGGGGACCCAACTGTTTAAGTCAGATGTCTCTGGAAGAGCAGTTGTTTTGTTTTGTTTTTAAAGAAATGATATCATGAACTATAACCAGAGGATCCTATGGCAATATGCACCAGCCTGGTTAGTAGGACTGGGGTGATGGACTATATACTGTACAGCTAGCAGTGACACTAAGCAACCAGAAGAGGTGCCTGGCAACACAAGGACCTATGTGGCTGAAAGGACATTCCTGAGAATAAGCTGAAAGTGAGATGACCTCTACACCTGCACAGGACTAGTCCTCCTCCACAAAGACCACAGCAGCCAGCTACCTAGAAAGCAAGCTACCTAGCAGACAGGAAATTGTGGGACCAACAGAAGGTTTGATACTTTGTATTTGGTAACTGTAGTCTGTAACAGCATTTCTATAACATGTATACTCAGAAAAATTAGAAATTATATCCCACCTATGATTGTTATATCAAAGTGCATAAATGCATTCTACTGTCATGTATAACTAATTAAAACAAATTACAAAAATTAATAAAAATAAATAAAAAGAGGTAAAATAGTTCAGACATCACCAATTCTTATGTTACCTTGAAATCAATGGGGGAAGAGAGCAGTAACTTGGAATTCCCCACGTGAGGAATAAAAGATCCAACTTCAGGGGCTGGGGCCATAACTCTGGGGAGCTCTACATTACTTGCCTAGTATACACAAAGCCCTGGGTTCAATGCCCAACACTGGGGGCAAACACACCACTTTAGACAAAGAAAATAAATAAAAGTATTTTTAGAGAGCATTTACTGAACAAATGTCCTTTTGCACATATAAAAGGATCAAATGGAAAGAACAAAACAAAAAAGCACCATGGCTAATCGAAAAGACTCCCTCAACAAAATTAAAGAAGAAAAATCAAATTTAGAGCTAAAATTAAGATCCACACCCACCACAAACTTCCCTGCAGTCCTTCCCTACAAATGATCCAGCTGAAGGCTGATGCTCAAGTTCTGATAGAAACTGTTCTAGAAGCCTTCCCTAGAAGGTTAACTGAACTACAGTAAAACTGCTCAGAGGGCAGCAACACATCCTAAAGGCTTTGTTAAACAATTTATAAAAACATTCCTAAAACAGAGCTCTAAATCCCAAAGCCCCAGAATATAGAAATCTTCATTTCTATATCAGTGGGAAATTTTTTCTCTGATATAAAGAAACAAATTCAAAATAATTTAGTTGGATGAGCAGGCCATCCCCTTAATGTTATTATTGAGGCCACCACCCAATTCTTTGAAGAATTAAAAACAACTGTCCTGGTTGGGGTTGTGGCTCAGTGGTAGAGTGCTTGCCTAGCACATATGAGGCCCTGGGTTCGATCCTCAGTACCATGTAAAAATAAATAAAATAAAGGTATTATGTCCAATTACAACTAAAAAATAAATATTAAAAAAATAACAACTGTCCTTGCCTTACTGACTTTATAAAAACAGAAATGTGGCTCTAGGAGTAACCCTGAGCCACCCATCTTTCTTACTAATCTCAAACCTCTGCTGTTCATCACACAATACTTGCAGATACTGTAAAAAGTCTGGACAAAAAGGAACTGTCCTGCCCTAAGGGAGAAGAAAAGCTCAAATAGTAGCTGCCCTATGCCTCCGCCTGCTCAGTCAGCCACCCTGAGACCTCACATCAACTAGCCCTCAGCCTGGCTATAAGACCTGCAGGCTCTCAGGGCGGGTAATTTCAACTGCCCTTAAAAATGCCTGCTTGTAAAACAGTACCCTGAGAATTCACTGTTTGTTCCACACAAAACTTGGTAACTGGCAAACATGCCCCTGACACACCCAGAGCAGGCACTTTAGACATCTCCTACAGGACCTGAGAGCCTCTTTAAAATGCAGACTTCAAGGGAAAGAACTCTGGCTTAAGCCCCGGAATTAGGCCCGTTACTTTACTGTACTACTGCCTCTTGACATAAAATATGAGAAATTAATTTTTCCTGATAAACACCAATTAATACCCTTAATACTTTGGGGGGGGGATTGAATGCTGGGATGTTACTGGGATTGAATGCTGGGATGATTTACTACTGAGCTACACCCCCAACTCTTTTACCCTTTTAGCTTTTTGAGATAGAGTGTTATTAAATTTCTTAGGGTCTCACTAAGTTGTCTAGGCTAGTCTCAAACCGATGATCTTCCTGCCTCAACCTCCCGAGTCACTGGGATTACATGTGCCACCATGCCCAGAACACTTAAATTTTAAAACCCAATGCCTTTTTCCTTAGTTCATCTCAGAAAAATTAGCCTATCTATTCAGGGATGAAATCTACCAAATTATGCTATATCCATGTACAAACATACCACAATGAATCCAACTTGTATATACAATGGGGATTATATATATATATACACATTCACACACATATATATATATATGTATATGTGTGTATATATACACACACACACACAAAATGGGGATTATATATATGAGTGTATATTTATATGTGTGTGTGTGTGTATATGCACACATCCGGGGAAGGAGATTGAACAAATTATGCTATATGCATGTACACATGTGATAAAATGAATCCAACTCTTATGTATAATTATAATACACCAATGAAAAATGAATTTAATAAATAAATAAAAGAACCTGGGGGCAAAAAAAAAAAAAAGACTACCAAAAATAGTACATTGTTTAGGTAGAGATGGGGTTACAGAAGTGAGGTGTAGTCATGGGGAAAAAAAATAGCTTCTCTAGAGTAAAACAACCACCTGAGGTTTAGCACAACCTCCCCGAGACTACATATCAGGGCAAATAAAAAGAGCTTAAAGGTCTCTCTGACAAATATTGGTAAAAAGCTTTAGCCTTTGCATTGAACAGGGAAGGACTTATTCCATCTGCAAGAATACAATTCAAATAAAAGTCAGACAAAGATGAAGACCAAACCTTACACAAACTAGTGAGTCTGTACTCCTTTGAAAGTTGCAAGGTCTCTATTTTGTCTCTCTATAGGTATTTGTATATACATTATGTATATGTGGAATCTCTTCTTGCCTCTACCTACTAGTACTGCCAAATTATTTATAAAATCCTTTACAAGAGAGCCCTATTATAAATAGGTTTAAAAAATTAAGTGCTTATACAAGTTAAATATTCCTAAAAGTCTCAAAAATATAGGGACTGACCCAAATGTGTTAAGTTTATGTGATCTGTGTAAATCTTTGGTAAATAAAACTAGTTTAATATTGTTGGTTTAATAAAAGCAACTGTTTTTCAGAATTATTAGCACTGCATATGATAAACATTATATTTTTATTCTTCTTGAGTTTACTAGTCAAATACATTAATGTATTTAGATGTTCTAGACTGCACAGATTTGCTGGGCGTAATAGTGCACACCTGTAATACCAGTGGCTCAGGAGGCTGAGGCAGGAGAATCAGCAAAAGTGAGGCAGGAGAATCAGCAAAAGTGAGGTGCTATGCAACTCAGTGAGACCCTGTCTCTAAATAAAAATACAAAAAAGGGCTGTGGATGTGGCTCAGTGGTTGAGTGCCCTTGAGTTCAATCCCCAGTACAAAAAAAAAAAAGACAACACAGATTTTTATTTTAATTTAATCAAATTAAATCATCATTTTGACAAATTTTATTTCAACAGTAATTGGGTTTTATAATACATCTGCTTAGAGGTAGCTTCCAAAATCTTTTTGAGATCTTGAAACACTCAAGGCATACTAAGTTAAATTAAATGGTAGATATTCAGTGAATATCTATATCACTTCTAAAAAAGATTAAATATTAAAACATTAATTACTGAATATAAGTTTATGTACTTTTAGCTTCTTATTTTTTACATAGCTTATTGATATTTGGTTTTGTTGATAAACACATTTTGCCACAATGAGAAACTGGACAACAAAGAAGCATATATCTCTGGAAGCTGTTAGATGGCACACCTGCAAAATTTGCTACTATACTACAAAGTGCTGGCAAATATATATGACAGGAAAAGTCACAGTTTACTCCCTAGTTTTCTCTGGAAAGTAAAGGTTTATAGGGTTTAAAATTATAACCAATATATGTAAATCAAACAATTGGTATAATAATAAGAGTTAAGGGAAAAACTCTAAGAAAAGTATTCAAAAAATGTAGGCTGTCTTTCCTTTAAAAAAAGCGGGGTGGGGTGGGGGAGGGGTGGGGGGGGCAGTACCAGGAATGGTATCGCACACATGTAATCCCAGTGGCTTGGAAGGCTAAGACAGGAGGATCCCAAGTTCAAAGCCAGCCTGAGCAAAAGCAAGGCACTAAACAACTCAGTGAGACCCTGTCTTTAAATAAAACACAAAATAGGGCTGGGGATGTGGCTCAGTGGTTGAGTGCCCTGAGTTCAATCCCTGGTACCACCACCACCACCCCACCCTTCGCACACACACAGGCAAAAAAAAGACAGGAGCAGGAGTGGGGCTTTAGCTCAGTTGGTAAAATGCTTGCCTCGCTTACATAAGGCCCTGGGTTCAATTCCCAGCACCACAAGAAAAAAAAAAAAAAGGAGTAATTCTAGAGCAGTTACTTAGTAGTTTGTTCCAGAATGATCAAGAGCAAAGTGAAGGACAAAACCAGAATGAATACTGGAAATTACAAACAATATGTCTTGGGGATAAGAGAAGAGACAGAGAAAGAATGAGAATTCTAGGTGGCAATGATGGCTAAGATTGATTGTATTTATTACATTACAACATTTTAAAATGAGCTTTAATATTATTAGTATACTGATGAAAAATAAAGTTTAGTTTCTTCTTCTTCTTCTTCTTCTTTTTTTTTTTTTTTTTTTGTGTGTGTGTAAGGGATTGAGCCCAGTGGCATTCTCTCTTTCCTAGAACAAAGTTTCTTGGATTATGTTACTTCTGTTCTTGTTAAGAGATTACAAAAGATTTTTCTGACCCTTTGAGCAGTCTGCCTAGAAAACTGCTTAGTCTCATTGTTTACAGTCTCCTGAATTCATATGTTGAAAACTAATCACCAATGTGATGATGTTGGAAGAGGGGCCATTGGGGAGGCTTTGGGGCCACAAAAGCAGAGTCTCTGAAATGGGATTAGTGCCTTATAGAAGAACCCCCAGGGAGCTGCTTTGCCCTTTCTACCACATGAGGATGCAACCAGGAAGAACTGTCATAAAACAGGGAAAAGCTCTCACCAGACTCTGAATCTGCCTTGATCTTGCACTTCCCAACCTCCAAAACTGTGAGAAATCAGTGTTTACTGTTTATAAACCGCCCCAATCCATGATATTTTGTGATAGCAGCTTAAGTAAACTAAGATGGAAACAAAGATTGCCTGTCATATTACAACAACTTCCTGTGAGGTTCAGCAGTAAAGCATTTGTCTAGCATGTGCAAGGCCCTGGGTTCCATCTCTAGCACCACAAAAACAAATAAATGAGTAACTTCCTGTGTTTTTTGTTGTGGTTAGCACATCCTGGATTACTCTAGAAAAAAAAAAGTCTTCTCAATGTTAAAAGAACGAAAGTTTCTGTTTTGTTTTGTTTTTTGTTTTTGTAGTGCTGGGGATTCAAACCAGGACCTCATTCCTGCTAGGCAAGTGTTCTACCACTGAGCTACATCACAACCCTTGTTTTTCTTTTGTTTTTGTTTTGTTTTGTTTTTTTGTTTTTTTATGACCATGTTGCTTCCTATATTTACTTTCAAAATCTCTCATTGCCATTTTAGTTAAATGAACAACTAAGAATTATTTCACAGTGATCTGTGATTTTTGGTTAATCCAGTGTTTGAAACTTTTGACATTTTTTTTAACATTTTTTTTTAATTTTGCCTTTCCAAAATCAAATTCTAAATAAAACATTGGTCTCAGTCTGACTTCAAGATTTCCCCAGTAAGCCCTTGAAAATCTCCGAAGATTTGTTCTCACTTTGCCAAACATAGCTAAACTAATTAGGTTTGTCTGACTTGTTGAATTGCATGGAAAGCACTGTCAAATGAGAAGAGGAGCTTAACCTTTCCTAGGTTTTCTTCGTGTAGGTAAATGATACTAATCTAAGTATTTTAGGAATTATAAGAAATTCCTAGAACTCTGTCAGTGTCCACACTGCCCTAAATCCTTAAGCTTTTTTTATCGGATATGAGACAACAATGACAAAATGTTATCAGTTGTAATTTCAGTAATCTGAAAGTTGTATGCTACAGAAACAACAAAATTTCCTTGTCAGCCACATCATAATAAACATTGGATCATTACAGCCATTCTAATTCTAAGCCTTTTGTCACTCAGATAGCATCATTTAATTATGATGCTTTCCTGATAACTCCTGTGATCACCACCTAGCCAGGATGCTTTATCATCAACAAAAGACTGAAGCTCATGGAAAGGACTGTGGCAGGTGTGCTTGGGGACAGGCTTCTTATGGCAGCGCTTCAGTAACTTTGAGCTCAGACCACTGGACTGAGGACGGATTGCTAAAACCCTTGTGGAGAAGGTGGTGGCTCGTCAAACTGCTAACCCAGAGCAGATTAAAGAGACCAAATGAAATGAACTGTTGAAAATTATTTTAATCTTCATGGTTTTCTAATGTTCTATTTTCTGGATATAAGGAACCCTCTTCTCTTTTCTTCTAAGCTATCACCTACTCACAAAGATGTGGCAGATTATACCTTCACAAACAAAACTGAAACATTTACCTTTTTCTCCCTAGCAAACTCCTCCAGGATTTGGAAACTCCTATTGAATATTCTTATTTTCATAGCATTATAGTTATTTGCATAAATTCATTAAGAATCTGTCCTACTTGTAACAGTTCATAATTGAAAAAATTGGTTGAATTACCAAAGCTTGTGTAATGTCGTCTTTGAAAATGTGCATAGAACAAAATATTCATATTTTAAGGAACTATGATTGACTTTACAAAGCCAGCACTTACAAAGCCCTTTTTGAAAAAACCAGCCTGGTATCTGGCTTACAGCAGCCTCAGCCTTACAAGTGATTAAGGAATTCCTAGCAAGGCCAAGGTCCTAGAATACTTAGGGAACCTTAGGAAGAAAGGAATGCAGATCTATAGGTACCATGGAAGAAGTCTGATGATGAGTTCTTGCCTGGGTTTCTGGCATTGAGAGTCTTCTGAAGGTCCAACCTGAGATTTCTTATAAAAGTTCTGTCGAGCAAATTTTAAAAAGCCTATATAGTCAATCATCATTCTTGCTGTATTTATGTTTATCATCAGAGCAGATTTAATGGGACTAGATTTATTTGATGATTTGAGAAAGAAATTTTATGTTTCAATGAAAAAGTATAACCCATCCCAGATTCTAGTCCTGTTAATTATCTTTGAGCTATTTTTCATCCCTTTGTAAACTGGCTTTTGCCATCTTGCCCATATTATCAATGATTAATATTTCTATTTTTTTTCTCCTAATGTGTCAACAACTGAAAATTAAAACCTAAATGCCCAGACTCTTATTAAGGCTTTTCATTGTCTTGTCCCCAAACCTCACATATTGAGGCTGGATGGCTTGATATAAATTTCAAAGGGCTTACTACAATAATTTCTGCCATTCGAGAAGTTCGTCAAACCCCCATGATCTTTCATGTTCTGCTCTGGGAAATAATGTAATTGTGACACTAATGTTCTTACCCCTTCCATCAAGATGCTTCCAGTCCAATATCTAAAATGTTCTCAACTACTGTTCTCTGGACTCAGAAACTAGATTTATAATTTACTACAATCATTAATCTTTGTTTTGCTTTTTTGTTCCTCATGCTAATCTATGCTTTTTCCCCTGTGCAGATCTCTTACCTCACATTTCCTAACTAGAAGCTTCTCTCCACAGCAATCTACCTAGCTTCTTTTGTAAGTGTGAAAATTCAAGGGAAGTTTCAGAGGAAGAAAGGTGAGGATCCACCCAAACGCCCAGAATTGGCATCAAGACTATTTTAAAGTGAAAACATTTGAGCTAAAGAAGGAACAGAAAGAAACCTTATCTGAATTTCTAATATTGAACTAAAACAGAGTCCAGAAAATAAACCTCCCTCCCAAGGGAGTTTCCTATGAATTCAGCTGCCATGCAGACAGGCCACTTCCTGCCCATATGCAGTAGTGTCAAAAAAATAAAAAAACTTCCAAAACATCTCAGCAACTCCTAAAAAAAAAAAAAAAAAAACACCCTTTGTTCGGTTTGACATATAAATCTTTTACTTCTCTCTATTCGGGGAGTAATTCATCATTGAGTACTCCCACATGTACTCATAAACAAACCGTGTCTTCTCTACTGTTACTCTATTATCAGTTAACTTTCAGACCACCAAAAACTGGACCCAATTAAGAAAAGTTTTCCTATTAACATAATAATTTCTTCTTATATTCTTCTCATGTTGGATTACAACAATTCTTCACCACTTTAAGAGAAATAATGATAGAAAACATATTAATACAGGCAAAGAATTCCAGTAAATGGGAAATTTCCATTATGTAAAAACGCAAGTTTATAATTGAGTCAGTAGGTGGCACCAAAGAAAAAAGAAGTATATCTTGATAAATGCACACATCACTGAGTCCTGGAAATCAAATAAAAGCTACTCCTTCAGATGGTCTGTGTTCTGTTTTATCCTTAAGTGTCCTATTTCAATGTAGTTTTAAATTGAAAATTGCCTAAAGGTCTTTTTGAAAGGAAACAAAAAAATTACAAATAAAACTTAAAAACTACTTAGAGGGCTGGGGCTGTAGCTCAATAGTAGAGCACTTGCCTCGCATGTCTAAGGCACTGGGTTCAATTCTCAGCATCACCTATAAATAAAATGAATAAAATAAAGGTACATCAACATCTAAAAAATACATTTAAAAAAATACTTGGAAAAAAATTTCATGTATTCTTGCCAAAAACTGATTTGGGGCATCTATTTTTTCTGGGTTACACACAAATTATATCATATTGAAAATATATGAGGTGTTCCCAGCTGTACATCTGCAACCTGTGATCCACTGAGAGAAGCAAAAGGTACTCACAGAGAAATCTGCCCCCTAAACTGGGAAAATAGAAGTGTTCTGGCAGTCTCTGAGCAGTTTTAAAATTTCAAATGACAGTGTAGGAACTGTACCACCATCTTTAGAACCACAGAAAGTCCTTCTTCAATAGTAGCCTTTCCACAGACTAAGCCAGGAAAGGACTAAGCCCTAGCAACCCCACAGAAAAAGCTGTGAATGCTGTTGGTTGTTTTTTGGTACCAGGGATTGAACCCAGATGCCCTTTACCACTGAGCCACATGCCCAGACCTTTGTGGATTTTATTTAGAGACAGGGTCTTGCTGAGTTGCTTAAGGCCTCATTAAATTGCTGAGGCAGGCTTTGAATTCTCGATCTTCCTGCCTCAGCCTCCCAAGCCACTGGGATTACAGGCATGTGCCACCACTCCAGGCTGTTTGTTTCTTAAAAGATATATTCAGCAATGTCAAGAGAGAATGCTTTCTTAAATTCTTAAAGATACCTCAAAAATCCATTTTGCCATTCATTCTTCCATATCCCAAACCAACATCAAAGCAGCACATCACAGAAGATGAACTTATTAAACTTCTTTGGCTATTGGTCAGAATTAAAAAGATGAAAGAGAGATGCTACTCCTCTGTCCACAATGACAACACTCTGACAGTCAAGGTGGTGCTTCTCCCTGAGCCCTCCTCCTAACAAGGTTCAAGCTATTGGCCTCCACTTACCCTGGCAAATTCCATGGGTTTAGGAAGAAGGCACATGACCATGACATCAAAGCGAACATCACATACTGTCTTCAACCACTTGGTGACAAACTGTGGCTTCAGTTTTTCTACCAAGCTTCCAACTTCATCATCCATCATGTATGCTGTGGAGTGAAACCACTGAAATACCATGGCCACCAGCCGGGCCAAACTTTCTGTAGGCGTGTTCTCACTGGGTGTGCACAGGCTCACCTGGGGCAGAAAGAGTAGACACTTGTTCAGTCTCCGTCCTTCATTACAAAATTACTGCATGTACATTTATAGGCAAAAAAAAAAAAAAGCAATGTTCCAGAAAATCTATTTGAAACAGGCAGTTTTATAAATGATGATCATTTATCCAGAAATTATGTTCCTCTCTACAGGGACAGATGGAGTGCAACAATAATGTCCCCTCAAGATTCTGCCTCCCAATAGCATTTTTTTCCTATAAGAAATCTATTACATAACCTAGCTAGATAATGCTTCCTAAAATTAAGTCCATGAAGTGATATTTCATGAATATCTTCAAAGAAAAATAATATACATACGTTTCATTTCTAACATGATCAGATTTAGGTAAGAATTTTGTAGAAGTAATAATTCTAATACTTTGAGGCCCCTACTTTATTACCATATTATAAGTAGATTTAAAAAAATCATTTATTCATTTATTTGGAGATAATCTTTTATTCAGTATTGTAGCAGGGTATAAGAATACAAAAAGTAAAGAAAGCACTGCCCCTGCCATCAGAGTTCCCAGCAATAGTAGCCATGGTATTATTAGATAACAAGTTCTTGGAAGCAAGACATGCAAAATCAACAATTAAATCCCAATTTGGTAAAGACTTTTTCAGGAAACTGTGTGCAAGCATAAAAGAAACACATCACTATGGAGACTTAATCCATGTCTGTAGCCAGCAAAATAAATGAATAAATAAAAGCCTGCTTCTCTGCACAATCAGTGCATTTGGCTGGCTTCAGGTTTTAGATCTATATGGTTAATCTCCACTGAATAAGAGTTGCAGTGGAATCAGTCAGTTGCTATTACTGATTCCTTGTGTAAGTTTGGCTGTGATTTCCGTAGTGTACAAGAACCTGACTTAAATATACATAAAGCTCCATAGAAACGGCTTTCAAGAAAAATTTCATGTACATGAAAGAAAGGATGTAAGTTATCTGTAAATTATGTTGAACCCAGTACTTTACAATCCATACTAGCAAGTTTCCCATTTGCTCCTTGTCAAGAAAGTGCATTTCAACCAAGCAAATATGTGACATTGTAGGTTTCAATGCCTAAGTGTTTATTAAAGTCAACCAGGGAGCTTTTTAAAACATTTCCAGAACTATAGGTAAGATCTAGACACTGTTAGTTTCTAAACATTTTCTTAGGTAAATATAATGGGCAACCCAGAGCTGACAGCCACTGCACCTCAAAGTATACAGCCCTAAGATTAATTTATAAGCACTAAGATAATTTTTCAATATTTAGTATTTACTCCTTTCAAAAGAACAGGAGAAATCCCTCATCAGTGCAATAAAAAACAAGAAAGCAGAGAATAGTTAACTTCTTTTTCTTACTAAGAACCATATTCCAAATTGACTAAGCAGCCTCTGGTCGTGTTTATCATCGTCCTTGTTATCAAAGTCAGCATTATCCAGGGAATGGTGGGAAGAGGAGAGGCCCAGCTGCCGCCGGCGATTCAACTCATGTTCCCGCTGCTCAGCATGGAACTCGGCTTCTTTCAATAAGCTGACAAAATGGGGTGATTTCAAATTAGATTATGGAAAAACACACTGCAAATCATAACCTATCCAGAGCAACTAATTCAAGCATCACAGATCACCTCCTTTAAATTGGTGTGAATTACATAAAGAAGCCTAATTTCATTTTTTTACTATTTTGTACTCTATTCCCATTTCAAAGATGAACAAACAAACTGAGGCACAACCAGGCTACTGCCTCCCATCAATTATAAAAAAGCAGAACTGATGTCTCTAATTTCTGGTTCACCAACCATCCTACTGTGAGTCCATTCTTCTTCACGTCTACCATGAAGGCATATAGATAGGAAATGTATGATTCAAGGAGAAACTGAGCACCTGTATCCAAATGGAAAAATATTCAATATTTGGTATTCAAAGACCTGAAATGAAGACTCCTTTTCAATTTGCTAAACAAATAACAACTTTAAAAATAATAATGTTGATAAGGGTTTAGCAAAAACTAATAACTTCATATACACTGTTGGCATTGTAAATTCATATACATGCTTTGGAAAGCAATTTACTAAATTATCAAGAACAATTAAAATATTCAGACCCTTTGATTAGTTAACCCACATCTGGTAATCTACCCTAAGAAAGTAAAGAGCACAAGAAGAGCATTATGCACAAACATATTAAAGAGTTCTTTATAAAATTTGAAAAATTGGACGCAATCTAAATATCTAATGGTGGAAGTAAATAAGTTATATCTAGATGAATATGATATATTCACTAAAAAGTGATAAAATACGGAACTTCACAACGCTGAAAGAGCTAATTATATAATGTTGTATCAAAAAGAGCAGCAGATTCACTGTGATTAGAGTTATATAAATAAAACTTGAATTCGAATGAAACTAGATGATGTGCAAAACTAACCATGATGACAGTATGGCTGTTTGGTTTTGTTTGTTTTGTTTTCTGTTTCCAAACTTGCCATGATGCTTGATTTAACAAACATTTCTTCTACTCTGTGTCAACAGCTGGGATAAGAGAAACAGAAAAGACCCTCTCTGTCCTTAAAACTTACATTCTAACAGTGGTGTTTTTGTTTTGTTTTTAATCTTGCTTCCTTGGATATTACGTATATTTTTAAAAGAATAAGAACAACAAGTATAGAGATTATCATTTCAAATGCTGATTTCTCCTTCATCTAATAGAAGGAGAAAACCCCTGTAGCCTTCAGATCGGGCCCTGTCTCAATTCCTGGGCCTCAAACTTGACCTCAGTACCACAGAACTTGGAGTCCTTCCCCCCGCCCCCCCCCCTTCTTGCTCACACGCAAAAGATTTGTTCCTGTGGCTTTGCTGCTCTCCTTACTGGCTAATGCTGCTGTCACTCAAGGCAGGCATCCCTATCCCCACCCCTCACTCTGATGAGGTCTCCAGTTACCTATTACCCCTGGCTCAGGGCTGTCATTGCTCATTAGAGTGGTTCACAATTACAAACTTGTAAGTTCTTCTAGTCCCTGCCTGAGTAATTAGAAGACACTTCCGTCTCCCAAGTGCCTAGTGCAATGCCTGGCCTGTACCTGGCATTGGACAAAAATATTTATTGAATTCACAATTGAAAGCATCATCGTGGCCACTCTGCAGGAAGGTGAGCTGCTAGACTGCGGGCATCCGAACTTGGGTTTGGATGTAAGCTTCTTGGTGCACCAAGGTCAGTGCGGACACAGGGCGTCTTCAGAGACACCTCTGGCTAGCTGCGTTACCTAATCACCGCCTCCACCGCGCAGACCAGCTCCTCGGCACCGCACTCCCGCGTGTTGATCGGGGGTGGCGAGGTCTGATAGAGGTGGGTCTCCGCCGCGGCCCCCACCTCATTACTGTGATGATTCGAGTGGCATCTTTTGCAGTACCGAACAGGCCTGTTTCCGTGACGACCGCAGCACCCTGCGGAAAAGCAGGTGACGACTGCTCTTCTAACATGGGAACTGCAGTTCTAGAAGCAAAAGTGATGAAATCAGTTAAAAACTGATCCCTTAGGTAAACTTGGCTAAGAACTAAAATAATGGAAACTTAAGGGACCACCAGAAGTTAACAGCTCATTTCAAAGTACTGCTGGTTTCCAAAATGCAGGTTATTCTCTAATCAGTGAGATTCCAGTTGTAGTCAAAAAGAAAGGTGAAAGGTGTCTTCTAGTGAGAGGGTAAGAAACATTCCAAAGATCAGTAGAACTGTACTGAAAAGCCAGGGGATGAGGACACTTTCAGGATTATTTGGAGTTAATGATTCAAGAGCTTTCAACAGAAATATAAAGAAAAATTAGAACTGTGGTTTAGAGAGAGCACATCAGAGTAGGAAAGGAAGAATTTAACTCCCGGAATAAACTCTTTCAAAATTATTTTATCCACCACTGGAAGAGCAGATTTCCACAGCAGCTAGTCTGTCCTTGTTGCATTCAAGGACAAGAAGGTGCCATGCTGTGCTGAGTTGATGGCCCCAAAGCAAGCCTCTCACTCTCACCAACACACTCTGAAGACCTGAAGAACGCATCAGTGGACACCACAGGACATGCCAAAACACAGCCAGAACCGTTCACAGAATCAGCTGCTGAAATCAACCACAGGAAGCATCAACAGATAAAGTGATGGTGGGCGGGGGGAGTCGGGTGGTGCAGCATAATAGATTCCTAAGCTCAGGGGGCTGTTGTCAGAGCTGCCCTGACAGGAGGCCAGAAATTAGGCAGCATCCAAGGAAAGCAATCTGAGGACCAGGCAGGACACTCCGACATCAAAAACAAATGGTCAAAAAACCACATGCCTTGAGCCTGTTATGATGCTTCCACCACATGTTCAATGTCAGAGCTCTTCAGCCTTTCAATGGTGCTTGTAAAGATGTGAACACTTCTGGGGCATGTCATCTTTAAGAACTCAGAGGTTGGCAAAGCTTTGAGAACGCTCCAGGACAGATATCCCCATGGGAGATGGAAAGAAGAAAGCAAGCCCAAAACCTACATAGAACTGTCGACACTAATGAATCGTCATGGGAACTACCATCTCAAAGCAAAGTTTGTTACACTTTGATCATAAGGCTGCTGACTCTGGATCTAGTGCTAGAAACTCAGTTCCGAATAGGACTCAGACTAATACATCATCAGCCCCTGTATTTTACAAAACATCAATCTCTTCATCGGGTAGCTACATCTTTATTGTCTTTTTTTTTATTGGTTGTTCACAACATTACAAAGCTCTTGACATATCATATTTCATACATTAGATTGAAGTGGGTTATGAACTCCCAATTTTACCCCAAATGCAGATTGCAGAATCACGTCGGTTACACATCCACAATTTTACATAATGCCCAATTAGTAATTGTTGTATTCTGCTACCTTTCCTATCCCCTACTCTTTATTGTCTTAAGAGTTTAAAATATTTCTAGTGTATTTTCTTTTTACTAATAATTCTGGGGGGAAAAAAATCATTTGTTGTGACTCCTAAAAAAAAAAAAAATCATTTGTTGTGACTCCTTATCTTCTTTGGCATCCAAATCAGCCTGACTTTTCCAGAATGGGTTGTTTTTCCTGAGATCAACATCTCTTTCACCCTCACAGTTTCCCTTTGGAAGTACATGAATTATTGGTTTGGGGCTCCTTCTGTTCACCCACCAAACATACCACTATACCAGCTGAGCCACATGTATCAGGATGTATTCTGGTGTTGATTTTTTTCCTCTCAGTTAGTTAAGTTTATTGCACAACCCTCCCCCTAAAATATAGGGAGGATTTCCTATACTGAAATCTTAACCTCCAGGGTGATGATATTAGTAGTAGGGCCTTTAAAAGGTAATTAAATGGTCACAAGGGCTACCCTGCATGACTGAAAATAGTGGCCTTTTAAAAGAGGTCCAGGAGAGCAAGTTCATTCCCATTTCACAAGAGGAGGCAGCAAGAGGTACCACATATGAGAAACAGGCCCTCACCAGACATTAAATCTGCTGAGGCTTGTTTGTAAGCACCCAGTCTATGGTATTGTGTTGTGGCAGCCCAGAGAGACCAAGACAGTGATAATTAGTCTTTGGTCCTACAGGAGTTCCACTGTTACATAAACAAGAGGATGTGGACATAAGTTAGTTGGCAGTTATTGGCTATATATAATATAGCCCTGAGTTAAGGTCTACTAGTTCCCATCCTATTTTCTACTGCCCAAATGCCATCCAAATCCTAATATCATTTCCAAATTTTCTGACTTTTTGCTATAGATTTCTTGATTCATTATGTACAAGAAAAGGGAACTTTTCTTATTATAATTATATATGATCAGTGTGACATTTTGCTATGGTTTATGTAGAATGGACAATTCAGATATACAAAGAAAGGGAAATGTCCACAACCCTTCCAAAAGATTGAGTTATATAAATAAAGATGACATCAGAAAGAAATCTAGTAGATTCATAGCTGTATTATGGATACAACAAGAAAATAAGAGATGTCCATTATATACCTATCATAACATTTATTCCTCAAATAAATGCTTATTTGTGGCCATTACTGTTGACCAATTGCCCATTTGCTTTTTTATTTTGTCCTACTGTTTGTTTTCACCCATATTCAAACAGCAGACAGTGACTCCCTATGTCATGCCTTATTCTAGTCCCTGTTATCTAGAGGCCCTTCCAACTATTTTTAACCGATAGAGTCTATTTCCCCTCCTCCTGAATCTGAGATGGCCTTGGGACTATCTTTTAACCACTGGAATATATCAGATGTGATAGTGTGTGATTTCAAGCTTCTGTGTCAAGAGGTCTTGTACCCACCACTCTTGCTCTCTTGGGACACTGCTGCCTTGGAGGGACTATCAAGGCTAGCCTCCTGGGGATGAGATACCTCAAGAAGAGAGGGTGTTCCAGCCCTTCCAGCCATCCCAGCTGATGCCCCAGACATGAGGGTAAGGATATCTGGGGCCATCCAACCCCCGACCTGCCCACTGAATGACAATGCTTGCACATATGAGTCTGGACAAGACCAGAAGAATTGCCCAGTTAATCCAGGTCAAATTTCCAGTCTACAGAATTGTGAACATAAATAATTAGCTATTATAACAAGATGATATGTTTTGTTATGCCATAATAGAAAATGTCTCCAGAAGTAAGGTGCAGCCATAGCATAAGCTAAAAATATGCAGCATTGGTGTTGGAACCAGGCAGCGGTGGAATCTAGAAAAGCAGTCAAACATGAAATAATGCAAAATGGAAGAGGTTTAAAAAGGCAGTAAGGAAAATGGTCTTTGGAAGCTAGAAAAAGGAAACCTGTATTTTATAGCATGTATACACCACTGTAGAGCAAGCCACTCTGAGACTCAGAGGTATAAGTCTCACCATCCTCTCCATTAAATAGTAGGGATTCTAAGAACCTTAAAGGCATTATTCCCAGCTGCCTCACAGACTCAACAATATAAAAGAATTTATCTCAGACTGGTTTGTGCATTTAACTTGTGCCTACTGAAGTAGGTTTATAAACTGCTACATTAAAGGCCACAATGTTTTTAATGAAATTATATCAATGTGGACTGAAAGAAATACATACTGAGAGCCTCAAAAGAAGATGCTTTTGAAATTCCACATTTTTGTGATGAAAAAGTAAACTAATATGACTACTTAATTGTAAAACAGGCTACTTTTTATAGAAAAAAAGATGGGTGTCTCCCAGACGGTGGCGCCAACAGCCAAGAAATCAACTCCCAGGAATTTAGGGAATAACAGACGCCCTGTGCTAGGCTGAATCTCAGTATCACTCTCATTCCCTCATTCTGCAGAAGAGTATTTCTACAGGAGTGATGTGGAAATGATGAGAGGAATGTCCAGCAGGGTAATATACTAGACACTCCTCTCATCAATAAGTGGAGTTTATTTCCATTCCTTGAATCTGGATGGGGTTGCAACTGCTTTTTTAAAAAAATATATTTATTTTAGTTTTCCGCGGACACAACATCTTTGTTGGTATGTGGTGCTGAGGATCGAAACCGGGCCGCACGCATGCCAGGCGAGCGCGTTACCGCTTGAGCCACATCCCCAACCCCGTTGCAACTGCTTTAATCAACAAAATACTGCAGGCTGGGAATGGCAGTACATTCCTGTAATCCTAGCTACTCAGGAGGCTGAAGCAGGAGAATCATTCAAGGCTTGCCTGGGAAACCTAGCAAGACCCTGACTCAACAATTTTTTTTTCTTAAAAGCTAGAGATGTAGCACAAAGGTAAAGCACTTGCCTAACATGTTTGAGGCCAAGAGTTCAATCCCCAGGAATGGGAGGAAAAAAAAAAAAAACCAGCATGACAGAAGTGATGCTTATATGACTCTCAATGCCAAAGATACGTGGTTTGCATCTGGCTATCTTGAAACATTCTCTCTTTAGAAGCCTCCTCATCAGGATATTCCTCCTGGAACTCTGGCCAAACCACATGGAGAGGTTCCATGTTTAGGTCTCTGGTCAGCAGAACTCACTAACCATGTCTTCTAGTCATTTCATCCCATAGCCCAAACATGACCTGGAAGCCTCTAGATAATTCCAGTTCCAGGTACTCAAGTCTTCCCAGATGAGGCCCCAAACATTCAGAGACAGGTTATCTCCACTATGCCTTCTCCAAGACTCTGACCCACAGAATCTGTGAACATAATTCAGGGCTTGTTTTATGCTGCCACATTTCTTATGCAGTGCCTGCATATAATAAATAAATGTATATTTATTTATGTATAAAAAATATTTATACATATATATAAAAAATAACTAAAAGTTACTCTATCATAGCGCAACATCAAGTCTAAACAGTATCAGCAACAAAATATTTCTTCCAAAAATATTTTTTATTTTTTATTAGAGCATTATAGTTATACATAATAATTGTCTTCATTTTGATAAAAGCATATATGCGTGGAATTTGATTTACCCCATTTCAGTCCCATTCTCCTACCCTCTTTGTTCCCTCCTCTCTTCCCTACCCATATTCTCCTTCCTCTATTCTAGGATCGTCTTTTCCCTCATTTATTTATTTAATTTTGATTTATGCTCTCTACATACACATAAAGGTGGAATTCACTGTGGCATATCAATTTATGCACCTGGTCATATATACTGGCTCTCCTCCCTCCTTCTTCTTCTACTCCACTGATCTTCCCTATATTTTTAAGATAGTCAATCCACCTTTTCCCCCCTAATTTTGCCCTAGTCTGCAAATGAGAGGAAACATTCAACCCTTGATTTTCTGAGTCTGTTCTTGTTTCACTTAGCATGATGTTCTCCATTTCTATCCATTTACTGGCAAATGCTATAATTTCTTTCTTCTTTATGGCTAAATAAAACTCCATTGTTTTATATACCACATTTTCTTTATCCATGCATCTAGCATCTGGGCTGGTTCCATCATTTGGCAATTGTGAATTAAGCTGCTGTAAATACTGAAGTGGCTATATTACTATCATTTGCTGAGTGTAGGTCTTTGGGATCAATACCAAATAGTGGAATAGCTGGGTCATATGATGGTTCCATTCCTGGTTTTTTGGGGGGGAATCTTCATACTGCTTTCCAGAGCAGTTGTACTCATTGCAGTCCCCACAACGATGCATGAACATATCCCCCCCACCACATTCTCCTCAGCATTTGTATTCTTGATAACTGCCATTCTAACTGGAGTGAGATATAATCTTGGTGTGTTTTGATTTGCATTTCCCTGATTGCCAGAGATGCTGAACACCTTTTCGTATATTTGTTGGCAGTTTATGTTTCTTCTTTGGAGAAAGGTCGAAGTTTAGTTCTTTAGTCCACTTATTAGTTGAGTTATTTGGGTTTTGGGGGGGAGTACCGGGATTAAACTCAGGGATACTCAACTACTGAGCCACATCCCCAACCCTATTTTGTATTTTATTTATTTTATTTAAACCCTATTTTGTATTTTATTTGCTGAAGCTGGCTTTGAACTTGTGATCCTCCTGCTTCAGCCTCCCGAGCTGCTGGGATTACAGGTGTGAGCCACCATGCCCGGCTGTGTTATTTGGGTTTTTGTTTCTTTCTCTGTTTTGCTATTATGCTTTTTTAGTTATTTATATATTCTGGATATTAATCAGAGGAATAGCTTACAAAGCTTTTCTCCAATTCTATAGGCTCTATCTTAATTAATCATTTCCTTTACTGTACAGAAACTTTTTAATTTGATGGCACCCCACTTCTTAATTACTTTATTTCTTGAACTTTAGGGTCTTCTTAAAGAAGGGAAGTTGGTGTCTGCACCAATATGATGGAGTGTTGACCCTATGTTTTCTTCTAGCAGTTGCAAAGTTTCTGGTCTAATTACAAAATCTTTGATCCACTTTGATTAGACTTTTGAGCAGGGTGAGATATAGGGATGTAGTTTCATTCTTCTACAGATAGATATGCAGTTTTCCCAAAACCATTTGTTTAAAAGGTTATCTTTTCTTCAACATATATTTTTGTCATCTTTGTCAAATATCAGATGACTATTAGGTATGTGGGTTTATCTCTGTCTCCTATTCTAGTCCATTGGCCTCCGTGTCTATTTTAATGCTGACGTCATGATGTTTTTGTTACTATAGCTCTGAAGTACAATTAGAGATCAGGCATTGTGATGCCTCCTGCTTTGCTCTTTTTGCTTAGGATCGCTTTGTCTATTCTGTCTCTCGTATTCTTTCAAATGAATTTTAGGGCTGTTTTTTCTAGTTCTGTGAGGAATGTCACAGGCATTTTTATGGGGATTACACTGAATATGTATGTTGCTTTTGGTAGTATGATCATTTTGAAAATATTAATTCTTCCTCTCCAAGAACATGGGAGGTCTTTCCATCTTCCAAGGTTGTCTTCAATTTCTTCCTTCAGTGTTCTTCAATTTTCATTGTAGAGATCTTTTACTTCCTTGATTAGATTAATTCCCAAGGTTTTGTTGTTTTGTTGGTTTTTTGTTTTTTGTTATTGGGAATGGGACAGTTTTCCTAACTTCTTTCTCAACATAATCAATACTGAAGTATAGGAAAGCTACTGATTTATGAATGCTGATCTTGTATCCTACTTTGCCAAATTCATTTTTCAGCTCTAGAAGTCTTCTAGTGGAGATTTTTGGGTCTTCTAGATGTAGAATCATATCATCGGCAAACAGATAATTTGATGACCTCTTTTCCTATTTATATACCTTTAATTTCCTTATCTTGCCTGATTGCTCTAGATGGAGTTTCAAAAACTATATTGAATAGAAGTGGTGCAAGTGGATATCCTTGTCTTGTTCCTGATTTTAGAAGAAATGTTTGTAGTTTATATTCAGTCAGTATGACACTGGCTTTGGGTTTATCATATATATATATTCTTTATAATGTTGAGGTAAGTTTCTTCTATTCCTAGTTTCTCCAGCATTTACAACATGAATGAGGGCTGGGTTTCTTCAAACCCTGTTCTGCATCGATTGAGATGATTATATAATTCTTATCCTTTATTCTATTTATGAAGTGAATCACGTTTATTGATTTGCTTATGTTGAACCAACCTAGGATGAAACCCAATTGATCATGGTATGTTATTTTTTCATGTATTTTTTAATGTAGTTTGCTAATATTATATTACAGATTTTTGCATCTATATTCATCATTGCTATTGATCTTTGGTCTTATTTCCTTCATGTATCTTTTTCTGTTTTTGTTATCAGGGTTATAGTGGCTTCATAGAATGTACTTGGAAGTGCTCCTTCCTTTTCTATTTCCTGGAAAATTCTGAGAAAGATTGGTGCTAGTTCTTCTTTAAAGGTCTGGTAAAACTCAGCTGACAATCCATCTGGTCCTAGAATTTTTTTTTTTTGTTGGAAGGTTTTTAATTGCTGTTTCAATTTCATTATTTTATATCGGTCTGCTTAGGTTCTCTATATCTTCCTAGTTCAATCTGGACAAGTCATATGTGTCTAGAAACTTGTCAATGTCTTCTGGATTTTTCAGTTTATTGGAATATAAATTTTCAAAATAGCTCTTAGTGATCCTCTGGATTTCAGCAGTGTGTGTGGTAATATCTTCTTTCATCTCTTATTTTGTTTATTTGAGTCTTCTCTCTTTCTTTTGGTTAGTTTGGTTAAGAGTTTATCAATCTTACTTATCTTTTCAAATAATTTGTTGCACTGATCCTGTGTATTGTTTCTTTATTCTCAATTTCACTAATTTTGGCCCAGATATTACTTGTTTCCTGTCTCTACTGATTTGAAATTAGTTTATTCTTCCTTCTCTAAAGCATGGAGGTAACGCATAAGCTTATTTATTCTCAAATAAATCTATTTGAGATCTATTTTTTGAATACAAGCACTCAGTGCTATAAATTTTGCTCTTAGAACTACTGCCCTGGAGATTTTTATATGTTTTATCTCTGTTCTCATTTGTTTCAAAGAATTTCTTGATTTCTTCTCTCATTTCTTCTATGATTCATTTTCGATATTCATGTGTTTATGTGGTTTCTATTATTTTTTTCTTGTTATTGATTTCTAGTTTTATTCCATTATAATCTGATAGGATGCAAGGGATATGTCAATTTTTTACATTAACTAAGACTTACTTTGTGACCTTGAATGTGGTCTATTTTGGAAAAGGATCCATGAGCTGCTGATAAGAAAGTAAATCCAGCTTTCTTGGGATGAGATATTTGGTAGATATTTGGTAGATTCGTGTTAGATTCATTTGATTTATAGTATTATTTAGGCCAAAGATATCTTTATTGATTTTATATTTTGGATGATCTGTCTATTGGTGACAAGGGTATTGAAATCAATCAGTATTATTCAGTTCTGAGATTTAATGTCAAGAAGTATTGTGTTCATGTGTGTGTGTGTGTGTGTGTGTGTGTGTGTGTGTGTGTGTATGTGTCTAATTAGGTACACTGAAAATTTGGGATATATATATTTATTATCATTATATCTTCTTGCTGCATTATTACCAATATATAGTGGCCTTCTCTGTTTCTTCTAATTAATTTTTGCTCAAAATCTACTTTGTCAAATGAGAATAACTACTCCTGCTTCCTTGCATGGAATATTTTTTTCTCATCATTTTATTTTCAGTCTGTGGGTATCTTTGCTCATGACATGAGTACCCTGAAAACAGAATATTGTTGGATTTGTTTTTTAATCCATTCTGCTAATATATTTCTTTTAATTGGAAAGTTGAGGCCATTTACATTCAGTGTTTCCACAAATATGTATTGTTTTATGCCATTTCAGTTTATTTGCTGTATTTAATTCCATTTTTATTTTCATTTAGCTTGTTGCTCTTCTATTGATCTTCATCTATTTGAGAACTTTGGGGTTTTTTGGGGGTCCCTTTATGTGCAGTATATCTTTAAGTATTCTTTGTAGTGATGATTTAGTGATCATGGATCTTTTAGTTTATCCTTGTCACTGAAAGTTTTTATTTTGAAAGGTAGTTTTGCTGGATATAGCAGTCATAGCTGGAAATTGTCTGCTTTTAGAGCTTGAAATATCTCATTCCAGGTCCTTTTGATTTTAGGATCTCAGTTGAGAAGTCAGAAGTCAGACTTATTGGTTTGCCGCTAAATGTGACCTGGTACTTTTCTCTTGCAACTTTTAATATTCTGTCCTTATTTTACATGTTAGGCATTCTAATTATTATGTGTCTTAGAGAAGCTGTTTTGACCTTTTCTATTTGGTGTCCTGTAGGCTTCCTATAAGTGGATGTCTATCTCATTTCTAATATGGGGAAATTTTTCTGTTACTATCTAACTGAAAATATTCTCAACGCATTCAGCCTGTATCTCCATGTTCTCTTCTATCCCGATGACTCTCAGGTTTGTTCTCTTGATGCCATCCCTGAGTTCTTATATATTCTGATCATGGTCCTTTTTCTTTTTCCTTTATTACATACTGAGTATTCAAGTTCATATATCCCATCTTCAAGGCCTTAAGTTCTATCTTCAAGGTGTGAAGTTCTGTTTTCTATGCAATCTAATCTGTTGGTGATGCTTTCAAGTGAATCTTGATTCCTTGTGTCTTCTAGGAGTTCTGATAGGTTTCTTTTTTTTAAAACCACTTTATATTAGCTCCTCAATCATCATCTGAAAAGAAAACATTCTAGAGTAACATCATTAAAAACAGCTCTGATAAAGTACATTCACTACTATGTATTATAAAGCAGGTACAAGAGGTTTTACATTCACAGAGTATGATACGTACTGTCCTACATCTATAATACCTGAGGATACAATTAAAAAGGCAATTATTTGAGACTTCATTCCACTTTTCTAGCAGAGAACCCAAAGGATGGTATGACACAGCTCTGTAAAGAAATGTACTTCCTTAGGATTTCCTTTTGATAGGTTTCTTTTCATTATCTCTATTTATTGAAATGGCCTTTGATCTCCTGTATTTGTTCTCTTAGTTCATTCCTTAAATCTTCTCTTAGTTCAATGAACATTTTAATAATCAGCAGAATTTCATCCATAACTGTGGGATTCTTTTTTGGGGGATAATGAATTTGGAGGGAGATTATTTGCCTATTTCCTCATGTTTTCAAAAATCTTGGAATTGGGACTGGGGCTGCAGCTCAGTGGCAGAGCGCCTGCCTCACACGTGTGAAGCACTTGGTTCAATCCTCACCACCACATAAAAATAAATAAATAAATATATTTTTAAGAAAATATTGGATTTGTGTATTGATTGAAATGAGTGCCCCCTTCTCTTTTATGCATGTGTCCTTTTGTGTGTAGTCATCTTTTTTGTTCTGGGACGTCTCTCCATTTTTGATGTATGAGTAGATGTCCAGGAGTGGGACCTGAGGTCCCCCTCTAGTTGTTCCTCCTTGGTTTAGGGTTTTTGTCTCCTCTATTCTATGTGTTAAAGTATTTTTGAGGCTTAGGTGGGGCTAAATCATGTGTAAGAAGAAATTTGCTGTTACTTGGCTAAGTTGGGAGTATTGCCGAGCACCATGGTCTCTACTCTGCGAACCTGAAGTGTCCCAATCACTTTCTAGCACCTCTGAAAAGAAAGGGGGTGGAGACATGAATATCACTAATGTTAGCAACAGATGTGCAGCCTTACAATAAATTTCCAGTGTCTACTTTGACATCTATAGCCCTTATTGCCAGCTGCATAGGAATGATGGTGCACTCAATTGTATGCATTCATTTCCAAAGTAAACTGAAGAGATTTCCCCTTAGACACAGATTGACCTGGGTGCAGTTTTCAAATATTCACTCCAGTCATTCTGTTTTACTGCTTTGAATTTTAGACACACATAAATACAAACAGTTCCCAACTCTAGAGTGGCTCAATCTAATTTTTTTTTTAATTTGGTGAGAAAGTATACCCACATAACCAATCTCTGTTTCACTTTCAGTACAGTATTCAATATATTATATGAGATATTTAATACTTTATTATAAAATAGACCTTGTGTTAGGTGGCTTTGCCATCAATTGTAGGCTAATATAAGTATTCTGAGCACATTTAAGGTGGTCTAGGCTAAGGTATGATATTTGGCAAGCTAAATGTATTAAATGCTTTTTCATCTTATGATGGATTTTCAGGATATAACCCCAGGCAAGCCAAGGAATATATGCAGTTCCAACTGGTCTCATAATGACAGAACTGAAATAAATCAAGGTCTTTAACTTTCAATCATGATACTAACATTATTTATTTCAAACCTACTATTCAAAGGTAGGAATATGTCATACCAAAAAGTTAGAGGCAAAAACTGTGCCCAAAGCAAGTTCAAACAATTCTGAACTTTTATGAACTTAATGGAAGCTATCCAAATTAACTTTCCTATAAAAT
The DNA here is from genome assembly GCF_052094955.1 of Ictidomys tridecemlineatus. Lineage (NCBI taxonomy): Eukaryota > Metazoa > Chordata > Mammalia > Rodentia > Sciuridae > Ictidomys > Ictidomys tridecemlineatus. The sequence goes on along the minus strand of NC_135481.1, from coordinate 113,504,288 downwards.
ATAACATTTTTTAAAGGGTGAATAATAAAATGTGCTAATTTAAAGCTTATTACTAAAAATAAATTTGTCATGCAAAGAGAAGTGTTAAAAAATTATCTAATTTGGGTTTCAAATATGTTAGGTATGACACCAGAAGACATACTGCTTTGGAAAATAAAACTTGATCTGGGGATATAATTCAGTAGTAGAACATTTCTGAAGCATGCACAGGGATTCAGCATCACAAAACAAGAAAAATATAACTTTCATATCATAGTCTTTCAAACTTGTAGAAAGAAATCTCAAAAAAAGGCCTCAGGATCAAGATCAAATCAAGAGTGTGCTCTGTTAATAGAAGATTCTTTGTTAAGACTTCAGAAAGCGATAAGGTGTGCACAGCTGAACCTTGTGGCTAGAAAAGGGATTATAATAATTTTAGGTACAGTATGAAATGCTCAACGATAGAAAAAAAACTTTCTCAAAAATAATTATAAATGTAGCTTTGGGGACCCAAAACCCAATTAGATTCATTGAAAATCCCAAAGTTTTTAGGAATCATATTAGCAAAAACACCACCAGCTAAAACTAAAGCATACAAACACATACCAAAATGAAAAAAAAAAAAAAAGGCATGTGGAACCCCAATTTCTACACAGGAAGCCAGTTGAGTTACTTGCTGCAGCACAGGCCATTTCTAATTATAAAGGAAAGATGTCTTAGAGAGTGGGGACAAGACCTCAGGAGCAGGGATGGGTTAGGGAACTACTCTCAAGAATTAAAACAAGACCCTAATAAAGACCCATCTGCCATCTCTGGAAGACAGTGAGCAGCTGCTGACATGTTCATGGCTGGAGCTGCTATACACCAGGGACTGCCAACTGTATCCTCTTCCTCTTTCTGAACAGAGGTTTATTGCTGTAATCCTATACTTATCTCAACATTGGGTCTTGGATGTGCAGGGAGCAGAAAATCTTCCTTTGTAGTTCATGGGTCTCTGAATAAAGAGAATTTGTACCCAAGGAATTTCAGAGGTGACCATATCATATCATGAGGTATTGAACTTTAAGCTTAAAGCCATAAATGGATAAGATTTGTGGTGGGGGAAGGGGGGGCATTGTAAAGTGGTGAGTATATTTTACATATGGAAAAAATTTAGTTATAGCTAAATAGTAGATTATGGTGGATTAAATATTACCAATCCTTTTATAACCATGAGGATCCTATTTCCCCATTCCTTGAATCTGGGCTGACCTCAGGAGTTTTTTTTGACCAATGAAAAGCAACAGAACTGACACAGACTTCTAAGTCTCTGAGGCCTTGCAACCACCTCTCCCTCTCTCAGAACACTGCTGCTTTGTAAACAAGTCCAGCCCAGCCCCATGAAGGATGAGACATCTCCTAGAAAGAGGAGGCCCATATTCCTCATCATCCCAACCATCCAGGCAACCAATTAAGACCCCAAACATGACAATGGGAGTGAGACCATCTGGAACCAGCCAATTGTCAACCCACACACCAACTTACGCAACTATATCAATAAGCCTAAGAGTTTATAAAGAACTTCCTAGTTGAGCATAGGTCAATTTGTCCAACTTGGTTGTTGTTATTAGCCACTACATGTTAGTATAGTTTGTTATGCAATAATAAATAACCAAGACAGCCTTCCAAAGATATCTGCTCATAATCAACCTCCAAAAATGTTTAAATGAGTCGTACAAGGTCCACAAAGGTAAGAGAGAACAGAGCTGGAAAGAACCCAAGCATCTCAACTAACTCATCAAAGCTCTTTGTATGACTATAATAATCTTCTCATAACTTTTAAACCACTAAAACAAGAAGAGAAAATAGAAATGGCTTAGATAAACTATGAAAAGTGGCTAAGGGAAATTTTAGAGGAGTCTTTAGCTAGGGTCATTGTTCAATTTCCATATAAATAAATATATTCCATATATACTTGATCAGGATATGTTTTTACACATATATACTAGACTATTCATACTACATCTCAAAATAATAAAGATTGTAAATATATAAGATACATTCTTTACTAAAGTTAAGCTCTATGAAATGCATTGTCATCCAAATGTTTTTTTATAATTAGACTATCTCAGAATTATATATATGCTTTTATTTCAAATTACTTAACAAAAACATTGTATGTAAGATGGGTAAGCAAAAGCAGTGATGGAAATAGAGACCATTTTAATATCAAAATATTGCATGCTAAATTATTTCCTTTTTCTCTTCACAAATACAATGACATGAACAAACTAGGAAACCATGGTGCAGAAATGAGGCAGATGTCGATGCACAAATTGACATACAAACACAGAAAACCATGCCCCACCACACAGATGGCTGGCTCTTACCTTTTTCTGACATATGGCAGATATTTCAGCTGTAAGGGGAAGGTACACAAAATATCAACAAAGAAAGAAAGCCCATTTTAAATAAGGGCAGCCGTGAAGGATAATTTTTTAAAAACAACCATAATTCACACAACCTTGAAACTCAGCTAAACAGCTTTGGACTTGTCTCATAAGTTGTCATCTACTTTTCCTGGCCTTTATTTTCCTCCTAAAGTATAAAATATCTCTTTCTTACCTAATAGTGACATCAGGGTTTATGTTTAATAAAGTTAGAAACACCTGCATGCAGCAAATATGTCACCTAGTCTCACAATTAACCCAATTTTCTCAGTTATGACTTAGAAATCAGATCACATTAAAGTCAAACAACTTTAACTTTAACCTCGTCATTTTATAGAGGACAAAATTAAGGCCACTATGGTTGGATGAATTCTTCAAGATCTTATAGCCTATCAATGATAGAGACATATGTATAGGTATAGTTCCTACATCCCCTATTCACTGGTTTATCCAATACACTATGATACTGGTTTGATATGATATATTTAGATTGCTATCATGCGATGCTCTGCTATATCTAAAGTGTAGAAAAAGCCTACTATCTTGGTCTACTTACACTTGAACTATCAATATATACCAGACTTAACTCATGTAAAACCAGCTGTATGGTTATACAAGATAAACCAATTCTCAAACCAAAGGATAGACCAGTTGGAGTAAGGCCATCAAACTACTGTCTACTTACAGAATTAACTTCAACAAATTCATAAAAAATCTTTTTAGTGGGCATATCCATTAGTTCCATGGAAATTGATGCTTAAGAAAAATACTTGAAAATAATTTTTCCAAAAACCTATTAGCATTTTCCTTGAAACGGTAAGGACTTAAAAAAAATGGACTAACGCCTTGTTATAGGATGGTCTATGTTACGATTTATTTAAAGATTAAAGGTAAATGTCCCCCAAACTGTTTGCAAATTATGAATTAGTGGATGCCAAGTCAATGAAATGTATAACTCAGTCTTAAAGTTGCTTTTGTATAACTAATGGTAATTTAACAGTTTGATATCCTTAAATAATCTGAGGTTAGTGTCTTATCTCTAGATAAATAATAAAAAGTTATGATTTTGGGCTGGGGATGTGGCTCAAGCGGTATCACGCTCGCCTGGCATGAGTGGAGTGCTGGTTCAATCTTAGCACCACATAAAAATAAAATAAAGTTGTTGTGTCCACCAAAAACTGAAAAATAAATATTAAAAAAGTTCTCTCTCTCTCTCTCTCTGTCTCTCTCTTTAAAAAGAAAAAAAAGTTATGATCAATTCTTCCAAAGATGAATGTCATCGACAAATGATGACCAAAATTCAGCAACATATCTTATATTTAAAATGTATTTTAAAAGCTGGGCACTGTGGCACATGTCTATAGTCCCAGCTACTTGGGGGCTGAGGCAAGGGAATCACTTGAGCACAGGAGTTTAGGGCCAGCCTGGGCAACATACAACATTGAGAGGCCTAATGGGAAAGGGAAAGGGAAAGGGAAAGGAAAGGAGGAAAGGAAGGAAGGAAGGAAGGAAGGAAGGAAGGAAGGAAGGAAGGAAGGAAGGAAGGAAGGAAGGAAGGAAGGAAGGAAGGAAGGAAGTTTATTAGTACTTGACTATCAGCTTTACCTCAGAGCACTGGAAGCTCACTAATAAAGTAGCCCAGTTTAAGGGGGAAAAATTACCTTTACCCATAATACAAGCCCAAGCCTTCTGCAGGCCCAAGCCTTTACATAACCTTATATAACTTTTCACAATGTCCTTTTGAAGGAAATAAAGACTGACATATGGCTCTATTTTACAGAAAGCAAGTAAGACTACAAAGAAGTAGTGTAATTATCATTGAGAAAATGCCTTAAGGTTGTTGTTTAAATGGTCAAATTTATTAACCTAAGGTTTTAACTTTTTTTTTTTGACAATTGTGTTTATTATTGAATTAAAAATTCCTAGAGGAGTTCTTGATTATTTTATACCCACATTATATGGCACAGAGTAAAAATTCAATAAATATTTGTTGAATGAATGAATAAATTCAACTTTGCTTTCCTCTGAAACCTAACTTGGGAGGACTTCTCATCTTCATTTTACCATATTGAATTTTTAACCTTGATGCTTCCTGGAATGTTTTCAGTTTTAACTTTTTTTTAAATGAGCCTTTCATATAAATCCTTTTACTATCTACATACTAAATCAGATATCAATTCTTCCTATGTCATTGATCTATACTCACTATGTCCCCAGTTTTTCCCACCCTTTGTCTTTCTCTGCTTTGCTAAGTACTTTTCCCTTGTCATTGTAGCCACCAATGAGGTGGCAAGAATACCTGCTTCTCCCATATGCAGAGGAATGCTCTCAGTAGGATCAATCAACTTTTTTTTAAGAGAGAGGGGGGGGGGAAATTTTTTAATATTTATTTTTTAGTTTTCGGTGGACACAACACCTTTATTTTATTTTTATGTGGTGCTTTGGATCGAACCCAGCGCCCCAGGCATGCCAGGCGAGCACGCTACTGCTTGAGCCACATCCCCAGCCCAGATCAATCAACTTTTGAAACACAACTTTCAGAATTGAAACAAACATCAAAAAGTGTTGCAGGCCAGGTATGGTGGCACACGCCTGTAATCTGAGCAGCTCGGGAAATTGAGGCAGGAAGATCACAAGTTAAAAGCCAGCCTCAGCAACTTAGCAAGGCCCTAAGCAACTCAGTGAGACCCTGTCTCTAAATAAAATATAAAAAAAGGGCTGGAGATGTGACTTAGTGGTTAAGTGCCCCTAGATTTAATCCCTGGTATCAAAAAAAAAAAGTGTGTCAAAAATCTTGTCTTTCCATTGAAATGGGTTAGATGTACTTTATCCCCATTTTAGTGTTAGGGAACCTGAGTCTCAGAGCAATTAAAGGTCATTCCCCCAAAATACAGTGTCAAGAAAAAGGCTCATTATTAAATTCTCTTCCCATTGGTGTTTTTTTTATTCTTTCTGACTGGCACAACAAAATATCATCGATAAACCTATTATATACACAGAAAATCCCTTACGACACAATTCAGCAGGGCTTTAGTCCTACAGAAGCCTAACTGCAACATCTAACCTTAATTCTGATAGAGTTGATACTTTGCCCCTCATTATTAAATGTTTGGATATATAATACCAAGACACTGATAAAATGAATATCCCAATGAATATTCATGGGATATTATTCTTTGGTTACTGTCTTTGTAAAATAAAATAGCACAAAGGGAGATGAATCAACCATGTCATTAGTTGTGATTACTCATTATTCACACTTTCTGAAGTAAACCATACCTTGTGGCAGAAGAACATCAATCAACCACTCGCTGTGGTCCCTATAAAGAAAAATAAAATTCATTTTTGAGCTTCATTGAAATGCTCCCCTTCCACATGAATGTTTATAAGCTGCACACTATTGTTGAAAGGCTTCTAATAGAAAGGATAATTAAGAGCACTAGCATAATAAACTTTTAAAACTCTAATGCATTCCAGCTAAATTATAAATTATAGGCATTTCATCATATTCAGTTATCTTTAAATGATACTTTCCAGATGCTAATTATGCCAACCAAAATACTGCATGATCTGCACAAAACTGAGTGTGACTGCAAAAATAACAAGCAAAGAGAAACCACTTGAATTACATGTCATATTTGGAAACCACAGTCTCCTTTTACATCTATTTTTCTCTGAGTCCTTTTTAAAAGGCTACTTCAAAATTAGAGCTGCTTTATTAAGTGGAATTGCTTTCTCGTGTCACATGGAGAAAAACATTGCAAACAAAGCTGTAATCTTCTAAATGACACTTTGCTACATGTTAAATGTCAAATGAACCTTTAAAAAACAGGGCAAGGGGCTAGGGCTGGAGTTCTGTGGTAGAGCCCTTGCCTAGCATGCATGAGGCACTGGGTTCCATCCTCAGCACCACATTAAATTACACAAATAAAATAAAGGCATTCTGTCCATATATAACTACAAAAATAAAAATTAAAAAAACAAAAAGCATGGCAAGGCTACTGGGAAAGCTGTGTAATATAAGCAATTTAGGTCCAAATAATTTTTTCTTATTTTCCCATTGAGAGTCCTATACCTACCCTGCAATCCTCTCACTGCATTCTTCACAGAGATACAATGGGGGTGGTTTATCCCCCAAAGCAACTGACAGGGAAGGGTCTATACACATCTGAAACACAAGAAAAGACAGATGAACTCTCCTGCTCCCGTATGATGAGATGAGTGCTTCACAGTGAGTGACACATTCCCACAGGCAAAGTGGAGTAGATATTAGTCAAACCCATTTGACCTGTGACTGCTCATACCACACTCACTGAGTGCACACTGAGACATTAATCATGGCTGTGGTGGGTTTTTATTTCTCCTGTTATTTGCAATTAAAGAACAAACAGTGTCAAGAAACCCACCCACATTCCACAAAGATAAAAAAATCATCTATTCAATGGCTGCTTAAAATAAACACAGTAATCTCCCTTTAAAAAAAGGAAAATATATTATTATTTAGATCTTAAAATCACAAATGATATGAACCTGCTGGCAGAAGAGAACTTAGCTTCTTAAGACCCATTCAGAAAAAATAGCATAAATCTAGCATTGAGTAGTTCACTCTTCTTACTCTGGAATCTTAGCTCTGTTAAAGTCATCTAACATTTCATTTTCATGTTTTTTATTTTTTCTACACATGACCTACAATTTTTCACCCCCAATGCTTTGTTGTTTATGGCTGGGGTTTCACTAACCCAAGTACTGATGAAAAGTGTTCACTTCACAGTTGAGTGTCAGGATATTTCAAATACCTGGATGTTTTAGATCTGGGGAACACATTCAGATGATTAGCTACATTTTGTACTTGGCTTCAATTTAAATCACAATGATTTCTCAAAGTCATTTCAAATTCTGTTCCCGGCTTTCAAGAAATAATCAACCCATGCTATACCAAATGACACAATGAATGTCTAGTATACAAATTCTTCTAAAATTTTACTCTCTTCTTTAGTTGTTTTCATTGATTTGAAAGGGGAAAATGACTCAAATTTACAACCCAAGACAGACTGCAATTCAATTAAAACCCTGATGAGTTTCAGTGGTTGGGAAAATAATAGTTAGAATTGCTAAATTTAAATCAACACACCATCAAAATAGTTAATTATGTATTACCAGATACTAAAGGCCTGGTTGTGTAAGTTTCATGCTTCCTTATATGCAATAATGAATAACTACTTTTTGTTAAATCAGAGATTAGCACAATTTCTCTATGAATGACCAAAAAGTAAATATTTTAGGTTTTGTGGGCCATACAGTCTCTGTTACAACTACTCAACATAGCATGAAAGTGGCCTTAGATGAAACAAAAGCAAATGAGAATAGATGTGTTCCAATAAAACTTTACTTACAAAAACAACCATCCAGCCAGATTTGGCTATGGATCATAGATGGCCCCAATCCCTGTCTTAAAATAATTATCTGGGATTCAGAGTACTTCATAAAGAGGATTTCAAACAGAACCAAGTAAAACCAAAAGCAGAGGGTGATATCATAAACCATAAGTTCCAGTATATTTTTAACATTAACCTTATTTATTGAAGCTGTTAACTTTTACTTAAAAATTACTTTTTTGCACCCTAATTTAACAAAAATAGATAATGCTTTCCTATTTGGAAAACCATGAGAGCCTGGTGGCATTATGGAAATTCAACCTTTTGGAAAGGATTAATCCATCTTTCCTGAGACTTTCCCATGCACCTTATCTATACTTTGTCTTGAGCATTATTACCTTACTCTCATTTCTAACAATTCATTGATACTTCTGCCAGATGTTCCACTCAAAAGGAAAAACTCCCTAGGATGTTAGCACTAGTGTCACTAGAGATTAGCTGGTTGACCACTTACCTTGTTAAGTGACTTAATTAACATGACCCACCAGATTTCTGGGCAATAGAGTCAATTCTGTTCTATTCTAAACAGAGCGGTTGACACCTTTCCTAATGAGTTCATATCTGGATGTTGCATTAAAAAATGACTGTTTCTGTTTATGAATAAAATATTTGCCCATTACAGAGGCTCAGGAAATGAAGAAAAAGAAGGAAATTAAAATAACTCATTAACTCTCCATCCTGATCCATTGCCTGTAACATTCCAATGAGTTCATCTTGGTTTTTTTACTGTGAATATGTATAGATGTGATATTTAAACTAAACTAGCATATTATGCAATATCATAACTTTGATTTTCACTTAATGTAATTTTGTAAGTATCTGGATGTTGGATACTTTTGATCTGAATGTCTCATGGTATGATGCATGCTTTCAAGCACTCACATTGGAAATACAGAACAATACCAGGTCTAAGTACAGGAAGCATTCACAAGAATGTTACCTTTCTGGAAAGTGTAGGGTTAAAATAGAAAAGAGAGTTCTTTAGGAAAACTAGAGATCGGCACATGAGACTTTGGTGATGAAAATGTCTTGGAACTAAATAAAATTAGGAGTTGTGTGAATGTACCAAATATCACTGAATTGTTCAGTTCAAAATTGTTAATTTTATGGTATGTGAATTTTACCTCAATTTTTTAAATTTCAGAAAGTAGGGTGATCTGACCTATCCTAGAGGACTGGCTTTGAGGAGGAAATTTAAGCCCAATCTAGTGGAATGGACTAGGCTGTTTGCCTAAAAGAGGAGAAAATCTAATTCCTGATTTATTTCTGTGATTAGAAGGCTAGAAAGCATTAGTAACAGATGTCAGAGAACTCCTGAGGATGCAGTCTGACATAAACTCTAGGAAAAAATAACTAGAGAAACCTGTAACAGGCAGACGGAAGGAAGGATATAGAAATAAAAGTAAGAAGGAACCATGCACATCTCATCCCTGTGAAAAATTAAGCAAGCTGAACTTCTTGAATAATATATGATCTCACATGTGTTTAGCTCAAAATACCTCACCACAAAGTACCTGTGAACCCCAATGCCTACTGAAATAGGAGGTGCACATGGTGGAATGGGCGGGCCCACACTTCCATTGGTAGGTCACTATCATCTGCTCTTTGTCAACGTTCATTAACTCTGCCTTCATCAGAGGCAGTTATGATATCTTGAGATTACCAGGTTGTTATTGGCACCTGGTTGCCACTTTTGGTGGCAAAACACATTTTTGGTTCTTTTTATATTTATTAGATCTCATTTTAACCATTCTTTGTTTTTCTAAAGTGATAGTATGATTTTCAATTATTTGATCATCTTCACCATCTCTCTATAGAAAAAGGGAAATAAACTCTCATGACAGTAGTTCTAAAAGTAACTGTGAACTCCAGTAACTTCAGCTGACACCAACTCCTCATCATTTGTCATTTAACCCTTACAAATGCAGACACTAATCTATCCAGCCAAGTATTTTATGTTCAACAAATACACCACACACAATTTTATTAAAGGATATGATTGTTTCTCTAACATTCAACATCCTAGATTTGGGGCTCTAGCAGGACCACACTGATCTGATGTTAAGAATAAGAATGAGGCTGAGCAAGTTCAAGAGTCTAATAGACCACCATACAATAATCATGGGAGACTTCAACACACCTCTCTCACCACTGGACAGATCTTACAAACAAAAGTTAAATAAAGAAACTATAGAACTCAATAACACAATTAACAACCTAGACTTAATTGACATATATAGACTATACCACCCAAAATCAAGTAGTTACACTTTTTTCTCAGCAGCACATGGAACCTTCTCAAAAATAGACCATATATTATGTCACAGGGCAACTCTTAGACAATATAAAGGGGTAGAGATAATACCATGCATCTTATCTGATCATAATGGAATAAAACTGAAAATCAATGATAAAAGAATGGAGGAAAAATCAAGCATCACTTGGAGAATGAACAATAGGTTGCTGAATGATCAATGGGTTTTAGAAGACATCAAGGAGGAAATTAAAAAATTCCTAGAGTTAAATGAAAACACAGACACAACATATCGGAATCTATGGGACACATTGAAAGCAGTTCTAAGAGGAAAATTCATTGCTTGGAGTTCATTCCTCAAAAAAAGAAAAAACCAACAAATAAATGATCTCATATTTCATCTCAAAATCCTAGAAAAAGAAGAGCAAAACAACAGCAAAGAAGTAGAAGGCAAGAAATAATTAAAATCAGAGCTGAAAAAAAAAAAAAAAAAAAAAAAAAAAAAAAAAAAAAAAAAAAAAATCAGAGCTGAAATAAACGAAATTGAAACAAAAGAAACAATTGAAAAAATTGACAAGACTAAAAGTTGGTTCTTTGAAAAAATAAATAAAATTGACAGACCCTTAGCCATGCTAACGAAGAGAAGAAGAGAGAGAACTCAAATTACTAACATACGGGATGAAAAAGGTAATATCACAACAGACACTTCAGAAATACAGAAGAAAATCAGAAATTATTTTGAATCCTTATACTCCAATAAAATAGAAGATAGTGAAGGCATAGATAAATTCCTTAAGTCTTATGACCTGCCCAGATTGAGTCAGGAGGATATAGACAACCTAAACAGACCAATAACAATAGAGGAAATAGAAGAAACCATCAAAAGATTACCAACTAAGAAAAGCCCAGGACCGGATGGGTATACAGCAGAGTATTACAAAACCTTTAAAGAGGAACTAACACCAATACTTTTCAAGCTATTTCAGGAAATAGAAAAAGAGGGAGAACTTCCAAATTCATTCTACGAGGCCAACATCACCCTGATTCCGAAACCAGACAAAGACACTTCAAAGAAAGAAAACTACAGACCAGTATCTCTAATGAACCTTGACGCAAAAATCCTCAATAAAATTCTGGCGAATCGGATTCAAATACATATCAAAAAAATTATACATCATGATCAAGTAGGATTCATCCCTGGGATGCAAGGCTGGTTCAATATACGGAAATCAATAAACGTTATTCACCACATCAATAGACTTAAAAATAAGAACCATATGATCATCTCGATAGATGCAGAAAAAGCATTCGACAAAGTACAGCATCCCTTTATGTTCAAAACTCTAGAAAAATTAGGGATAACTGGAACATACCTCAACATTGTAAAAGCAATCTACGATAAGCCACAGGCCAGCATCATTCTGAATGGAGAAAAATTGAAGGCATTCCCTCTAAGATCTGGTACAAGACAGGGATGCCCTCTCTCACCACTTCTGTTCAACATAGTCCTTGAAACACTGGCCAGAGCAATTAGACAGATGAAAGAAATTAAAGGCATAAAAATAGGAAAAGAAGAACTTAAATTATCACTATTTGCAGATGATATGATCCTATACCTAGCAGACCCAAAAGGGTCTACAAAGAAGCTATTAGAGCTAATAAATGAATTCAGCAAAGTGGCAGGATATAAGATCAACACGCATAAATCAAAGGCATTCCTGTATATCAGTAACAAATCCTCTGAAACGGAAATGAGGACAACTACTCCATTCACAATATCCCCCCAAAAAATAAAATACTTGGGAATCAACCTAACAAAAGAGGTGAAAGATTTATATAATGAAAATTATAGAACCCTAAAGAAAGATATAGAAGAAGACCTTAGAAGATGGAAAAATATACCCTGCTCATGGATAGGTAGAACTAACATCATCAAAATGGCGATATTACCAAAAGTTCTCTATAAGTTCAATGCAATGCCAATCAAAATCCCAATGGAATTTCTTGTAGAAATAGATAAAAGAATCATGAAATTCATATGGAATAATAAAAGACCCAGAATAGCAAAAACAATGCTAAGCAGGAAGTGTGAATCAGGCGGTATAGCGATACCAGACTTCAAACTATACTACAGAGCAATAGTAACAAAAACAGCATGGTACTGGTACTAAAACAGGCGGGTGGACCAATGGTACAGAATAGAGGACACAGAAACCAATCCACAAAACTACAACTATCTTATATTTGATAAAGGGGCTAAAAGCATGCAATGGAGGAAGGATAGCATCTTCAACAAATGGTGCTGGGAAAACTGGAAATCCATTTGCATCAAAATGAATCTGAACCCCTATCTCTCGCCATGCACAAAAGTTAACTCAAAATGGATTAAGGAGCTTGATATTAAATCAGAGACACGGCATCTGATAGAAGAAAAAGTTGGTTATGATCTACATACTGTGGGGTCGGGCCCCAAATTCCTCAATAGGACACCCATAGCGCAAGAGTTAACAACTAGAATCAACAAATGGGACTTACTCAAACTAAAAAGTTTTTTCTCAGCAAAAGAAACAATAAGAGAGATAAACAGGGAGCCTACATCCTGGGAACAAATCTTTAATCCACACACTTCAGATAGAGCCCTAATAACCAGAATATACAAAGAACTCAAAAAATTAGACAATAAGATAACAAATAACCCAATCAATAAATGGGCCAAGGACCTGAACAGACAGTTCTCAGAGGAGGACATACAATCAATCAATAAGTACATGAAAAAATGCTCACCATCGCTAGCAGTTAGAGAAATGCAAATCAAAACTACCCTAAGATACCACCTCACTCCAGTAAGATTGGCAGCCATTAGGAAGTCAAACAACAATAAGTGCTGGAGAGGATGCGGGGAAAAGGGCACTCTTGTTCACTGCTGGTGGGACTGCAAATTGGTGCAGCCAATTTGGAAAGCAGTATGGAGATTTCTTGGAAAGCTGGGAATGGAACCACCATTTGACCCAGCTATTCCCCTTCTCGGTCTATTCCCTAAAGACCTAATAAGAGCATGTTACAGAGACACTGCTACAACTATGTTCATAGCAGCACAATTCACTATAGCAAGATTATGGAATCAGCCTAGATGCCCTTCAATAGATGAATGGATAAAAAAATGTGGCATTTATACACAATGGAGTATTACTCTGCATTAAGGAACGACAAAATCATAGAATTTGGAGGGAAATGGATGGCATTAGAGCAGATTATGCTAAGTGAAGCTAGTCAATCGTTAAAAAACAAATACCAAATGACCCCTTTGATATAAGGGGAGTAAACAAGGACAGGGTAAGGACGAAGAGCTTGAGAAGAAGATTTACATTAAACAGGGATGAGAAAAGGGGAGGGGAGGGGAGGGGAGGGGGGATAGTAGAGAATAGGACAGACAGCAGAATACATCAGACACTAGAAAGGCAATATGTCAATCAATGGAAGGGTAACTGATGTGAAACAGCAATCTGTATACGGGGTAAAGTTGGGAGTTCATAACCCACTTGAATCAAACTGTGAAAGATGATGTATTAAGAACTGTGTAATGTTTTGAACGACCAACAATTAAAAAAATAAATAAAAAATAAAATAAAAAAATAAAAAAAAAAAAGAATGAGGCTGAGAATAAGAGTACCTGATTCTGACCCTAGTGCTGATACTAACTGCCTGTGTGACCACAGTTTCCTTATCTCTAATGTAATTTTCCACATGCATGCTATCCAAACACCTCTCAGTCACTTTGACCAACACTTCACAATTGTATCTATTTTTGCCCTAGAGTTCTTGAATTTGCACATTTGCACATTAGGCACTCCAACTTTGTAACACACATATGAAAACTGAGGGAAAATACATTTCCTTGAGTTTATTAGCTCAGATAGAAGCCAAAGAAGGGCCATTTAAGTGTTTCACCAGGATTTTTCTGATAATCAACTCAGTGCTACACAATACCTGGCCATGAACTCATATCCAAAAACTGCAGTCATGATTACTCATCACTCTGTCTTGACCCAGTCTGCTCAAGTACAGTTAGATTGAACATAGGTGACTGAACTTATTGGCTTTGCTTTACAGAGAAGCATGCACTCTTCTCCACTTCATTCAGTAATTTGCTCCTAATAATGTATCCACTGAAAATAAAACATGGAAACAAGTCCAATAAAACAGTACCTTCACAGCTGGCTTGTTAATTGCATTGTGGCATTCAATGTGCTGGCAGTGGATGGGATTCCAAGCTGTAAAGCAAAATAGAACCGATGAGCACTTATCATTGAAATTATTCCTGCTCTAGTGAAAACGCAGCATACTTCACTAGCTTTTTTTCCCTAAGTAGAAGCACCATCAGATGGCTTCCTAGAAGAATCATTTTTTAAAAATCTATGAAAAATGTTTAAATCAGGCAAAGATATCACAATTCTATCCATTTTCCAAAGAAGAGAAAGACAACAGAAGGCAGCATACACCATATATTACCTCACAATGTGTAACATTAACAAGTCTGCAAAAGTTTTTACAACTATATTTTCACTTGATTCTACAATAACTCAGTGGGCTATGTATAGCCGATTATTACTTCATTTAATGTAATAGTAAGTTTTGAAATTAAAAAGGTCAAGTAGCTTGACATGATTATAATTAGTCAACACAAGTCGGGTCTTGAACCTATATCCCTTGATTTCTGATGCTCTTCTCTTTTCATTGTGGTGTACTATAATAAACATCTTATATTTTTTGGTGTCAGGAAATGTTTCAAATTTCTAAATGGCCTAAGGCATCCTCCAACATTCCATTTCCCACTGCATCCCCATCAAATGTAGAAACTGGGAAGATAAGTTTATTGCCCAAATGAAACTGATCTCTCTCTCTCTCATGTGACCCACGTTCTGAACCTCTGCTAGTTTGCTGACATCTGTATCTGACTCCTTAACTAAGCATATATAAAGGATGAGGAAAAGAACTAAGTGACCTGGGAAAAATCACAGCCAGTAATTACCATCCTCCAGATGATCATGTAGCCCAATGAGTTAACTAGCAATATTCCATCATTTTTTTTAAATGTAATGTGACTGAAAGTAGGACATCCTTCTAAATTGCCATATACTAAACTTATAGGACCACAGGTCAATTTTTTTAAAAAGAAGATAAGAAGTATACACAAAAGACCACTATTCTAATAACATAGTATCATATTGCTTACATCTTTAGAGAAAAGAAAGAAGAAATAAATGAGTAAATGAATGAATGAAGAGATAATTTGGATAGGGGTATTTCATAACAGATTTGTTTCCCAAATGTAGCAAAATCAAGATGAATACAAAGAGTGGCAATATATTTTCCTGTGCAATTAGAGAAACTTAAAGACAGTGATTGCCTTTAACTGCATACACATTGTAAATACATGGGACACGTGGCTCATTCCTCCAATCCCAACTCATGACAGACATCACAGCATTCCTTCCTACTGAATGTGCAAGAATGTGCAAAAGTCATAGCACTTGATCAGGGTTCTAAATACTTCTGCTCTTCCATAAACCCATGCCTTTTGTGTGGATAGTGGGGATATGCAGGAGGTTGCATTCCTCTCAGTTTTCATTCTACTTTTACCAAGTATCACTGAATTAGAAATATTTTGTAGGATACTATGTTCATCACATTAGGAGAAGGGTGATTCTTAGATTTTGCTAATGTCAAAAACCACTTGTCACTGGATATGGTGCCACATGCCTATAATCCTGAGACTTGGGAGGCTGAGGCAGGAGGATCACAATTTGAGGCCAGCCTTAGCAACTTAGTGAATCCTCCAATAATTTGTTTTAAAACCTGTTAAGGTTTTTAAAATATGAGATCTAAAGCCCATGTTAGATCTATTGAATCAAAATTTCTGAGATTAGCCAGGGACAGTGGTACATTCCTATAATTCCAGCTATTCAGGGAACTGGAGGCAAGAGGATCATGAACTCAAAAGCCCAGCCTGGGAAACTCAAGACTCTACTTCAAAACAAAAAAATAAAGAGGGCCCAGTGGAAGAGAACTTGCCTAGCATGCACAAGGCCCTGGATTCCATCTCTGGTAATACACACACACTCTCTCCTTCCTCTCTCTCTCTCTCTCTCTCTCTCTCTCTCTCTCTCTCTCTCTCTCTCTCTCTCTCTCTCTCTTTCTCTCTTTCCAAAAAAAAAAAAACACTCTTGAGAATAGAGCACAGGTATTTGTAAATGGGGAAAGCACTACAATTTATTCTGATATAAAGACAACCTACACACCTAATCTTGTGGCAAATATAGTCATAATGAAGCTAGGGGGCAAAAGGCAGTCAATGTAGATAATAAATAATTGGATTGGATCAGGAAGATGGACGCTGATTTGGCTCTGGGAAGATGGAGGCTGCCGCTGGAGAACTGAAATGCTATTGCCGCCAGAGCCCTACCCCTCCTCCCCCCAATCTGGTGCCAAGGTTACCTGCTTCCAGAGAACTGTTCCTCCCAAAAGGTTGTTAATGAAGCACCTCCTGGGCGGCCCTTTTTCCTGCCCTGTTTGGGCAGCCCCAGAGAGGCACCTCCTGGAAGGCTTTCTTCTCACCTATCTTTTGGCATCTGGTCACGCAGACAAGATAAAGGGAGGAGGAGAACATGAGAACAAAGAAAATCTAAAATGTGTAAAAGGGACAGGACACCCCCACTTCCTCCAATACCCAGCTCTCTGCCCGTTCTCTGTGGAGAAGTCTATCTCTGTTCTATCCTTCAAATAAAACTTGCTTTCTACGCTTTCCTTTCAAGGCTCTTCTCAGGTGTTCAAACTTCATATCTGGGGAAATGGAACTCAGCCCTCATTGATTCTCATCACCAGCAGCATCAATAATAGAGCTCCACTCAAAAATAGTAACAAAAGACAGTGTAAAAGCACAACAAAAATCTGTTTCCAATTATGATGGAGTAATTGATATTATACTTGCCTTCCCATCATAAACAACTAGAAAACTAAAATAAATAAATAAATAAATAAATGTGTGTGTGTGTGTGTGTGTGTGTGTGTGTGTGTGTGTGTGTGTGTATGCGTGTATATAAAACAACTATTTGGGAAACTGAACTACAGATAATGTAGGGAGGACAGTGCTTCGTGAGAGAAGAGAAATAATGCACACAGTCCCATGATCCCTTGGTTTTCAGCCTGAACACAATCTCAGACTTGGTCCAAAAAGGAGAAAGATAAGCAGAGCAGGGTGGGGTTTTTTGTTTTTGTTTTTGTTTTTTGTTTTTAGTTGAGGGGACAGAAACCATAGCTTGAAGAGGCAAAGTGCTGTTTTGTTAGGTAGAATACCAAGGAATCAGGAGCTGTGCAATCATAGCTATAAAAATCTAAGTAGGATTCTCTTTTGGTTTTAGCTTTATATTAAGCCAAACATGTCTAAGGTAAATAAATCTCCATGAGAATGGATTGACTGGGGGGGACTATAAACTAAATAATTACTAGAGTTTATACCTAGCTGGGAGATGTTCTAGTTCTAACCGCTAAAGTGGAAGAATTCACTGAAGCATTTAATAGATACTCTGGGAAGGTCACACCTAAGTAATAGGGTTAAGCTAACATGGAAAAGGCCACCCTAGGGTCTCCCTCACAAAGCCTGAAAGGGTCAAGCTGATCCAGAAGTAACATGATTGCCAAAAAAGATTTAATGCACTATAATGGAAGACAAAAAATCCAGACATTCACAATAATGCAATATTCATGAAATCAAGCATCAGTCAAAAAGCACTTGATATCTGAAAGGAGGAAAAAGTTGCTGTAAGCCAGGGGAAAAAAATCAATAGAATCAAGCCCAGAAATTACATAGATGAAATAGCAAACAATGTTTTAAAAATACTATTATAAACATATTCAAAGGAAAATATAATCATGAACATAATGATGATAAAAATGAAAAAATAATAAAAGAACCAAAGGAATTTATAAAAATAAAAAATGAAAAATGAAAAAAATCAATAAATAGGTTTTACAGCATATTAGACAATGCATAAGAAATGAATAGTGAATTGAAAGGCATAATAACAGAAACTATCCAAAGTGAAGTACTGGAAGAAAACTAAGCTTCAGTGAGCTACAGGAAAATTTCAGGTAATATGATTAAAAGCACAAAAGAACCACAATATAGTACTTATTTTTTTAAATGACCACATTTTTCAAGTTTGAAGAAAATAATTAACTCACAGATCCAAGAAGGTCAATGAATCCTAGGCAAGGAGAAAAAAACCAAAGAAAATCACATCAAAATTAATATAATGAAAACAAAACCAATGATAAGAAGGAAATCTTGAAAGTATCCAGAAAACAAACAAAAAGACACTTTACTCACAGGAAAACAAAGACAAGTTAAGAGTAATCATTGGTTTCTCATCAAAAGAAATAATAGCCAGAAGACAATGGAAAGATATCTTTAATAGGATGAAAGCAAAAAATACTGTCAACCTAGAATTCTAACCCCAGAGAAAATACTCCTCATAAATGAGCATTACATAAAGACTATTTGAAGACAAGTACCAGGTAAGAGAATTTATAGCCAGCTGAGCTCCACTGAAGGATACCAAAGAGAAGCTCAGGCTACACAAAGGCATAAAGAGTACTATACAAGAAGACTATAGAAGACTTCTTTACTCAATATGTTATAAAAAGATAACTATTTAAAATAGAAGTAATAGCTATGTATTGTGAGGTTAATTGTGTATGTGTGTGTGTATGTGTGTGAAAAATGTTGATAACAAGTACAAAAAGAATGAGGAGGGACAAATGAAAATAAATAGGTTCTTATATTAACATGTAAATTGGTATAATAATATTTGACAAGTAGAGGTAAAGTTAAAAATTCACATTGTAAATGAAAACTATAGAACACTAAAGAAAGAAATTGAAGAAGATGGAAAGATCTCCCATACTCTTGGATAGGCAGAATTAACATTGCCAAAATGGCCATACTACCAAAAGCACTGGAGAGATTTAATGCAATTCCCATTAAAATCACAACGGCATTCTTCATAGAAATAGAAAAGGCAAACTCATTTGGAAAAATAAGAGACACAGAATAGCCAAAGCAATCCTTAGCAAGAAAAAGATGAAGCAGAAGGCATCACAATACCAGACATAAAATTATACTACAGAGCCACAGTAACAAAAACAACAGATATGTAGACCAATGTTACAGAAGACACAAAGACAAACCCACATAAATACAGTTATTTCATACTAGACAAAGGTACCAAAAACTTACTTGGGAGAAAAGAGAGCCTCTTCATTAAATGGTGCTGGGAAAACTGGAAATCCACATGTAGCAAAACGAATTTAAACCCCTATCTTTCACCCTGCACAAATCAACTCAAAGTGGATCAAAGACTTTGGGACTAGAAGAGAGACGTTGGGCCAAATAGAAGGAAAAAATAGGTACAAATCTCCACCATGGTGACTTGGGAACTGACTTCCTTAATTAACAAGATTTCTAAAGCACAAGAAGTAAAATCAACAATCAATAAATGGGATGGAATCAAACTAAAAAGCTTCTTCACAGTAAAGAAAAAAATCAATAATGTGAAGAGAGCGCCTACAGAATGGGAAAAAATATCTTTACCACATATACCTCAGATAGAGCATTAATCTCCAGGATATATAAAGAACTCAAAAAACTTAACACTAAAATAAATAAATAAATCTATAAATGGGCAAAGGAACTGAACAGACACTCCACAGAAGAAGAAATACACAGCTGAGGTTGTGGCTCAGTGGTGGAGCACTTGCCTACATGCATGAGACACTGAGTTCAATTCTTAGCACCATATATAAATAAGTAAAAAGGTCCATCAATAACTTAAAAACAAAAAAAAAATGGGACTGGGATTGTGGCTCAGGGGCAGAGCACTCGCCTAGCACGTGTGAGGCTCTGGGTTCAATCCTCAGCACCAAATAAGAATGAAATAAAGATAATGTGTCCAACTACAACTAAAAAATTGTAAATATTTTTTTAAAAAGAAGAAGAAATACAAATAAATGTAAAAATTTTCAACATCTCTAGAAATACAAATCAAAACTACATTGAGATTCCATCTCACTCCAGTCAGAATGGCAATTCCTCAAGAATACAGGCAACAATAAATGTTGGTGAGGATGTGGGAAAAAGATACACTCATAGGGTGGGACTGCAAATGATGCAACCACTGTGAAAGCAGTACGCAGATTCCTCAAAAAACCTGGAATGGAACCACCATTTGACCCAGTTATCCCACTCCTCAGCATATACCCAAAGGACTTAAAATCAGCATACTACAGTGACACATCCACATCAATGTTTATAGCAGCTCAATTCACCATAGCTAAACTATGGAAGTAACCTAGGTGCTCTTCAACAGATGGATGGATAAAATAAACTATGGTATGCATATACAATGGAATATTATTCAGCCTTAAAGAAGAACGTAATTATGGCATTTGTTGGTAAATGGATGGGGCTGGAGAATATTATGCTAAATGAAATACACCAATCCCAAAGAACCAAAGGCCAAATGTTTTCTCTGATATGTGGATGTTAATTCACAATAGGGGAATGTGGTTGAGAATAGAAGTATTTTGGATTAGACAGAGGGGAGTGAAGGGAGAGAAGGCAGGTATGGGGTTAGGAATAACAGTAAAATGAATCTAACATTATTACTCTATATACATATATGATTACATGACCTGTGAAACTCTACATCATGTAAAACCAGACGATGAGAAATTATATTCCATTTATGTATGATGTGTCAAATGCATTCTATTTCCATATAGAACAAATAAAAAATACCAAAGAAATGCACATTGTAAACACTAGAGAAATTTTTTCAAAAGAAAAGTAAATGATTCAATATAGATATAAAATGGAATACTAAAAAGAATTCAAAAGAGGGCAATCTATTAACAAAAGGGAATAAATAATAGATGGGAAAAATATAAAATTAGCATAAGCTAGGGCTGGGACTGTGGCTCAGGGTGCTTGCCTTGCATGTGTGAGGCACTGGGTTCAATCCTCAGCACCATATAAAAATAAGTCAACCAAATAAAGGTATTTGTCCACCTATAACTTAAATTTTTTTTTTAAATAGCATAAGCTGACAGATCAAAGGCCTGTATCAATGATTACATTAAAAGCTAAATGGTCTAAAAGGCAGAGATTGTCAAATAGGATTTAAGTTTTTCAAAAAGCTTTATTCAAATACAGTCTACTTGTAGAAACACACAAGATATAAACAGGTAAGTTAAGAGTTAAAATCAAGAATCAACAAATGGGACATATTCAAACTAAAAAGTTTTTTCTCAGCAAGAGAAACAATAAGAGAGGTAAATAGGGAGCCTACATCCTGGGAACAAATATTTACCCCTCACACTTCAGATAGAGCTCTAATCTCTAGGCTATACAAAGAACTCAAAAAATTAAACAACAAGAAAACAAATAACCCAATCAACAAATGGGCCAAGGATCTGAACAGACACTTCTCAGAGGAGGATATACAATTGATCAACAAATACACGAAAAAATGCTCACCATCTCTAGCAATCAGAGAAATGCAAATTAAAACCACTCTAAGATACCATCTAACTCCAGTAAGAATGGCAGCCATTATGAAGTCAAACAATAACAAGTGCTGGCGAGGATGTGGGGAAAAGGGTACTCTTGTACATTGCTGGTGGGACTGCAAATTGGTTCAGCCAATTTGGAAAGCAGTATGGAGATTCCTTGGAAAGCTGGGAATGGAACCACCATTTGACCCAGCTATTCCCCTTCTCGGACTATACCCAAAAGACCTAAAAAGAGCATACAACAGGGACACAGCTACATCAATGTCCATAGCAGCACAATTCACAATAGCTAGACTCTGGAACCAACCCAGATGCCTTTCAATAGATGAATGGATAAAAAAAAATATGGCATTTATACACAATGGAATATTACTCCGCACTAAAAAATAACAAAATCATGGCATCTGCAGAGAAATGGATGGCATTAGAGCAGATTATGCTAAGTGAAGCTAGCCAATCCCTAAAAAACAAATGCAGAATGTCTTCTTTGATATAAGGGAGGCGACTCAAAACAGAGCAGGAAGGAAGAGCATGAGAAGAAGATTACCATTAAATAGTGATGAGAGGTGCGTGGGAATGGGAGAGAGAAGGAGAATTGCACGGAAGATGGTAGGAGACCTCCCTCATGGTTATGCAAAATTACATATAAGATGGTGTGAGGGAGAAGGAAAAAGAGAGAGAAACGTGTCACAGTAGATTGGGTAGAAAGAGGTGACAGAAGGGGAGGGGAGGGGAGGGGGGATAAGAAGGGCAGCACAATACAATAGACACTAGTATGGCAGTATGTATAAACATGGCTGTATAACCAATGTGATCCTGCAATCTGTAAACATGGAAAAATAAGATTACGTACCTCATTTGAATCAAATGTATGATATGTCAAGATCATTGTAATGTTTTGAGCAACTAATAAAAAAATTTTAAAAAAAGAAAAAAAGTAAACAGAAAACCTTATGCCATACAAATGCTAAAACAAGAAAGCTGGAATGTCCATATAAATATCAGACAAGTATATCCAAGTCAGAGATTATTATCAGAAATAAAGAAATATATTTTATGAAGAAAAAAGGGCCAATTGATCAAGAATATATAATGATAAATATGTGTATATATATTAAACTAATAAAACTGATAAGAGAACTAAATTCATAATTAAAGTTGTAAATTTAAACAATCCCCTCTCAGCAATTGATAAAGCAAATGGATAAAAATCAGTAATAATATGACTTTGACAATACCTTCAAAGAAGTTAACCAAATGGATAATAATAACTCTCCACACAACCACTGTGGAATACACACTGTTTTCAAGTGCTCATGCAACATCTACCAAGATAGACAATATTTTTAGTCTGCAGAATAAGTCTAAAAAATTTAGATGGTGAGCTGTGGGTATAGTTCAGTGGTAGAACATGTGCTTAGCATGTGTGGGCCAGGCCCTAAGTTCAATCAATCCACAATACAAAAAAAAAAAAAGAAAAAAGAAAAAACTTTAGATGTTGCTACTTCATATAGTATATTCTCTAAAAAGAATGAAATCAGACTAGAAATCAACAACACAAAGATATCTGGGAAATTGCCAAATATTTATACATTAAAAAATACTTCTAAACAATTCACTAGTCAATGAAAAATATTAGAAAATATTCTGAACTGCAATATAATGAAAACAACATACATGACAATTATGCAATGCAAATAAAGAAATGTTTACAGCAAAATTTAGTTTTAAACTCTTATATTAGAAAACATAAAAAGTGTAAGAAATGATTTATGTTTCTACCTTAAGAAAACAGAATGAGAACAAATCAAATTCAAGATCAGTAGAAGGTAAAAAATAATAAGCTGGGCATGGGGGCACATGCCTGCAATCCCAGTGATTCAGGAGCTGAGACAGCAAGACTGCAAGCTTAAGGCCAGCCTCAGCAATTTAATGAGGCCTTAAGTAACTTAGCAAGACCCTGACTCAAAATGAAAAATAAGAAGGGCTGAGAATGTGGCTTAATGGTTAAATATCTCTAGATTCAATCCCGGTACATGATGATGATGATGATGATGATGATGATGATGATGTGAAAAGCAGAAATTAATAAAATTGAAAACAGAAAACTACAGAGAAAATCAATAAAATTTTTAAGCAGGTTCTTTGGAAAGTTCAATAAACTTTTTAAGCCCTCTAGCCAGCTTAATGAAGAAAAAATAGAGAAGACATCAATTACCATGTAAGAAACAAAAGCAGGACATCACTATATATCCTACAAACATACCAATAAATTCAATAATTTGGATAAAATAACCACATTCTCAAGAGACACAGATTACAAAATACTGTTCAACAAAAACTTTAAAATCTAAATAATCCTATAATTATTTAAAAGATTAAATTTATAATATAAAACCTTCCCACAAAAACCTTGAGTCCAGATTACTTCATTAGTGAATGATATGAATCATTTAAGTAATAAATCCTACATAAACTCTTACAGAAAATAGAAGGGAGATACTTCTCAACTCATGGCATGTGGTCAACATTAGTCCACAAACAAAACTAGATGAAATATTATGATTAAAAAATAGATAAATATGCCTCATAAATGTAGAAGCAAGAGCCAGGTATGCTAGCATATGCCTGAAATATGCCTCCCACTCACTTGGGAGGCTGAGACAGGAAGACTGCAAGTTTGGGACCAGCGTCAGCAACTTAGTGAGGCTCTAAGCAACTTAGTAAAACCCTGTCTCAAAAAATAAAAAGAGCTGGGGATGTAGTTTGGTGGTAAAGCACCCCTGGGTTGCACCCCTGGTACAAAAAAAAAAAAGGTAGGAGCAATAACATTGAACAAAGTCTGTATTATATTGCCAAATTAAATCTGGCAATGTAATACAGCATAACAGTGAGGTTTATCCCATGAATGCAAAATTAGTTTAACAGTGTAAAGCAAATCACATATTAACAGAATAAAGATAAGAAATTATATGATCATCTCAACAGAAAGAGAAAATGCATTTTCCAAAAACTGATTAAAATTCTCAATAAACTAAGAACAGTCAGGAACTTCCTCAAGCTGAATCTTTTAAAAAGCGTCCATGAAAAACCTACAGCTGACATCATATTTCATAGTGAAAGCCTGAATACGCTCCTTGACAGCTTAGGGGTAGAATAGGCATGACCACTCTCAGCACTTCTGCTGAACACTGAACTGGAGACATGAGGCAGAACAACAAGAAAAAGATCTAAGAAAGGAAGCAAAGAAGGTAGAAAGAGAGGAGCAAGGAAGGAAGTAGGGAGGAAGAGAAGAAGAAAGAAATGATAAATTAGAAAGGAAGAAGAAAAACTGAAAAGAACCTTTATTTGCAGAGAGTCTTCGTTATATAGAAAGTCTTAAGAAACTACCCAAAAAAGCTACAAAAATAATGTGAATTTAGCAAGGATGCAGGATATAAAGTCTCTATAAAAATCAGTTATGTTTACAAGAGTAGCAATAAATAAATAGAATTAAATTAAGTTTTTATTATTTTTACACACTATTTGTTAAATACTAAATTTTTAAACACTGTTTACAAAAGCATCCAAAACATTTGGGAGTAGCTTAAACAATATATTGATTTGAAATTTCTGTACACTGAAAACAAGCAAATATTGCTAAAATTAAAGACCTAAATAAACAATAGGCATGCCACATTCATGGATCAGAAGACTCAATATTGTTCAAATTCTCCCAAAACTATATGTTCCATGTGAAATCCCAAAGTCCCAGAAAATTACTTTGTAGAAATGACAAGCCAATAGTAAAATTTTTATGAACATGCAAAGGTATTAAAATGGTCAAATCAATCTTGAAAAGAAATAAATATAAAAAAATTTGTATCACATGATTTCAAAGTATACTATAAAGCTACAGTAATCAACAAAGTATAACATTGGTGTAAGGAAAAATATAAAAAGTCTAAACAAAATTCCTAGTCTAGAAACAGACCCACAAAAAGTATGTAGTCAATTACTTTTCAATAAAATTACCAAGGTTAATTCAATATGTAAAGGATAATTTTTTCAGCAATCAAACTGGAATGATTAGATAACTTTAATGGGGAAAAGTCAATGCTTCCTCACACCACATAAAAACTAATTCCAAACTGATTGTATGCTTAAATGTAAAATCTTAAGCCTTAAGACTTGTAGAAGTACAAGAGCATTCTTAACAAACTTGGTAAAAACAGAACAAAGAACCACGAGAAGAAAAAATTAGTAAATTGAAATTTATCCAAATTTAAAATTTTTCCTCTTTGAAATACTTAAAAAGAAAACCCCTGACTTAGAAAAGACATTCACAAAAAGTTGACAAAAGTATTTTATATATTCAACATATAATAATAAAATGAGTACCTCAATTTCAAAATGGGTAAAACAAAAGCAAACCCAAAATCTCATTGGAAAATTTACACACAAAGAGATATATGAATAGCCAACAAGAACTCAAAAAGATGTTCACTATCATTATTCATCAGGGAGATGCAAATTAAACTACTACAACATGACCACCAGAATGCAAAATTAGTTTAACAGTGTAAAGCAAATCAATATAATTTACTATATTAACAGAATAAAGATAAGAAATTATATGATCAACATATAAGTGTTGACAACAATATAGAACTGAACTCCCTCACACTGCTGGAGGAAATATAAAATGTTACAATCATTTTTGAAGAATTGTTTGTACAATTCAAATAAAATTAAACATACACTTATCATATAGCACAGTATTTTCACACTAGAATTTATCAAAAAAAATGAATACCTTCATCAAAATACTTTTACATGAGTGTTTATAGCCTAATAACCACCAAGGAGTTGAGCTCAATATAATACATCCAGATGATGGAATATGATGCAACAATAAAAAAGAAATAAACCACAAATATATCAAAATGGATAAATCTCAAAAACATTAGCTGAGTGAAAGAAAAAGATACAAAAATGGGACATATATGATTGCATTAATTAAAAAATCTTAGAATACAAAAACTATAATGAAAAGAAGCTAATCTGTGGCTGCTTGTAGTGGACTGACTGAAAAGAGAAACAAGAGACTGTTGCGGAGTGATAAGAATGTTCTATATTTTTACTCTGGTGTTGGTTAGATTAGTGTATACATCTGCAAAGTTATCAAACAACCTAGATGTGACACACACCTGTAATCCCAACAGTTTAGGAGGCTGAGGAAGGAGGATCACAGGTTCAAAGTGCCTCAGAAACTTGGTGAGGCCTTAAGCAACTTGGAGATACCTTGTCTCAAAATAAAAAATAAAAAGGGCTGGGGATGTGACTCAGTGGTTAAACACCCATGGGTTCAATCCCTGGTACCAAAAAAAAAAAAAAAGTTATTAAACAGTATGCTTAAAATGGATCATTTGATTGAATGAAAATTATATCAATATAATTTTTCAAAAGGAAAAAAATGAAGGACAAACCAAAAATATACTTGAAAAGAAACATCATACTGAACACTGCAAGTAAACACATGCTGAAAATGATCTGCCCATGTGAAATTGGCAACATGATATGAGAACACATGGGCTCTGTAAAAACAGGAGTAGAAAAATCGTAGCAATTCAAAGTCAGACGGAAAGCTAAGCGAATAGGATAAAAATGGATTGGATAAGATGTAAAATAAGTGTAAACAAACTAAAAATAAAACGGCACAATTAGAAAACTTCACAGAAAGCAATAAACAAAAAGAGGAAATCTAGAGAGTTAGAGAGTAAACCAACCTGAGATGCTGAGACTATAGAGGGAAGATATGAAAACAGTGGCTACAATTGCTAGAGACCACAGAAAATAAAAATCTGACTTAACTATTGTAGGTGTTCATGAGGAATAGACAAAAACAATTGGAAGAAAAGCAGAAATTTCAAACTTCACTAATGAGACATTTCCTGAACAAAGATTAAAAATGGAACTCAATTCTCAGATTGAAAGTGCTCTTCAAATTACAAGCAAAAATCAAGGAAAATAAATTCATGTCTAGAAATATTACAAAAACCTTAATAATAAATAAATAAATGTCTCCAAGAATCAAGAAAAATATAGGAAGTCCTATGAAAGATAAAATTATTCTTGCTTTTACAATTCTAAATGTGAGAAAACAATGAAGTAATATCTACATGTTTTCTATAGTAAAGGCAGAATTTTCTTTCATGTGTGAATAGACATGTTTTAAATATGCCTCAGCTAAAGAGAAAAAACGAAAACCTATAATGCCACAGTTGAGAATATTTTCTCTATTGTTTGCTTAAAGGAAATTCAAAATTTAAATTTCCCTAACGTTTTCTCTAGTTTTTATTATTTATTATGATTTTTTAGACTTAAATTGCTCTTGTTTCATTAGAAAAAGGCAGAAGCTTATATTATTGATTTTAGACCTCCTTTCTAATCTGTCTTTAATACTATAAATTTTCTTCTAAGCACTGCTTTTACTATGTGTCATAAATCTTGAAGCTAGTGCTATAACAGCTATGCTCTAGGACTAAAGGAAAATCTGAAATACACCTGGCTTAACACATTAAAAAAGTAAGCCTTGAAGAACAAAGTGATGCACCAGTAAATTCACTCCCACAAATGCAAAATACAAAGTTCAATATTTTGGGGGGAAATAAAATAGTCCAGAGTCTCTACAAGATATTCTTCCCAATGCCTATCATATAATAAAAAATTCACAAGACATGGGAAAGAGCTAGACAATGTGACCCATAATCAAGAACTAAAGTTAAAAAAAAAAAGACACACAGATGATTAGACTCACTCAGAATTAGGAATAAGAACTAATAAGTAATTTAAATATGAAAAGATTACACAAAAATAAATCACTATGATGGGAATTCCAAAACTCTAAAAAGGAACTAAAAGAAAATTCTAGAATTAAAAAAAAAAAGAATGCATAAAATAAATAATTCAGTGAATGGACTTTTTAAAATACATTGGACACAGAAGAAGAAAGGATCAGTGAATTTCAAGACAGGTTAAAATGAATCCAAACTAAAGAACAGATAAATAATTCTTTAAAGTATCTGAGACTTTGGGACAATATTAAATATTTTTTTAAAGTCTTGGAATGATAGGAGAAAAAGAAAGAAGTAGAATAAATATCTAGATAGGATAATATCTAATTTTTTTCTAAAACTGAATGACATAAAACCACAGATTCAAGAAGTTCAACAAACCCCAAGCAGAATAAATATAAAGACTACAACACCTAAGTAGACCATAATGGAACTAATAGCTACAAAAAAAAAAAAAAAAAAAAACAGGAAGAAATCTTAAAAAGAGGCAGGGAGAAAATATATCACATTACATTCAGAGATCCAATAAATAAGAATAGCATATGGTTTTCTAGTAGAATCAGTAATTAGGCCTGTGAGGTGGTGCACGCCTGTAATCCCAGCAGCTCAGCAGGCTGAAGCAGGAGGATTGTGAGTTCAAAGCCAGCCTTAGCTGCTCAGTGAGGCCCTAAGCAACTTAGCGAGATCTTGTCTTAAAAAAATAAATAGGACTAGAGATGTGGCTCAGTGGTTAAGTGCCCCTGAGTTCAATCCCCAGTAACATCAACAACAAAAAAAATTAATTAACATCTTTATAATGTTAAATGAGAAAATCAATAGTCACCAATTACAGTATGAAATTATAGTTGAAATCAAAAAAAAAAGATAACTAACTGTACTCAAATATTTGGAAATTAAACAACACTCATCTAAATAACACTAGAAAAGGAAAATATAGCAATAAAAATGTTTAAACATTTTTAGAAGAATACTAGTGAGACTATATCATATTTTGTGGAATACAGCTAAGGTAGAAAGTAAGGGAAACTGGTCATTTTTTTAATTTTTTTTTTTTTTAGTTTTCAGTGGACAAACATCTTTATTTTATTTTTTTATGTGGTGCTGAGGATCGAACCCAGGGCCTCCACATATGCCAGGCGAGCGTGTTACCGCTGGAGCCACATCCCCAGCCCGAAACTGGTCATTTTAAACAGGTGATTAGAACTTTTTAATGTTGTAAGTCAACAATATAAGCATTCACTCCAAGAAGTTAGGAAAAAAGAAGAAAAAAAATAAATTCAGGAAAGTAAAAGTTAAAGGCAGAGAAATGAAATAAAGACATAATTTTCATCATTTTGGGCTTTTATTTACTTTAAGCATTCAATAAAATGTAATACCTACTCAGGATAAAAACTCTAAGAAAACTGGAAATAAAATGAGGCTTTCTTAACTGACATAAAAGATAACTGCAAAACGCTACAGCTAACACCATACTTAATGGTGAAATAGTTTCTAAATTAAAAACAAAGAAATATTTTCCAATCTTTCCATTTCTATTCATCAGACCTTTTGTTCTGAAGGTTCTGGATAACTAAAAAGAAAACAATGATGACTGGTACCAAGTTTGGAAAAGTAGCAGCACAAATGATCTCACTGTCTATATAAAATATCCAACAACCCACAAGGTCTAATCACTGAATTTTAAAAAACTGATGGGATAAAAGATTAATATATAAAATAATTGGATTTCTTTAGGCTAGCAATAAACAATTGAAAATTAATTTTTGAATAATTCCACTTACAATAGTATAAAAGAAACCAAACGAGACAGAGCCCACCTGCCTGCACTGCATCACCGTTGCCAGCAGTTCTGGAGGAAGAGCCTGCCTGTCTGCACTGCACCTGAGGCCCAGAGTTCTAGGACAGAGCCACCCCATGCCCATGCTGAGAGCCACCCCAAGTTGGGGTTCCTTATTCACCAAAGTGTGACTCCAGAGTCCAACATCAGGAAACATACAGGCTTGAGGTTGCCACTGCCACAAAAGTGGGATATTGCCGCTTCTATCAAGAGACAACAATAAGGACACACTGCACCAGAGGTTTCTCTACTAGGGGTGCTAACAGTTATCCTGTTACTAAGGATAGGATTGCCTTTCTCTTGCATAGAATTGCCTTTCTCTTGTTTCTCCTACTAACAACCAACTTCCTATTATTATCCTCTCACTAGTCATATAATCTAATACCTCCATATTAAACATCTCAGCCAACTTCCCAGTCCCCTCATCCACCATAAGAAATTATAAACCGTTATGCAAATCAATTGATTATATGGTTGAAGATAATTGAACTTGTCATTTCTGTTTATAGTGACAAAACTGTAAATGTAAAAATGGAAGCTAACTGATATATGGCTACATGTTGGGTACACTGAGTGCTATAATATTGATCTCTCCCTTAAAAGTGAGGTATTGGTAACTATAAGACAATATGACAGAAACTGTAATACCTCAGATCTACACTGCAAGAGAGGAAGACACATAGACATCATGAAAAAACAAGGGAGAAAAGTGCCCCAAACAAACCAAGACACCACAACAATAGAATCCATAGCCAGTGAGGTAGGTGAAATGTCAGAGAAGGAGTTTCGAATATACTAACTAAAATGATTTGGGAATTAAAGAACAACCTAAGTGAGCAGATACAGGCAAAAATGGATCACACCAACAAAGAGATAAAACAGGTTGCAAGAGATTATTTCAAGAAAGACACAGAGATACTGAGAAAAAAAAAACAGAAATCCTAGAAATGAAAGAAACAATAAGCCAATTTTTAAAAACTCAATAGATAACATCACCAACAGACTAGACCATTTGGAAGAAAGAACCTCAGGCAATGAAGACAAAATATACAATCTTGAAAATGAAGTTGACCTCACAGTGAAGATGGTAAGAAATCACGAACACAACTTCCAAGAATTATGGGATACCATCAAAAGACCAAATTTAAGATTTATTGCGACAGAAGAGGGTTCAGAGATTTAAACCAAAGTAATGCACAATCTCTTCAATAAAATAATATCAGAAAATTTCCCAAGTATGAAGAATGAATTGGAAATTCAAATAAAAGAGGCCTATATGACACCAAATATACAAAATTACGACATATCTACATCAAGACACATTATAGTGAAAATGTGTAGCATACAGAATAAGGATAGTATTTTAAAGGCCGCAAGAGAGAAAAATCAGATCACCTATAAGGAAAGACCAATTCTGATCTCAGCAGATTTTTCAACCCAGATTCTCAAAGCCTGGCCATCCTGGAACAACATATACCAAGCTACAAAAGATAATGGATGACAACCAAGAATCTTATATCCAGAAAAATTAAGCTTAAGATTTGATGACAAAATAAAAATCTTCCATGATAAACAAAAGCTAAAAGAATTTACAGCAAGAAAGTCTGCACTAAAGAACATTCTTAGCAAAATATTCGAGGAGAAAATGAAAAACAACAATGAAACAGCAATGAAAACCTGCAAAGGGAAGAAATACAGTAAAAGAAAAGCCAACCAAAGGAGAAACCAAGTCAAGCTAAATAACAAAAATAAACAAAAATGACCAGTAATACAAATCATATCTCAATAATAACCCTAAATATTAATAGCTTAAACTTATCAATCAAAAGACATAGGCTGGTAGATTGGATTTAAAAAAAAACCAATATGCTACCTTCAAGAGACTTATAGGACAAATAGACTGAAGGTGAAAGGCCATTCACATGGCCTACATAAGCAAGCAGGGGTTTCCATCCTCATATCAAATAAAGTAGACTTTAAGCCAAAGTTAATCAAAAGGGATAAAGATGGACATTTCATACTGCTTAATGGAACCATACATCAATAAGACATAACAGTTATAAATGTATATGCCCCAAACAATGGAGCATCTACATTCATCAATCAAACTCTTCTCAAGTTCAACAGTCAAATAGATCACAACACAATAATTCTGGGTGACTTTAACACACCTCTTTCACCAATAGATAGAACTACCAAACAAAAGCTAAACAAAGAAACTATAGAACTCAATACTACAATCAATAACTTAGACTTAACTGACATATACAGAGTATATTATCCATCAATGAGCAAATGCACTTTCTTCTCAGCAGAACATGGATCCTTCTCTAAAATAGACCATATGTTATGCCACAAAGCAAATCTTAGAAAATATAGAAAAGTAGAGATACTACCCTGCATTCTATCAGACCACAATGGAATAAATTAGAAATCAATGATAAAATAAAAAATAAAAGCTATTCCAATACCTGGATATTAAATAATGCGCTATTAAATGAACAATGGGTTGCAAAAGATATCAAGGAGGAGATTAAAAACTTCTTAGAAGTAAGTGAGAACACCAATACAACATATCAAAATCAATGGGACACTATGAAGGCAGTGCTAAGAGGAAAGTTCACTGCATGGAGTTCATTCCTTCAAAGAAGAAAGATTCAACAAATAAATGACCTAACATTACATCTCAAAGCTCTAGAAAGAGAAGAACAAATCAACCCCCAAAGCAGTAGGAGACAGGAAATAATTAAAATTAGAGCTGAAATCAATAAAATTAAAACAAAAGAAATAACTAAAAAAACTGACAAAATAAAATTTGTTTCTTTAAAAAAAATAAATAAGATTGATAAACCATTAACTATGCTAATGAAGAGAAGGAGAGCGAAAACTCAAATTACTAACATCCATGATGAAAAAGGAAATATTATAACAGACATTACAGAAATGCAGAAGATAATTAGAAATAATTTTGAAAATTTGTACTCCAATAAAATAGAAAATATTGAAGACATCAACAAATTTCTAAAGGTATACGATATACCTAAACTAAATCAGCATGATATACACAATTTAAGACACGGAAATAGAGGACACCATCAAAAGTCTACTAACTAAGAAAAGCCCAGGACTGATGGATACACAACTACTTCTACAAGACCTTTAAAGAAGAATTAACACAAATATTTCTCAAACTATTTCATGGAATAGAAAAAGAAGGAACACTTCCAAACACATACTATGAAGCTAATATCACCCTGATTGCAAAACCAGACAAAGACACATCAAAGAAAGAAAACTTCAGACCAATATCTCTAATGCATATAAATGCAAAAATTCCCAATAAAATTCTGGCAAATCTAATACAAAAATATATCAAAAAGATAGTCACCACAATCTAATAGGATTCATATCAGGAATACAAGGTTGGAAATCAATAAATGTAATTCATCACATCAATAGACTCAAAGATAAAAATCACATGAACATCTCAATAGATGCAGAGAAAGCATTTGATAATTTACAGCATCCCTTTATGTTCAAAACATAATACACAGTAGATATACACAATTTAAACAGATCAATATAAAACAAGGAAATAGAGGACACCATCAAAAGTGTCCTCTAAAAACTAGGGATAACAGAAACATACTTCAACATTGTAAAAGCTATCTATGCTAAGCCCCAGGCCAAAATTATTCTAAGTGGAGAAAAATTTAAAGCAATCCCTCTAAACTATGGCATATTCATGCAATTAAATACTTACTTAGGAATAAAAAGAATTAATATCCACAAGGAGATGGATTAACCTAAATAAAATTATAATGATTAAAGTCAGATTTGACAAAGTACATACTGTTTGATCTTCATTTATATGCATACCTGAATTAAATGAATACATGTATGACACAGAAACCAGATTAGTGATAACCTAAGTGTAGAAGAGGAGCTGATGATTGGAAGAGGCATATCATTATTTTCTGGGGTGATGGTAACATTATATTATCTTTATCTGGATGATAATTACATGAGAATTATAGATTTTTCATAAATTATAAGCTGTACACTTAATATTTGTATATCTTACTATGTACAAAATATGCCTTAATTAAATATTGTTATCTCTAACGAAAGAGAGGTATAATGCCTGACAGTTTTCTAAAACTGACAAAAGGTCAAGTTCCACATAGGAAAGTAATACGAACTCCATAAAAAGACAAGAACAAATTATCAAAACTAGATGTGCCAAAAATCATAAATAAAGAAAAAAATTAAATAATGGAGAAAGGCAATTTATCTTCAAAGGAGTGATAAATGACAACTGACTTCACAGTAGAAACAAGAAGCGAGAAAAATTAAAAGATTATGAAATTCCTTCCAAGAATGCAAATAAAAGAACTGCCAATCTAAAATTGTATACACAGAGAAAATCCTTAAGAAATAACAGCAAAACACTCATTTTCAGACTAGCACTAATTCAGAAAATTTGTCCCCAGTAGAATGGCACTAAAGGAAATATAAAAGGAAAACAAAAATGAAATCCCAGATAGGAGCAAAGAGATGCCAAAAATGGGGGAGAGAGAGTACAGAGCAAGAGAAAAGAAAACATAATGAATATCAGCTAAATAGAACAATAATTATAGTCTGTAGGGGGAAATTTATAGATATAACAATTATTTTAAATATAACAAAATTATAATAATAATATCATAGCATACATATCAGTAAGGAATAAAAGAAGTTATAACCTATTGCCATTTTACAGAAAAAGGTAAAAGTACTATTTTATAAGCCACAAATGTATGGTACAATCTCTAGGGTAGTGATTAAAAGAATAAAAAAAGATTGAATAATGCACTAGGACAAAGACAAGGTGGTAAGATATTTAAATATACTTAGTATACTCAAAAAGAGGCAAAAAGGAGAGGAAAAAAAATGTGAATTTAAGAGCAAAGAGCCAGGTGCAATGGAGCATGCTTGTAATCCCAGAGGGTCAAGAGGCTGAGGCAGGAGGATGACCTCAGCTAAAGTGAGGCACTAAGCAACTCAATGACACTCTGTCTCTAAATAAAATAGAAAATAGGGATGGGGATGTGGCTCAGTGGTCAAGTACTCCTGAGTTCAATCTCTGGTACCTGCCCCACCAAAAGGAGCAAAGAAACCATTATTATACATGGGCTAATCTTATTTGACCTAAATGCTCCAATTAAAACACAAAGTTCACAAAAATTGAGTTTAAAAAAGAATTGCATGCTACTTACAAGACACACATGAAATGCAGACTATAAAATCTTAAAAGAATGAAAAAAGTTATAACAATCAAACACTTGTAAAAGCTGGTTTTGCTGCATTAGTTTTATACAAAGCCTCATGAGAGATTAAAAACAGGAATTTCAAAATAATACAAGTCTTTCAGTTCATTAGAAAAGTATTGCACTCTAAATTTGCACCTAATAACGAACGTAGTCTCAAAATACAAACATCAGATATTAACAGAATTACAAGGAGGAATAGACAAATTCACAATCAGAGTAAGATATTTTAACACTCTACTCTTGGTAACTGATAGAAAAAAAAATAAACACAAATGCAATAACAGTAAGAAGATCTGAACTACACAATTTAAAATTGATTTAATTGACATATACAAAACACTATAAAAACAACTGCCAAATACAAATTTTTAAGTACATAGAAATGTTTACAAAAATAACTATATGCTTATCCCTAAAGAAAGTGTTAAAAATGTCAATTATGTAAAATAAAGCAAAGTGTGTTATCTGACCAAGAAGAACCAAACTTTAAATTACCCTTGTAAATCATCCATGGGACAAAGAAAAAATCATGAAGGAACTTGGACATGAGCACAGAACATAGGTTTTAGCCAGGCAATAAGGCAAAAAGACATAAAAGATTTACAAATTGAAAAAGAAACATTATACTTTTATTTTCAATAACAATATAGTTGCATACATTAAAAGTTTTTTAAACAAAGCTATCACAATAAAATTTTAGAATTAAAAATGATTTAGCAATATTGCTGGATACAAAATCAATACACTAAAATTAATTACATGTCCATGTACCAGAACAAAGGGTTAGAAAATGTAATTTTTAAAAGGTATATCATCGGCAATAACATCAAAAATATACACAGAACACTAAAACAGCAATGGAGGAAAGTAAAGAAAGGAAAACAATAGAGAATACCATGTTAATGGATTGGGAGACTCAATATTATAAAGATATCAATTCCCCAAATTGATCAAAATTATCCCAACATAATCTGAAGACAATCAAAATCCTAGCAGTTGGTTGTTGTACTTATATTTAACTTAACAAAATCTTCAACTTAACAAAGCTGGATATAGTCAAGTTATTCTCAAAAGAGGAAATAGAAAAGGATAAAGAACAGGAAGAGTGAGAATGAAGAAGAGGAAAAGAACAACAATAAGATGGCAGGGTTCATACTCCTGGATATGACATTTTATTATTAAGCTATAGTAATTAAGACATTGTGGTATTGGCAAAGGGAAAAATATGCCAATTGAACTAATAAAAAATCCAGAGACATCCTTAAATAGAACTAAATAAAGAATCCAGAGACAGATCATCCTTAAATAGAAAACTGATTTATGACAAAAATGATACTACAGAGCAGTAAAGAAAGAACAATATTTTCAATAAATGATGTTGAGTCAATTGACTATCCATAAGAGAAAAAAAGAACATTACCTCAACACCATACAGAAAAATTAATTCCAGATACATCTAAAAGGTTAAAAGCAAAGATTATAGAAGACAACAAAAACATTGTGTTAGTTTTAGGGTATAGAAAATTTTTCGAGGATAAGATATAAAAAAGACTAAACATAAAGATTGCCAATCTTTTAAAATTAAAAATAAGAACTACATTCAGAGAGTAAAAAATAAGAAAAGGTATTTATAATTGACATATATCACTGACAAAGATTATATACACAGGATATCCAAGTAGCCAATAACATGAAAAAGTGTTCAACTTCATTAGTAATAAGGCAAGGGCAGATTATAACCACAATAAGATATTTCAACACATCCTTGATAATGACTAAAATATTTTAAGTTAACAAAACAAAGTATTCCCAAAATGTGGAATTATAAGATAAAAATAATATTCATATGCTGATAATTGGAATAAAAATTATTATAACTACTTTAGAAAGTTGTTTGCTATTTTCCATTAAAGTTAGACATGTGAGCACCCTCTTGATCGTGTGTAATTCCATTGTAGGCATACACCCAACAGAACTGCATGCAGTTTTATACCAAAAACCATACAGAAGGATGTTCATAGCAGTATTATTTGTAATGGGCGCAAATATCCATGAATAGAAGAAGAGATAGGTAAACATGGCATATTCATTTGATAGACTATCTATAGCAATAAAAATTAATAAAGTACAATTATCCTCAGCACCATGGGCCATATACACACATGCACACATACATACACACACATACACACACACACACACACACAAATTAAATAAATAATGGATACTTCCATTTCTATAAAACTCAAAAACAGACAAATCTAATCTCTGGTGTTGGAAGAAGAAAGAGATAATTATTGAGAGGGGGCACATTGTGAGAGACATTCCACATACAAATAATTTATGAGGGTCTTCTGCATGAGTCTAATGCACCAATAAAAAAGTTTAAAACATTTTAATTATATGAGGATAAAATCAAGATAATAAAAAGATAACTGTGTTGGGCTCAGTGGTACAGTAAGTTCAATCCTCAGCCAGAAAAGATAACTCAGAACTCAATAATGAGGAGTAAAGGACTGATGGACCTTCTTCTGCTTGTACTCAAGAATCCAACAATACTAATGTGGAGTTAGATATGTGGTAGACAGGCCTAAGTTTAACCTTCTAGTTATTCCCTATTTTTAGCAAAAGTCTCTGTCTTAGAAATGTAACTCTGATGCCACATCTTTTGTCTTATAGTGCAAATCTAAACTAAACAACAACTGGTGGTATTCTTTGCTACAAAGGCTAAATTATTTATTAGTTGGGACACTATAACAAGAAAATTGCTAAGTAATTACTTTCTCCCTTACAGAAGCAGAGCTGCTTAAAATAATATAATGGTTATTTTCATTATCAACTTGTTATAATCTTTTGTATGTTTTTTTAAACAGGAGAAAAATATTTTAATTATACATAAAATATATGAGACTCCAATTTTTTTATCTTTTACACTCATACTTAATCAAAATTGGTGTATATTGTTGTATATATCAATAAAACAAAAATAAGTAAACATTTTGGATCTCTAAATCCTCATTATTTTATCTTCTTCATATAAGTTGAAATATTTTTGTTAACTATGTTTAAAAAGCAATGCAGTTTAGATGAGTGCGGTAGCACACTCCTGTAATCCCAGAAGCTCAGGAGGCTGAGGCAGGAGGATGGAGAATTCAGTCAGCCTCAGCAAGAGCAAGGTGCTAAACAACTCAGTGAGGACCTGGTCTCTAAATAAAATACAAAATAAGCCTGGGGATGTGGCTCAGAAGTTGAGTGTCTCTGAATTCCATCTCCAGTACCCCCCAAAAAAGCAATACAGTTTATATACATTACATCAAATTAATAACAACTATTAAAGCTATATGTCTTCATAGTATAATTCCTTAAATGTCTCTGTATTTGAAATATACAATAAAAGTTGAGGGGAAACTTGTATCATTTTATGCCATATTATCTTTAAAACATGTGTCAAAATTTGAGAGAAATATACCAAAATGTTAACAGTGGTCATTTCTAAGTGGCAATATATTTTTTTTCCTTCTTACATGTTGGTTTAATTTTTCTATAAGCAATTATTTCCTTTCATAAAAAATAAATTTACTTTTCAAAAAAGAAATAAATCACTGGGAAAACATACAAAAATTGCTGGCCCCTAAGAAAGATTTCATCTTTGAGCTTTGAAGCCCATAAAATCCTATCTCTATATAAATTTTATTATTGAGAATATTTGGGATTGCAGTGCCATCTAACTATACATCCTTTGGTATGCTTTTCATTTCAGCGGGTATTGAAGAAAGATTCTAATGCTTTAGCTAAAATTTAATTAAGAACTGAATTCATAAAAGTGACATCACACTGTTAGAAGAGAAAATGTGAAGTTTAAATTCAAGCTGTCCCTTCATTATCTGTGTTAAAGAAGGCATGTGACTTAAATTCTGTTTCCCACTCATCATCTGCAGAATTGAAATAAGAAAACCTACTGCTGAAAATTTTTGTGAAGATGAATTGAGAAAGTATAAAAGATCTACTGTGGGGCTTAGTCCATAAATAGTGTTCAATTAGAAGGCTGAAAAATTAGATAGCAAGCAGCTAGAACAATGTCTGACAAACAGCTTATGCTGGATACATAGTAATATAAAGACCAAAATGATTAATTTTCCATGATCTTTTGTTCCCTGCATGGAATTCCATGGTCTACCAGAATGGAAATTGTAAGAGAGCTACCTCCCAGGGGCCTGAGATAAGGCCTGGCACATGGAAGGTGCCCCTAATACATTGCTGAATGAACAGAAGCATGGACATACAATTTCAAGAAGGACCGGAGACAACCGTGTCTTGGTCAAACAACTCAAGAGAGGATGAAAGAGATGCTCTGATCCTAGTAGGCATGACCTAAACTATTTGGGGAAGACAGGTTTGTCTGACCTTTATAGAAAGTATGGCCACACAGTAAGTGGAAGGGACTGTCAGTGCGCTGGAATTATGGAATACTCTGGATAGGCAAATGTCTTCAAGTGGCTTCTCCATTTAAACCTGCACCTGGTTTCCCTTTGCTCATAGTGTAAAATCCAAACCCCATTCACAGGCTCTGTCAACCCTTCTGCCTACCTCTCAGTGCTCTCTTCTAGCTCCACTGTCTGGAGCTACATTTGACTTTCTCCAGTTCCTGAGTACTACCCTGCTATTCTTGACCTCCACCTCTGAACCATGGATTTCCTTTTGCCTCACACTTACATTTATTCCCTTCTGACATCTAGTGTGTACACACTGATACTTCAGGTTTTAGCTCAAATGTCCTTTACAGGAGTTTTAGGGTAGTTGGAGGTTGAAGATTATTCCTGCTGGGAGTAGGGCGTGCCTGCTGCCTGAGTTCCCGCTGAGTTCTCAGGGAGAGAAAGTATTTAGGACGTGAATTGTGCGGGGGGGGGGGGGGGGGGGGGGGGGGGATGGGGATTGCCCCTGAACCTGTGTGGAGGCGGTGTGAGATCGGGAATAAAGAATTGCTGTTTGAACCTACAAAGCTGTGTGGTGGCTCGTGATCTTGTGCCAAGCCCAGACTTCGGCACTTTACTTAGAACCTTCCTTAACAAATGCACCTCCCCAAACTAGCCTACCATCAGGGTAGGTTTGGAGACCCTTCTATGTGTTCCCACAGCTCTCTGTATTTGCTCCACCTTAGCACTTATAGTGTCCAGGTAGTTCCCCCACAACCTGATGTAAGCTCCAAGATATTAATGACTTTAGTCTGTTAAATTCACTGCTTTGCCATCGGTACCCAGAATAATGCCTGGCTAATAATAATGGGCACCCCAAAAACATGTGTGGAATAAAATGAATGATTCACATCCAGATTGTATTAAGCTCCATGAGGTCTGGTTTTGAGTTGGTTCCTATATCATCAACAAAAGGATAGTGTCTGGAACATAGTAGCTACTCATCAAATAAATAAACTTCATTTGATGTTGATTATCCATTCAAACATCACACATGTGCTTATTTCAGGGACCTAATAAGAAAGGTTTGGTGTCTAATACTTCAATAGTTTCACCTTTTATTCTATTAATGTGTTCAACATTTTTGCTAATTTTTACATTTATATTATCTAGTTAGCAACACTGAAACATTCTCTATTGATGATATAAAATACCAATGATGCCAATTTCCAACTTCAAAAAATTTACTTATTATTTATCTTAATTGTTTTGTTATTCTTGTACCCACCTTTAGTCTGGGTAAAATAAGCCCACACAGGACCATCAAAGCCCAAATAATAGGTGTTAGTAACACTTGGCTTTAAATCTTTCATCAAGAATATAAATCAGACACCTAAAATAAGTTAAATCCTCTTAGAACCAACTCAAATCACCTTTGTAAAGATGTGATGCCAACAAATTAGTAAAGTCTCAGAACATTAGTACACACTCACAATGATCTGAACAAAGGCTGCCCTTGCAAAAACACCCACCCCTCCCATTCTCAGAAAAACATGTGTTCAATTAAGCTGGGTAGGGGAGTTGGGGGGGTGGGATTGTGCTTTGAAACTCCATTTGCCATAAAGGATTTTCACCCTTTCGTTTTTATAACACATAAACAAAAATAACAATGTAGGACCTCGAATTTGTTTGTTTTGCAAGGTTTTTTGGTAGATATGTCATTACATTTAAAATTAATGTTTAGGTCACATGATTAATTACCAAGACTCATCAATTATTGACTCTTCCTGATCAATGGTGCTATCAGGATCACTTAATTTTTATTTAGTGCATAAAATGGAAACACCACTGAAAGTGCTGCCAAGAATCTCAGAGCAGAATTAGCCAGCTGGAGTTTCTGCTAAATGATGAGCAAATGCATAGTACTACTCTTACCATTCAGGCTTATGAAGTGATTAATTTTATCAATAGCTACAACTGTAGGCCAGCTGTATATAGCAAATGGGATTGGAACTTTGGCAGTTTGCTATGATATCATAAATACTTTTGAAATTGGTTTTAGTTATTGTATTTTTTTTTAAGAGATGGGACTCTCGCTGTGTTTCCTAGGCTGGCCCCCAGTTCCTGGGCTCATGGGATCCTCTTGTCTCAGCCTCCCAAGTAGCCTGGATTACCACAACTGGCCAGTTAATTTATTTTTAAACCACCTAGTTTCAGAAAGGATTTATGACAGTGTTTAAAGGCACAGTAAATATAATCCCACAAGACTTTTTTTAAAATCCATGAGCCACATGTGGCATAGGAGAAATAGAGACGGGGCATCACAGGCCTCTTCTCTTCTTACCTGTGTACTGCAACCCCCTGTACTCGCTTATTGCCCCGGGAGGTTTTAAATTGGGCCAATAGTGGAAAAGCATTTGCACAGCTGGAGGTTTCACTTGTGAAGGCCCATAGGCAATAACATACAAAAGGTCCTACAGGAAACAGGAAGCATATTTTGACTTAGCACCATCAAATAACAATAAATATTCATTCAATATTACTAGAGCATGGGAATTCCAGTGGAGAGGATGAGGTGGGTCACTTTTCTGGAATCCATCATCCAGGTGTGCTTCACAGTTTAGACCACATTATAGCATTATAATTATTCATTATTTGCTCATTTATTTTTTCTTCTATAAATGATCCCTCTGGGCAGAATTCAAAAGTACACTGTCTTATAAAAATTTTTCCCAAATTAGATTCATCTTAAAGAAACATTTTAGGGATTTTGTTTTGTTTGCAGTGCTGGAGATGGAACTCAGGGCCTTGCACATGCTAGGCAAGCACTCTACCACTGAGCGATACCCCAACTCAAAGAAAGCGTTTAAAATAACATACATCCTTTTAAAAAAATATTTTCCTAATCACATTTCTTAACAATTCACATCTCCTGTTTGAAAGAAAGCAGATTCTCAACTTTTCAAATTAAAAAAAATACATGTCATACAGCATAATATTTGCCTAATTTCAAGAATAAGATGTATTTAATTACTTTATCTGTCAAGACACTGTTCTAAATGATAGTTTAGTAAAGAAAAAAGAATATCCACTGCCACATAAGAAAACTAAGACAACAATAGCTTTGACCTAAGCAACAGATACAATATGCAAATAACTTTTACCATTTTATATAAGTTAATGTAGTGACTATGGGTTAAATTTGACCCCAAACTTACTTTCCAGACTTCTTGTTTATATTTCATGAGGCATTCCAGTAACTGACAATGATACACTGTAAGAAGAAAATGTAATGTG
This sequence comes from Ictidomys tridecemlineatus, assembly GCF_052094955.1. Lineage (NCBI taxonomy): Eukaryota > Metazoa > Chordata > Mammalia > Rodentia > Sciuridae > Ictidomys > Ictidomys tridecemlineatus. The sequence goes on along the minus strand of NC_135481.1, from coordinate 113,460,869 downwards.
CACATGAAATGTAAATACTAAACATCCTTTGAGATACATAAACTACTTTAATATGATTTCCAATTCCAATCATTAAATTGTTAATTACTTATTGCCACATATTCATATTTTCAAAAATACCATAATCTCTTGACTTATCAAGCTTTACTCAAGGTCTTTGAGAAGTATGACACATATCATATTACTAGACATGTTAATAAAAGTCTTTAGTGATCATATTTCTGCAACATAAACTTGTATCATGCAATAAAGAACTACAGAGAAGGGAAAACAGGATCATAATGAAAGCTCATTTATTGAGAATTCATTATGTACCAAGTATCAGGCTAAAAGCTTTATGGAATATTATCTCACACCCTCCATGTTTCAGTTCAGAAAATAGCTTCCTATCTTGCCCAAAGATGGACAGATAGCAACCGACAGACTGATGGGATTAGAATGAGAGTTTTATCACTTGAACAGTGTTATGGTTTGGATGTGAGGTGTCCCCCAAAAGCTCATGTGTGAGACAATGTAAGAAGATTCATAGGACAAATGGTTGGGTTATAAGAGTCTTAACCCAATCAGTGAATTAATCCCAATAGGGATTAACTGAGGGGTAATTGAAGGAGGTGGGAATTGAGGTGTGGCTTTGGGTGTATATTTTGTATCTGGAGTGTGGAGACCCCTCTCTGCTTTCTATTCACCATGAAAGCTGCTTCCCTCCCTCACAGTCTTGCACCATGATGTCCTGCCTCACCTAGAGCCCCAAGGAATGAGCCAGCCTTTTATGGACTGAGACTCTGAAACTGTGAGCCCCCAAATAAACCTTTCCTCCTTTAAAACTGTTCTAGTCAGGACTGGGGCTGTGTCTCAGCGATAGAGCGCTCGCCTAGCATGTGTGAGGCACTGGGTTTGATCTTCAGCACCACATAAATAAATAAATAAAGATATTGTGTCCACCTATAAATAAAAAATAAACATTTTTTAAAAATTGTTCTAGTCAGATCTTTTAGTCACAGCAGCAAAACAGCTGACTAGAGCAAGCAGTAATTCCATTTTGGGAAAGAATTTTTTCAGAGCTACACAGCAACAAGCTCCCTTGATTTCCCATGTTCACTTGAGGAGTAAAGACACTGTCATCCTAGTTAGATGCCTTTTTGCTCTACCTTCCAGCTCCATCATCACCCTGACATTGTTTTCACTTCAGCCACCAGTGACCCCATGGCACTCGGTTCAGTGGATGGTTTTCAGTCTGCATCTCACTGATGTCTCAGTGGCATTCAGTGCTGCTGACCACTGTTGTTTTTTAAATCACTCTCTTCCCATGGCTTCCTGTTGTGACATGACCCTCTCCTATCACCTGTGTTGGACACTGCTATCAACAACCCCTTTTTCCCTGTCATCTGCCAATGCACAGACTTTTCCAAATCCCCTTGCAGCTACAGGACTCCATCCTTGCCAGTAGGACCTAAGAGAGAAAACTTCTAGGGAACTTCTCATATTGTTTTCCTCTTTGATTAAAAGAAAAGGGCCAACCAGGAGACCTTTTTCTAACGACTCTAACTCATCTTGTTTTTGAATGTGGTTGTCTGAGGAAATAATGACCTCCACTGTGGCAGCCATTGCACAAACGTGAAGGAAAATCTAAGGAAACACAAAGATGCTATCTCAGCCCTTGATACTGTAGAGCTAACTTTAAGACTTCCTACTGAGCAAACCACAAAAGTGTTTTGCAGCTTTTATTTCAGTTTTCATTTTTTAATTGGTTTGTTATAATTATGTATAATTATATATGAATATTATAATAGTGGGATTTCTTACACATTTGTACATGTAGTTTAAAGTATCTGTTAGCTAAGCAGGAAACTCTCAATCTCCTTGGCAACTTCACCCTCTTGCACAGGTCCACTTCCTATTGGAGTTCCTAGAGGCCTGAACCAAGAAACACTCTACTTTTCATTTGCACTCTCCCCCAAGCAATCTCACGCTCATATTAACTACAGAAGCCACCTATGTGAAATTGGATGAGGTCATTTGACACTCAGGTGTAGGCTCAGAATTCATTATCTCTAGTCTAGAATTCTGTTCTGAGGTCCAAAACTATAACACAACTAGCTAATTACCATCTCCTCTGAGATGTCTCAAAGGCTTCTTGAACACAGCATGTCCAAAACAGATCTCTTGCTCTTCCCTCAGAAGCCTCATCTTCTGGTGCCTCATTTATCAATGAATATAACCTCCATGCCTAGTTAGAGCAAGTCAGAAGAAACCCACTAGATCCAATATGTCACCAAGTCCTATCAATTTGACTTCATAAATAGCTCTCAGTAGATCCATTTTTTTTTCTATTTCAATTGTCCTTGCCTTTGACATGCATGCCTGAACAAATGCAATGAGTGCCTTACCAGTCCATCTACACCCAATCTGGCCCTTTCTCATTCCATTCTCCATTGCATCTACTTAAAACCCCTCAGTGGATTCCCATTAGATATGATATAAACAGAGGACTTCTTGCCTAACACAGCCTACAACATCCTGAATGTTCTCTAACTCTCAGCTCATACTAGCTAGCCCTCCCCTAGAGTTCCATCTACACTGATCTTTCAGTCTCACTGGCTTGCCAGGCTCCTTCTTGACACAAGATTCTGCCACCTGAACTTCTGTCTCACTCCCATCCTGTAGATCTTTTTAATACAACTCACTCGTTATTCAATTCTTGTACCAAAACTTGCTTCCTCTAAGAAGCCCCCACCAAACTCCTCAACAAAAGCAAAATTTCTTTTCATAGAGTTTTATAATACAAGGTACTTCAAGCATTTGTCACAACTGAAATTTTATCCTTGGTTTTATAATTACTTGATTAATATATTTCCCCTCCTCCAAAATGTAATATGCGTCACAAGATGAAGGTGGGATCTGTTTTGTTTTATTAACCATAGAGTCCCATATTCAGTGACAATGTATTGAATAGTTACTCTAGAAATGGAATGTTGTCTTTAAGCCACCACTGAGTGTTTAAATACACATGTTCCAAGACATTTTCTCTTATACAGTGTCTGTCTGCGTGTTCTGCTACATGATCCTCTGAGTATTCCACCTACTGCTCCCTGAACAGACCTGGAAAGTTCCTCTGTTTAAACTGTTTCCCTCACAGAATGTCTTACTTATCCTATCAATCAAAACTCTATCCATATTTTCTTTGCTCAAGGAACATAAAGCCTTTCCTGATCATTTCAATTCATGGAGTTCTCCCCCATGATTAATTAACACCATCTATAGCATTTATTTGGCACTTTCTACATACCTTTACATGGTTAATTAATGACTTAAATAAATATGCCCAACTGACCCAATTAAATAAGTTCCACAAGAAGAGTCATATTTTGTATTTCTGTGTGGTTATCATCATTTCTAACAGAGAATCCTGTACATGGAGGTTATTCAATGAATAACCTTCCTCTTACTTGAGGAAGTGCTCTGCTCTGTCCTTGACACATAATCAGCTAAAAGAAACAAGCTGCCACTTGTTGCTTCTCTCAATAAATATTTAAACAATAGATAGCATTAGAGCAGATTATGCTAAGTGAAGTTAGCCAATCCCCCAAAAAAACAAATGCCAAATGTCTTCTCTGATATAAGGGGCGGGGTGGGGGGGGGAGCATGGGAAGAAGATACCTCTAGATAGGGAAGAGAGGTGAGAGGGAAAGGAAGAGAGAAGGGGAATCTCACGGAAGATGGAAGGAGACCCTCATCATTATACAAAATACATGTATGAAGATGTGAGGAAAAAAAAGAGAGAGAGAATAGCGTCACCTTAGATTGGATAGAAAGAAGTGATGGGAGGGGAGGGGAGGGGAGGGGATGGGAGTAAAGGAAGGATAGTAGAATGAAATAGACATTATTATTGCTGTGTGTATATACCAATGTGATTCTGCAACCTGTACACTCAGAAAAATGAGAAATTATACCCCATCTGATTCAAATGTATGATATGTCAAGGTCATTGTACTATCATGTGTAACTAATTAAAACAAATAAAATTTTTTTTAAAAAAGACAAGCCATAAGATTAAGAAAAAAAAATTTAAACAATAGAATGATGTCTGTGTACTCGGCCCCAGTGGATTTTGCTCTACTTTTTAATTGTTTCCCGTATCACAAGACTATTTGGGGCCAGAACTGTAATTCCTAGTATAAAATAGCTGGTTATAAGCATTTCCCATGAACAGATGAAAATACATTGGAAATAATCTGATAAATAATTCTACCTGATCACAGTAGAGATAAAAATATTCAGATAAAAATATTCAGTTCTATGAAGAAAATGCCAAACCATAGAATTTGCATTTCTTTTACTTGGTACAATGTGCCTGTCACTGTGCCAAGCACTTTACCTATATTTAACTCACTACAAATTCAAAACAACATTTTAAAGTACTATAAGAAGAATTATTCCTATTTCAGAGATGAGGACACATGATCTTGGGAAAGTTAAAGAACTTGCTCCACACGGCACTGTCATTTATAGGTAATATACAGATACAAATCCATATACAAAGTACCTCAAAGTACCTCAAAGTACAGGATTTTACCATTCAATGTTAGAATCTAGGCTTCATGATAAGACTTTATTTTTAAATTAAATACATAAATGAGTAACAATCTTTTATTACATGGTAAGACTTTAATTAACTAGATTCAAATTAAGGGTTTTTTTTCAGAACATAACAGATCTTAAATGTAAATGATATTTTGATGGTCCTTGAAGCTAAACAGTGAAATGTGAGATATAACATTCCCCCAAACATACATTTTAATTAAATCCATATGATAATCATAAATCATTTTATACTTAAAAAATACTATGGACTAAATATGCTCCCTCAAAATTCATGTTAAATTTAGTGGTAGTATTAGAAGGTGGGAGTCTTTGGGAGATGATTAGCTCATGAGGGCAGAACACTCATGTATGGAATTAGTGCCCTTATAAAAGAGGCCTCAGCATTCCCTTGCTCTTTCTGCCATGTGAGGGCATAGACAAAGATGGTTATCTATGACCCACATAGTGGGTCCTCACCAGACCACTGAATCTGCCAGCACCTTGATCTTAGACTTCCCAGCCTCCAGAACTATAAGTGTTTATTGCACACACAGGCCACCCAGCTTAAGGTATTTTTGTTATAGTATCTGAAACAGAGGAAGACAGAAAAATGGCACTGAATAGTAGGGTGTTGCTATAACAGCACTGAAAAATGCAGAAGCAGCTTTGGAACTAAGTAATATATAGGAGCTACAAGAGTTTTGAGGTATGTTCTAGAAAAGCCTACATAGCTATGAATGGACCTTTTTAACTGTTTCAGATAAAAAAGAACAAAGCCATTGAGAAAGCCTCCATCTTCTTAAAGAATGCCTAAGTGATCCTGAACGAATGTTGGTAGAAATATGGACAGTAAAGGCGGTTCTGATAAGGTGTCAGACAGAAATAAGGAAGGCAATATTGGAAGCTGGAAGAGAGACCATCCTGTGACACAGTGGCAAAGAACCTGGCTGAGTTATGTTGATGTCCTAGTGTTTGGTGGAAGGTAGAATTTTTGAGTAATGAAACTGGCTATCTGGCTGAGTACAGTTCTTAAAGAAATGCTGAAAGAGCAGCCTGGCATCTCTGCTTACAGTAAAATTCCTGAAGTGGGAAATGATTTAAAGACAGAAATGTTAATCAAAAAAGCAGCAAAAGTTAAAGATTTGGGAAATTCTCTGCTTATCTGTATTAAAAGAATGAGAAAAACTTGTTAGGAGGAGAACACTAAGGGCACAACTAAGCAACTAATAAACAGTCTACTGAACAGAAACTAACGACAGCCAGCCTTCCCAGGAGAAGGCAGGAGCTGCTGCCCCAGATGAGGGAGGATGACACTTTAGGAATCCTCAGAGCTGCCTGGCACAGTGGTGCACTCACAGTCCCAGCAACTCAGGGGGCTGAAGCAGAAGGATCACGAGTTCAAGGACTGCCTCAGCAATTTAGCAAGACCCTGCCTCAAAATTAAAAATAAAAGGGTCAGGGTATGTGACTCAGTGGATAAGTGTGCCTGGGTTCAATCCCAGATACAAGGGGGCGGAAAAAGAAGAAAAGAAGAAGCCACCCACACTTGGGGGACTTCACACCTGCCACTTGGCCCACCTCACTGCTGACTGCTTCCAGTTCCTACACTCTGATGCCTTGTGCTTCAGCTGGCCCTCAGTGAAGTGCCTTTGTCCCCAGCATAGCATGTGCTGCACCGACAAAGCTGTGAGGGCTTCCACCTAGATTTCAGTGGAGCCCAAGAGAGTCATGAGCACAGGACCCAGCCTGTCAGAGAAGGCTGAGGCAGAAAACTGACATGGCAGCAGGATTATCATGGAAATCCCTTCTCGAGCAATGTCAGGAGAGCCATGCTGGCCAGGCTCCCTAAAGCCATGAGGCAGGACCACCTGGAGCCTTGGAGCCCAACCCTTACCCAGCAAAGCTGCTGGGAAGGAAGAACATCAAGTCAAAGATTTTTCTCAAGCCTAAAGTTTAATGTTTTGGGGTGTTGGACCTACATAGAACCTGTCATTCCTTTCTTTTTTAACATTTCTCTCTTTTGGATGGGAATGTCCATCCTATGCCTGTCTCACTGTTGTATTTGTTTTGATGGTGCTAGGAAGAGAACCCAGTACTCCTCATACGCTAGGTAAATGCTCCACACTGGGTGTCTGCAACTCAAGTCCCCATCATTTTTATTTTATTTTAGAAACATATAATTTATTTGATTTCACAGGTTCACAGCTGGAAAGAAAATTATCTCAGGATAAATCATAATTCAAGTCTTACCTACATCTGATTTAGATGATATTTATATGAGATGTTGGACTTTGGACATTTGACATGATATTGAAATGAATTGACACTTCTGAGGTTGTAAGAATGGAATGAATGTATTTTGCATGTCAGAAAGACATGAAGTTGGGGTTGGGGACAGTGATAGAATGCCAAAGATTGAATATGTGTATCTCCCTAAAACTCATATGTTAAATCCTAACACCCAATGTAATGGTATTAGGAAGTGAAGTGAGACCCTTATGAATGGGATTAATGGAATTAGAACTCCCTTGCTCCTTCCGTATGAGAGAATACAAAACAAGAATGACCATCTGTGAATCTGGAAGCACCAGATCACTAAATCTACCAGTACCTTGATCTTGGACTTCCCAGCCTCCAAAACTATAAAAAGTAAATGTTATATGTAAGCTGCCCAGTTTATGGTATTTTTGTTATGGCAGCCCAAACAAACTAAGGCAAAGGATGAGAGCTGGGTGAGTTAGTGTACTTCCTAATCCCAGCTAGCTGGAAGATGAGGTGGAAGGATCATTTCAGCTCAAGAATTAGAGGCCAGCCTAGGGAAAATAGCAAGACATCATCTCAATTAAAAAAAAAAAAAAGTTCAAGGCCAACACTCTAGATTAAGAAGCATTAAGATTTTGAAATGGAAAAAAAAATTTCCTCATTCTTCAGTCAAAAACTCCAGAATCTCAATTATTATTGTACTTAATTAAACAGAAGGTTTAAAACAGTGCTATAATATTTATTCACTTTCCAAATAAACAATAACTGAAAAAAAACTGAGTTCATATCTCAGCATATGACTCCTATAGTCAGCTCCTTTTTAGATCAGCTCGCCAAAGTTCATCTGAAATTATACTGACAAATGGAAATCAAATAGAGCAAGTTATATAAAACCTGTCCAACAACACTAGTAATCCAAGACATAAAAATCAAAATGAGATTTTTTAATCTATTCAACTCTACAAATTTTATGATGATACTCAGTGACCAGTCATAATGAGACAAGTACTTTCAAATACAACTATTGAGAATATTGAAATTTTTTCAAGCCCTTTAACCCATGAATCCTTCTTTTATTAATTTATTCTAAAGAAAATAATCAGAAATGTAGTAAAAGGTTTGTGTTCAAGGACATTGGTACGACATTGGAGGACCAAACTTGTCAAATTATTAACCAAAGTTATTTTTAGTTGTTAGAATTAGATATTTTTATATTTCTAATTGAACTATTTCTATATATTTATATTCAATCAAATTCCAGTCAATGTTCTAAAATTTTGTCCTCAAACATTCTTAAAAAAAAAACTACTAGTTGCAAGAGCATTAATTACTTTTAACAATAGGCAAGGAAAATTTATTTTAAATCAAAAATCTGTTTTCTAACACACCTCCAATTGCCAAATCCACCAAGAGAAGTTCTCACATGAAAACTTCTAGCTTATTTATTTAACATATTACTTAATGATTGGTTTTGGAATTAGTCAAGACAGATTTCCACTTACCTGGATTAGATGTGTACTGCATTGCAATCATTAGCATGGAGGATGCAGACAGATTAACATGTGCAGGAACACCTTCTCTCCTGGAGGAACCCACTGAAACCAAAATTTCTTTGATTAGACACAATTTAGTCTATACATAGATAGAGAGATAGATACACATATATATACATATATACTTGCTGCTTCACATAGAGCATGGGAACTAAGAAGGAACTTAAAAAGAAAGTCCCAGTCAGCCAATGAAACTTTACACAAATAAAACTCATAAAATTTTCCTTGTATACAAATGCAACAGTTGTCAACATCATAGCAAACATGTACAGAGTATCACCAAGAAGGAACAATGCCAGAATGTGACATAATGGCTTTAACAGAGCCATGCTCAGATATGATCATGACTTCCAATATGTTTATGGCTAGATGGAAAAGAAAGGGAAAAAAATCTTCTATGTGCTCAGATATAAAGAAGGACTACTGAAGGTTGTCCCAATAAGGAAAAGAAAAGTAAAATGTTCTTAAACCCAACTTGAATTACTAAATTATCTAGAGATGCAGATGAAATAAGGTTAGTATAACATGCAACTTCTTAGTTACACATAGAAATTTTAAATCATGTTATAAAAATACAATATTAATTTTAAAATTATTTTCAATGCTCATAAATCATCAGTTTTATTCAAACCTTCATATGTAACTTTATCATTATTGTCTTCTTTACCATGAGAATCACTACTTTGTTAAGTTTTACAAAACTTACCATCTTCAAATCCATCTGAGTTTGAAATAAAGCACCTTTTGAATCTGTGAATAATGCCATTGCTGGACATTTTATCCCACATCAACAAGTATCAATCACAGAGCAAAAGTTGTTTTATTGAAAACCTGTCTTACATATGTAAACCCATGATTTCCATTTACATACTGCTTTTAAAAGATCTTTAAGTGGTTTTTTCATGGCAATATTAAACACTATATTAAATTTCATTGTCTTTTTTTTAATAGAGTACATCAAATAACTCCTTTAAGTATTCACATCAAGCACTGATAGAAGTCACTTGAAGTATTGTGTTGTCTCTAAAGGGTACTTTATTATCCCAAGCACAGTAATTGAGAAAGAATCCATAATAGGAAGACCTTTATTAGGATTTGAATGTAAAATGATTCTCCTTTTCTGGGGAATAATTGCAAAAGTACAAGATACCTCTTATTCCTAGGTTTATGTGGCAAATTGTCAAGCATGAACAGAACAGTGTGCAGGAAGTATAAAACCCTCAAAGAGGCAACTCTCAATTTCCTGAACATGAAATACCATGACTTTGGCAACAACCAGCAAGCAGAAAACCTCAAAATCTGCTTTATTTTATATAAAATTACAATACACAGGGAACATATCTCATTTACATCCAAAAAGATGACAGTTTTATAAAACATGTGATAGTAGAACCATCAAAATACCAATGAAAGATCTGTCACATAATAAAGGAAACAATGTTTAACATGATTCTTTTTTCTTTTTAATACAAAGAACTTTCAGTACCCATAATGGATGGCTGCTTTCACAAAAGCTTTACAAAAACAAACAAAGCAAATCCATAGTTCCATAATTCCATTGAGTTTGTTTTCAATCACTGGCAGCTGAGTGCTCCTAACCCACCAAGCAGCCAATATTCAGGTAGATAAATTAGTTTGGCTATACAGTATAAATAAGCATTAATAATTAAACAGAGATATGGAGAGCAGTATACTGTTCTTAGATGACAAAGTTGATTAATCAAATACAATTAATTAAGGAAAAAGAACTTGGAGACACATTTAAAGAACAAGACAGCATTGCTCTAAGGCTTTAGCCAGGGAGCTTTTTCAAATTCAGCTTCTTGGGTGCCCATATCTAGAGATTATAACAGTCTGGGAAGCAGGAAAGACATATCAAATTAATAAGCACACCAGGTGACTCTGATGCAAGCTGGCCAAGGACTTCCTTTTGAGAGGTTCTAGTAGAGAGATGAGAAATAAGAAAGGAAATGCCCAGTAAGATGTCCAGGGGTAGAAGAATAATTGGCAGAAAACCTCAAAATCTGCTTTATTTTATATAAAATTACAATACATAGGGGACATATCTCATTTATAATCAAAAGGAATAAGACAATATTCTTTGTGCCTCTTGTTAAAGAAAAAGAAAAAAGTCTAGTCTCCAACATATTCAAGAAAGAAAGAATGTATCTTTTTGTGTATCTCCATTCTTTTTGATACAATTATTTTCACCTCTGTTTAATTCATTTCAAATTTTTTAAAAACAAGCATTTCTCAATCAGGAAGACTATAGATAAGAGAGGCTGAGAGTCAATGTGCCTGGAGGCCTTTAAAAATGGGAGTGATGCCCAACCGTCTCGGATGATTTAGGGGAAGTCTATTTGGAGAACTGCTCAAATAGCTCAGCAACCTTTGGTTGTCCCTGTTACCCCTTCAAATCTATGCTCTTCCTTCAAGTATGACCAGCCATAAAGCCAAAAGTGTTCTTTTGGCTCTGGCCCTAGGAAATTGGCTCTAATACTTATATAAACAGACGGTACCTTACAATTTCATAGCCTTCTACTAGACTGAACAAAATAACTGCAAATCTTGTTTAATAAACAAATACAAGTACACACTATTTATTGAATTTTGTTTAAAAGGCATAATGTAAACAGATGTGCAGTTTTTCCCCAAGAGGGTGTTAAAAAAATATGTACAATAGAAGATAGTCAAAATAAGAAAATTTTAATCCCCAGCACCACAAAAAAATGAGAAAATTTTACACTTAATATCATACTCAAAAAAAAAAAGTTTCCAGTCTTATTCCCTATCTTCTCAGCACCACCAGTACGATCATTACCAACACCCTTCTTTCCATGATAAGATAAATCTCTTAATATGCTCCTGCATTTTATAGTTCCTAATGTACTATCATGTAGAGCTCTTATGCTTGTCACCAAAAAAAAAAGTAAGTATACAAGGAAAGTCATTTTATAAAAGAGAGAAAAAAATATTTGCAATCTAATTTTTGAGACTATATTCCAAATCACACTGGATTCACAGCCAATGTTCTAGTCACTTATTCATTCCCCAGTATTGTTCTCAATACCTCCTATGCACCAAACATTTTTCTGAGCCCTGGGAATACAATAGTAAAGAATGTAGACAAGTCCTCATTCCTTCTGGAACTTAGATGCTAGAACTGTGTTATCCAATATGATAGCCACAAGCCACTGATGATATTTAAATTAAAACTAAATCAAACTTAAAATTCAGCTCTTCAGTCTTACTAGTGAAGACATATAAAGCAGGGCAAGCCAGAAGAGAGAGGATAATGCCAGGAGTTATATTAGCTAGAAAGAAAGGAAGGGCATCTAGAAAGATGTGGCACTTGAGCTAAGACCTAAAGAAAATAAGGAAGCAAATCAGGAGATCATCTGGAAGAAGGACATTGAGACAGAGGAGAAACAGAGAAAACACAAAAGCTCAGTACCTTTATGAAACTGCAGAAAGGTGATGTGCATAGTGAAGAGTGGACACAGATAGGCAGTAATGAAAGTAATAAGGTAAGCAGTAGCCAGATCACAGAGGGCCTTGTGGGACAACTAAGGACATTGAAATTGGTTTTTAAGAGTGACAGTAAGATAGATGATTTGGATGAGGGAAGTGACATGATCTGATTTACATGCTTGGAGAAAAGTTCTGGCTTTTTAGTGAACAGGCAGTAGCAGGGCTTAAAAAAGGAAGAGAGAGGTGAGTTAAGAGGACCAGTGGCCCTCAGGAGAGTTAAAAAGGAACACAGAGGACCAGCTCATTGGGTTGGTCCACATGAGAGATGGTGGTAAGAAGTGCTCTGAGTTGACATATGTTGAAATAAACCCCCACTGGTCTTAGAGAATCATCTGGGAAGAAGAGACACATTCAGGTGTACGCAACAGAGCCACTTCCTGAACTTCTCCATACTGCATCACTTGAATTGAAAAGTAGTCTCTTCTGCACTTGTGCCTTGGGTTTGTGTGAGCAGAGTTCATTGTGTTCCACTAGAGAGGTTTCTCCAAAAGACAGCCACACTTTTCAGAAGGGTATTTTAGTGAAACATAAAAACAAGACAATATGACCCTGAGTTTCTGTAGGTTAAGTCTATTAAAATATTTGCAGATGTGCAGGTTAGTGCAAAGTCACAGAGGCAGGACAGCCCTCAACACTGAAGAAATGTTCTGACATGTTCTAGGAGCACAACAGCTGGCATAATAATGACAGTTATTATATAACAAACTAATTCCCACTAGTAGATGGCCCTCTACCTCAAGCAATATTTAAGATGATAAAATTTCAAAGCAATATGAAAATTGCAGTGGAATATTAGAATTAGTAATGGGATTTAACATATCTGTGATCTGACTACCCATTTGATCCATTATGCATACACTTGTACAATGTCATAGAATATTCAAAAGCCATTCTCATATGTTAGTTATCTCCTTTTCTTTGCAATAAACATGGGATGTGGACAAGGGAAGTTTGATTATTGACAATTTTATAGGGGAACCAATGTTTGATGAGGTTGAGACATTTGCCAACTGCCGAAGGACTATATTCAGTTCTTCCAAACTCCAGTACTAAAATATTTCTCAAAATTCAACAAGATCTTCTTAAAGTATAGAAGACCTGCCTTATAAAAACAATCATTAGCTAATAAAATAGACATCATATATTAAATATTACTAAACATCATCAGTATCTTGCACTCTTTTTTTAACTTTTTTTCCATAAAGTATTAATCTCTGGAAGACCACAGAAACATCACACACCCTATACAATAATAGTTTTTTTAAAAAGGTTATATAAAAGTAATGGAACAAATGACACATGGCCAACAGCCTGGGACCAGACGTTCAATTAAGTCACACAATTACTTTTAAGTCAAAGCAAAGATCTGAACAAATCTTTATTTTTCCTGAGGGTAACTGACTTTTCAGAAAGTCTAACTTGGAAAAGAAACCAGATTTGCCTGCACAGTCTAAGATACTAGGATATACTAGAAGCATCTTGAACTGATATAATACTTTAGCTTTATTACTATCTTTAAATCAAGGTTGTTTGCATCAATTAAGGTTCATTTGGAATTAGTTTTTTCTCTTCTCTGCTTTTTCTCATTGGAAGACATTATCTTCCAAACATCCACATTTCAATTCAATTCACAAATCACAGATCCTTTATTGGAAAAAGAGGTTTCCATGGTGACATGAAATAATTTTTTTTCAATTCTTAGTAACTCCTTTATTTTTTTAATAAACAAAGCATATTGCACACATATGGAATAAAGAAAATATATTTTATTTATGGAAGGAGTTAAAAAGAAAGGTTATATAAAAGGAAAATTTAATAATAAATAAATTGATATTTGCTCTGCAGAACTTCAAAAGGAGTTACTTAAAACTAAAAGCACAGCACATAGTTTACCAACAAAGATGGCATAAAGGACAAATGAGATACAAATAAAGGCCTTTTAATCTGAAGGAGCTGTAATATCTCATTAGGTTCACTCCAAAGCTCAGAACTTCATCATCCAGGTGATACAGACAATGATATAATCATTTAATGCCTGAAAATTTGTCTGTGTTTTACATTTGACCTTAGGAACACCACACCAAAGAGATTTTTTTTAAAAGAGCCCTTCTGTCTTAAAGATTTTTATCACTTTATCAAGAATATAAAAGACTCAACATTTGGGCCTGGGGGTGTAGCTCAGTGATAGATAACTTGCCCAGCATGCAGAAGGCCCTGGGTTCCACCAGCACTGCAGGAAGGAAGGAGGGAGGGAGGAAGAGAAGCAGGAAGGAAGGGGCAACATCTTTATCCTAACTCCTTGGTACTGAAATTAAAATATTCTGGGAGAACTTAAAGCCTTCTGTGTTGTGTGTGTTTTTTTACTCAGAATTTCTAGATATGGAAACAACCACCAGAAAATAAAAACAAGGTTCCTACAATGAACAGTCCCACATTCTCACATCAATTCATCTTGACATGAGTAACCTGGACCCAGATCCCTTCCATCTTGGCATCTATCTCGTACCTACTTTGTGAAATAATGAGCACACAAAAGCAGCATCTGAACTGTGTAACAGAATGCAACTATAAAAGTTAGCATTACAATTTATTCTTGAAGATTTGAAACTAACAGAGATCGTCTAATGTTGAACTACCAAAATGGAGATAAGAATCCAAGTTAAAACTAAAAGGCTAAATTCAGACAATAAAATAAATACATGAACCATATCAACAACTAGATTAGAGGAAGCCATGTGCCTTTTATATAAAATATGATTTAACCTAGAACTATTAAGCCAGAAATAACCTCACAGATTGATTTTTTTCCAGATACCTCCTTTAAGGTTGAAAAATATAATCAATGTGATCCTGCAATCACATGTGGGAAAAATAAAAATTCATACCCCATTTGAATCAAATGTATAATATATGATATGTCAAGATCATTGTAATGTTTTGAACAACTAACAAAAATAATTTTAAAAAAATTAAGTTCCAGAGACATGAAGCAACTTGTTCACACCTTTAAATGAACACCAAGTTATCCTCTAATCAACACTAAAATTCATACAAATTCTGTAAACTCGACTCACTATTTTGATCTCTTCAATTGCCAAGGTTCACACATTTTTATGAGTAAGGATTCTAACCTGACTTCAAGTTAATTAGTGTTCTAGGTTCTGTATTTCTAATTAAGTAGAAATTAAAAATCAAGTGTGATGAAATGAATGGCCAGCTCCACAATACCTGATCAATTTTAAGTATAACTTCGGAATCTTGACATACTCAATGTCTCTCCCAAAATTATTAACTTATTCCTAAGAAGTAGGAATACGGTAAATTAGATTAGTTATTAGAAAGATATAGCCTCACCTGCCATAATTCAAAAAAACAAGACTTTCTATTTTTTTTCTAGTGCTTTTTTTTTTTTTTTCCAGTGCTGGGATTGAACCCAGGGCCTCATACATGCTGGCAAATGCTCCACCATTGAGCTACATCCCCATCCCAACATTATTTATTTTAGAATAGCTCTATACAACTTTAAGACCATATCTACAAAGAAGTACCTGTCCATAAGTTTACAGAGAACCAAAAAAAAGAAAATAACCAAATATTATATTATTTGAATGATATGACAAATCTGCTAGTTTTTCCAAATTACCATAGAATTTAGGGAAAAAGTCAGACTCTAAAAAAAATGAAAATTACAATTCCATACCTAAAATTAAACTTGAGTTTAAAATAAACAAATATAGCTCAATTAGTGCATATATTTACCAATTGTTGATACACCACAACAACTTTAAGAAGATCGTAAGTACATAAAATTAAAATGGTAAAAAATGACCACAAGGAGCTAAATGTGCCCAATAAAGTTACTTTTTAAATTATAGATGGTCACAATACCTTTATTTTATGTATTTATTTTTATGTGGTGCTGAGGATGGAACCCAGTGCCTCACATGTGCTAAGCAAGTGCTCTACCACTGAGCCACAACCCAAGCCCCTAAAGTTATTTTTATAGACAAAAATTGAGGAAGGAGAGAAGTAAACTAACGTTACTGCTAGCAGGTATTGTGCCAGCACTCTGCCAATGTTCCAGGTTAAAGTCTTAATCATCACAACAGCCTATGATTAGTACAGCTCTGTGAATACTATTCTCATTTTACAGGTAAGAAACAGAAAGATTAACTAACTTGCCTAAGTCCAAACACTAGCCAGTGGCAGAGCTGAGATGGGGAATCTAGATCTGTTTGACTCCTAAACACACAATCTTTTCAGATCATCCGCACAAACAGATCAATCCATGATCCATTTCCCTGAAGAATATTTTAGAAGAAACATGATCATAAAGACCACAACCCAATGTTTTTCGTGTTTGCTTTAATGTCCAATAAGCCAGCAGAATTGAGTATTTAAAAGTGGAAAAGAATTTAAATCAGTTCTGTACAGACTCCTGTATACAGACTCCTTAGCTGTTTTCAAAAATTCTTACTCATTTTATCATCACAACACCCCTGTGAGGGAAAGCTGATGGATCAGTCTGAGGGTGGGGTTTCAGCTCTGTGAGCTGCCCACCATCTCACAGCAAATTAGGGGCAGAGCTGGTTCCAGAATCTACAAGTGCCAACTCTACCTGTTGCTCTTTCCACCAGAGCCTACTGCCTTAGGACACAAAAGAAAGAATTTCTACATTGGAGGCAACACTCTCTCACCTTTTTTCTAATGTGGCAAAAGATGTTTAATTTATAACTAGGAAATACAGACTTTCTTTGACCTGTTCTTTCTTCCTATTCTATAAGATAAAACTAAGTGAATAAAACAATTCTAAGGTATAAATTGTCTTTCATTTCTTTGATTTTCGTCATAATGTTAATACTAAAATGACTGAATTTAAATCATAGCATATGTACACAGCCGGTGATTCCATTAAAATATTAAAAATCAAGAGTCTGTAACAGCAAAAGCAATTTTCATTTGTACAATACGTAAAAATAATCTAGTATTAGGTAAGATTGAACTTACATATAGCCATTGGTAGAAAAGATGTGCTAAGATATTCAATAATATCCTTGTGCAGAAATGGAGGAAAGGTAGCTAACGTTGAGATCATCGTGTAGGGCAAAGTACTCAGAATATCATCATTGAGAAAGGGTAGCAAACATGTAGTTGTATAAAATATTGACTGTCCAAGATCTACAAAACAAAATTGAGTAATCAGTCACTGAATATTTTCCCATTAACAAAATATACTAATTTTACATCTTAAGTTTTAATGAGTTGGTCTAAATTATAAGCAAATATAGTCTCCTTCCTATCAAGAGTTCTGAAACATACTGCTTGGTATAGTGTGCTATGTGTACAAGAGCTGGTCAATAATTGACTGATGAGTGAATATATTAAGAAATATAAATATCTATTACGTGAGGTTTTTCTCAATATCATATAAATCATAAGAAATTCTTAATATCCATATCATCTTTCAATCTCATAAATTCAAAGCACTTTCCAATGTAAAATGATTTCTGAATCCCTCCAGCATTCTTACCTCCATTTATTTTTACACAAGATAACTGAGGCATAGAGATGTTAGATTATTTGCCCCCTGAAAGTTTATAAAAGGTCACTGAGGTAGGAATAGAGATAACGCTAGGCTATTTCTGTTCCACCAATCAAAGCTACAATGGTTCTACATCTGGAATACTAGGCAACAAGGTAATTTTTAAGAAAATACCTTTATTTTATTTACTAATTTATTTTAGATGGTGCTGAGGACCGAACCCAGTGTCTCACATGTGCGAGGCAAGCGCTCTCCCACTGAGCTATAACCCCCAAACCCCATGAGGTAATTTTTAACCTCCATAGAGTAACAAATCCAGCACTCACTAAAGAAAGGAAATTATGAGCTAGCACTGTGTGATCCTGTGCATTTAGTCATCAGTCACCATAGAAGTGCGTGCCTCCTAATAATAACTTATCAAAGTTTTAAAATGGGGATAGTAGCAATACCTACCTCACTTCATTAGGATTGTTAGGAGTTTTAAATGTGATAAATGTAAAGAGGTTAGCATAGCACATAATGTGCAATCCACAAATAAGAGCTGTTACTATTAATGTTAACAGTTACTATTATTATTACCTGCACAAGAAGTAAAAATAGTGGACATTAGTAAAACCACAACTATTTAGCTTTAGAATGCATGTAGACCAAATTCCATTATACTAAATGTACATTTTCATATTTCTGGACCTCCCAAAATGTAGGCCATCAGCCAAGATTTGACAAATCATATTTGCATTCATAGAAATAGTAAAGTATTAGATTCTTGCCTGTTTTGCAGATTTACTTCCTTTGTGTCATTTTGATCCTGAATGTCATTTCTGATTATCATTAGAATTACTCTGGCATCTCAGCAGGCCTATCAACTGACAATGGAGATAACATGGCCACACTGCATACTGGGGAGCCAGGATCAGTCAATCCCTGGGCTCAAATCAATGAAATGGAAAATTCACAGGTGTTTTACTAAGAGTTATCTGAGACTACCATAAAAGATAACCTTAGCTGCTTTCGACTGAGCCCTGTAGCCAAAGTGCAGAACATTAACAACCCAAGGGGTCTGGGAGTTCACCTAGAGTATTTTTTCATACTAGAAAACTGAGACCTGGAGAGAGGAAGCGAATGCCCAAGATCCCCTGAGAATGTTAGCTGACATGTTACAAAAGCCCTACCTAATGCTTTTCCCTGCAGGGCCCCAGACCCAGAAAGAGGACACAATCTCCACCACAGTGCAGGATTCTCAGTCTCAGTGTGCAAAAGTAGCATCCACAGGAAGCTGGCTAAAATGTCAGGTCTCAGGACCCAACCCTCAATAACTCTTAGGCAAGAACTCCACGTCACAAACTCCTTGGAGATTCTGAGACTCTTCAGACCATGCTCATGTGTTTCTCTGAACCACTCACTAGAATGAACTAGTGAGTACTTTCCTATTTTTTAAGCTCAAATATGCAGAACAAGAAAGTTATAGATATCAATAAAGAGGAAAGTCACAAAACAGTTATAAGAGCAAAAATATAAATCATCTCCCTTGAAATTGTCACAATTCACACATTAATTGCAATTATATGGGTTGCAATTTACAAAATTGAATATCTTTATCTTAATCAAGGGACTTTGAAGATAAAGGGCAGCTTCCCAAACCCATGGACAGGAGCAGACAGGTCCGTGATGAGTTCAGAACTGAATGTCACAAAGGGGAGGCACTGAGGAGCTCACCACCATAGTAAGCTCTGACAGTCTGATGTTCACATTAGCCTCACTAAGATTCTGAACTGGGAAAGGATTACAATAGAAGCAGCTAAGCTTTCAGACAGCCACAAAAATACACAATAAGTAACTTTATAAACTTCTACACTTTTATATTCACTATAATGCAGAATTATAAATGTAAAAAAACAAATTCAATAATCATTATCTCATCATCTTTGTGAAAGTAGACATTATTTTTTTTAAATCAGGGAAACATCATACAAAATAAACCATTAAGGATTCTCTTAGGAGAATTAACTATAACTAAAAGGCAAAATAACTCCCACCGCCCACCAGTTTCCCAAGACTCCAGCTTTTCTGTACAGTGAAACTTTGGTTATCATACTTCTAGGGACCAAATTTCAGTATTTTAAGATCTACACTACTAACATTTTAAGGTACAGTTTCTGCAAAAAAACTCTTTTCTTACTGTATGGTTTTCCATTTGATTCTCTCAAATACATATTAGATAGTTAACAGTAGACATTACTATACTCCCTTTTATAGATTAGAAGAATTTAATAGCAAGCAAGATAATGAAATCTACTGAAGACACAGAAGAAAGAGAAAAGCAATAAGAAAGGAAGTATGCTCTCTGGCTTCTATGCTAAATCGCCACTAACACTCTGTACTGTAACATTTTACAACATTTTGTAATAATTATTTGAAGTTCTTAGTGAATTTGGAAGTTCTTAGAAAGTTCATTTTATCTAACCCCCTGACTTTTGAGTCAGGAAAAATGGGTCTCAGAAAGAGTTTGTGATTTGTCCCCAAAACTCAAAAAAAAATCAATCAGTGGTTACAGTCTGCTCTTCAAAGCAAATTTTAAAATCTTAGCTCTCCAATTTTGATTTCAATGAGTCCTCACTGAGTCCTCCCTTGATAAAGTAATCAAAGGAGAAGAGAGAACCTCCCGAGAGTCTTCCTCCCGTCTCCAGCCCCTCTGCCCCCAACACAGGCCTGCTGGGTAATATCCCTGAGCACCACAACAGTGTAAAAGGATAGCATGGGAAACACCATAATTAAGCTTCATTGTAAGAAAGGCTGCAGCCCACACAAAGCCCTTTCAAGCAATTTACATCAACAACAAAATCTCCATGTCCCGTGCTCAGCATCATACATATTCATGAACATACATGTACATTTCCAAAGGTTTCAATTAAATGCTCACCATGTTGGCCATGCTGTAGTAAAGGAACTAGATCCAGGAGAGTCACCAAAGTCACGTAGAGGCCTTGATAGTCCAAAGAAGGGTAGTCTGACAACTGAGCATCACGACTTTGCGGGCCGCGTTCTGAAGGAGCATCTCGCAGGACGCTGTAAAGGAGGGAGCGAGTAACAGTAGGGTTGATGGAACTGACCTGCGGTCTTAGAGATGGGGTGAGTGGGAATGGCACAGGAAAAAGACACATGGTCATGGGCACTGTCAAATTGGAGGCATCTTGGTTTTCCTTCTTCCCTGTGCGGGACAAAATGCTGTTGGGGGGACAAAGAAAAAAAAGAGACAACAAAGACACAAAGAACAGCACATTACATTGAAATGACACTCTAAAACAAATAATAAAACACCAGATACATCCCACATAAGATGCAATTGCCACACCAGCAGGATCTACAAATCTAGTACTGGTCACATAGCTTTGCTCAGAGGTACCAATAACACAGGTTTACTTTGTGGAAGTTTCATTGCATCTCATGTGTTATCTGGTTAGTAAGGAGCAAAAATATAAAAATGCATGTTTCAGTGCCAAACCTATGTTTTACAGTTTGTCAATTTGGTGAAGGAGAGGTTTCCTGGAAGTAAAAGCAATGGCTTTGTCTAATTAGGAAGGGCTCTTATTCCTAATTACAAGGAGCTTTCAAAGAAAAGAAGTTTTCAGCAAGACCGTCTGAACCAAGCAAACAGAAACTTGCAAAACATAGGTATGGCACTTGCAGAAACATGTTTTAGCAAAGAATAAACATGTGTGTTTATTAAGAAAGTCTTAAAAATCACATGTTTATTGCACCAAAATAATGTCTATATGTATATTATGATACTGTTTCATGACATTCTGTCAGTATCATTTGAGATAATGAAGTTTAAACAGGCATATGAATTTAGAAATAATACATATTTCTAAAATGTTAGCTAAACTACATTGGAAAAGCTATAAAATAATATATAGTAGATGGTCCATAGCATATGTTTGTGAACTAATGATAATGGTTATTTATGTGTGTGTGTGTGTTTTAATTTTGTGTGTTGGGGAGAAAACAATTTATTTTTATGAATACAAACACTGGCTTATTAAATAATTACCTTCAAAATTCTAAAGACTAAGCAAGCAGTATCTGTCACATAGCTGCCCAACATACAATAAGATCTCATATGTTACTACTGCTACTTACGTTATTATTCAACAAAACTCTAAAAACTAAAGGAAAGATAATTTAGAAAGTTAAAAAAAGTTTAATGGGAATAAAAATAACTTCTAAAAATGGTTTTTCTTTTAGCCTTAATTTTAAAATAAAAATGTTTTAGTTAAAGCAGAAAAGTTGTTGATTTAAAAAAAAAAAGAAATTACTGCTTAGCCAAATATTTACGTTTTTAAGACTAGATTATACTATTTATCACTAAAGATAATATCTACACATTATAATAATGTCTGCAGCACTTACAATGTGCTTTTCACTTATGCTTGTCCACTTACATTAGTCAAAACAGATAACAATTTATAAATGTTTCATTACATAAAATGACCTTATTTTACATTTATTCTATGCACATTAAACATGGCTAAGATTTTAGTTAGATATCACATCTATAGTTTTATAGTGATGTGAGGAATTGGTTAGTGTCAAGCATGCTTGTTATGTCACATTTACATTAATTTTTATTTATTCTTAGCACAAAAAAAAGTTATAATGTAAAAAAAATGACTACATGCTTTTTAATTTCCATGTGCCTAATTTACCTCGATTTCCTTTGTCTTCTGTTACCCAAGTCCAGGGAAAAACAATTGATAATAAAAATAATTTCAGAATAGTTATGTAATACTTCTTAGCAATAAATAACTTAAAATTTGGTGTAATTTTTGGTTTTGGCTTTTAAAGGAATTTAATCTAGCTTGTTCGTGTGTGATGTATTTGACTTCGTAAGCTTATACTTTACAATAGGATAAAATCAACATTCCAGTTACCACTGCCTGCCTATACCTATTATAAATGCCATCAGATTTTCCATCAGACTTCATACTTTTGTCATAGAACTCAAGTACTCCTAAGAGTGTCACCTTTAAGTGTCATATTCTTGACAAGCCCAGTCACCAAAAAATTTGTTTAAATCCTGTAGGAGTCTATCCCACTGAAAATTCCTTTTGAATCACAATAGATATAAGTCAGTTTATTATTTCTCAAACTTTAACCCTGAATTGGCTAACCATCAGCCTCTTTTCAAAATTATAAGATATGGATTTTACAAAAGGGATATAACAAGAGCAGCAACATCTTCCCTTTCAGAATAAAAATAGCTGAATATCATGAACTAATGATATTTAAAACTCCTTCTGAATTAATTTCAATGATCTTATCAAAATTCTCCTTGGTGGGGGAAATATAACACATTTTTTTCAAACAGACCTTACTATTTTTCCAAAGTTTGAAATAATTTATCAAGCATTCATCAAATCAAATTTGGAGGTTCTACGTTGATATTTTTCCCTTCCTGTATATGTGGGGTTCCCAAATGATAGCAACAACAGTGTCCTACATGCAGGGAGGGAAGAATGTCAGCACTGAAACAGTAAAGCTCTCACTCACTGCTTCTGGGTTTAATAAGTAGGTGAGGTTGAGAAAAATGGCGGAAATGAGTTATCCATGAAACCAGTTTTAAATTACATTCATGTCTCAATGTACGGAAATGTTTTCATTTGTGGAAAAACTTAAGAAGGGCTCATGAATAAATGTACAATGCATTGTGATTTTATGATGCTTTGTGAAGTTTATTCAGAGAAAAAAAAACTTATTTCCCCAACCAAATTGTCTACCTTGGGAAAGATCAAACCATTTTCCCATCTGAAATTCTTTCCCGGAGGCCTATACACCCAACCAAACAGAATATTAAGATGCCCTGCTCAGAAGAGTTAGACCCAGTAGTTGACTTTTCACTTCCCTTTTCCCTCCTGAGGTCCCCTTCTCAAGCTGGCTTCCATGATCAAGAAAAGGCAAGAGAAGAGGGCTTCTGCAGGGGTAGGGGAAGAGGAGAAATCACCCTGAGGTATTTATAGCAAAGAAAGTTATATGGCAAATAAATTTTCTACACAATTGTGAATTTTGACATTTGAACTGTGTCTATGCTGTAAACAGAATTTACTTGATTATGCCATGATACATAGATACATAGATATATTCTTCATAGGCAATTACAAATTACTATTCAATGAAATTATTGGGCTGACAATAGAATCTCATTTAAAAACATATTTGAAATTTTCTAAAGAGTTAGCAGCAAGTATCTTTCCCCAAATGTAAGGAGATTTTTTTTAAAGATGTACATGCTAACCGCTTGAACAGCACTAGAAGAGAGAGCTGAGAAAAGGAATTCCAAAAGAATGTTTGCAATAGAAGATTGGGATCCTTTAATGTTCTGGCAGGTAAAAAGCAGGATCTTTAAAGACCTTAGATGCTTAAAATATGACCACAGAATGCTTCTAATCTAAAATAAGTAGAATCCTCTACAGTAGTAAGGGGATACAACTAAATGATTTTTATAGTTGCCTCTGATAAAAGCAAACAAAAAAACTAAACTCTCAAGTTGTGTGTAAACTATGTGCCTCTGCCAGAATTAGGTCCCTGCTAAATGAAAAGGAGCACAACTCGGCACTCAGATGTAATTTTACCTAGGACCTCAGTTCACTACTAGACTCAGTTAATGCCTAGAAGTTTTCTGCACTGGATGAAATTTGATCAAAGTCAATTCAATTCAACAAATGTTTACTAATCCCTTTCTAAGGGCCAAACACCACTCTAGGCACAATGGCTAGCAAGCCCAATTCTACACAGGACTCCCTTTCATGATTAAAGTTTAGGAAATCTCCAGGAAGGATCAGTGGAAGGTAGAAATAAAGCATGTGAGAACCGAAACATTGTCCACATTGCCTCAGATACAACTGTTCAACTTCGGAAAAGACAGCAAAGCTTGTGATAAGCACTCCCTTTCCTCCCTTATCTCAAAGATAGCCAAAACTATTCTATGACTCAACTAGGCATTCCCAAAAGCCAAACCAAGTTGTTACTAAAAGAAGTGTCCCACCACTATAATTAAATAGTGGCACTAAGAAGAAGCAGTACAGCCAAACTGTTGAGAGTAGGGGCTATCAAACTGCTGAGAGTAGGATCACCAATGTCAAATCCTGGTTCTAATACATATTAGATAAATAACCTTGAGAAACTTATCTAACCACTCTGTACCTTAGTTTCATTATCTATAAAACAGGTATAATAATTCACTTATTTCATTATGAAGGATTAAATAGACAATACATTTAAAGTGCTTAGAATAATGATTAATACATACAATTTTATTATAACACAATATTGCTATGATGATAGTTATTGCTATTATTACCATTAGGAGAAGTTACTGTAACTACCTCCCTTTGAAAATGGACTCATTTCAACTGCACAGAATATCCACAAGCCACTTCAACCAGCTTAACCATTAAAATGCTACCACCCATGATCATATTCCAATGACTGACTGCTCAAGAAAATAGAATCTCATGTCTTATAAACATGACTTCAGTACCCTAAATTTCTTAACTTTTTGGCACAGTTATTAAGACCTAAGCAGCAAACTCTGAAGTGCTAACTGGGATGTCACAGCTTCTTTGCAAATGGAATTCACAATGCTTCCTACTGCAAAGTGTCTCTTACTTTGAGACTTTCTGAACTTGTGGTAAAGGAAAAGTGTTTCCCATTGAAAACCCCAACCTCAAAAACAAAAAGGAGAATTCAAAATATAGAGTAAAATACCTTGATTCTTAAATTTATCTGATTATTACTATAAGAACAGGGCTAATTACATATTGCAATTTGAAAAGAAGGGAAATATCCTATAACAGGGTCCTAAACTTACTATGCAAATCTGGCATCTATGCATCAATGAACAGAATCCCTCCAATCTAGAACAGCAATACTAAGGGTTCTAAAGATGAAAAGATCCTCCAAAGAAAAAGGAGAGCTGAGAGACAGGAGCTGCAGAAGACTACTGACCAATCTGCTGGCATACAGCTTCTTTTATACAACCTGCCCACAGCAAAGTCACAGAGCACTGGAAACTCCAGTGCCATTACAATCATTCCAATTTACATTCTTCTCCAAATAATTTAGAAAACATCTGCTGTGTTAAAGCTAGAAGAGACAAGATAGTAGCAAATCAAATTATGTGTTTTGAAAATCAGACTTGAAGGAGAAGAACATTGTGATGGAAAAGACCAAGCCATGAAATTTAATTGGGAAGTGGGGTATTCTGACTTCTTTGCAGTTATTTCCCCAAAATAATTGAGGCTTTGCTTGAAAAATCACCTTTGTTCACTTGTTCTAATGAGAAGTGTAAAATCAAAAGGCTCTTGGGTTCAACCTTGTAGTAAAAGTAGACAGTACAAGAGCTCCTGTTTTGTTTCCTTGAACTCCACAGAATTTCTGTTATCAATAGTAAAACATGTTAAACACTTGAAGTGTTATGCAGGTTAAAAAATAACTATTATTACCATATATTAGGTAATATTGGGAAGTAGGAAACACTAATGATAAGACCAAAAGATTGATTTTAAGCAATATAAGATTTCCTTTTAATCCCACACTGATTTAGTGCCAAAGACAGAACTTTTACCACTTATCTATCACTTGACAAGTCATTCAACTGAGAAAAAGCAGGCAAGAGCCATGCAATCCATTTTTCCAGTTAGGCCTGAGATCTGATCTGCTATATACACCCAGAGAACTGGTGTCCAGACTCTTCTGGCAGAGCACTAGAAAATTTAATGTCCTTCAAAACTTTCAGTTTAATAGAAATCTAGGTCCCAATAAATTCAGCAGTACTACCTAATAATTCTCTCAAAGTGGAGGCTATTTTAAGGCTTACCTTAACAAGGTCTGAGAAAAGTATTTCAAGGTGTTTGCAATATCTGTTCCTGATGGTACAGGATAAATGTTGTGAAGAACCCGGTTATGATATTCCTGCAAGTACCGGATCTTGGAAGCAACTAGATAAAAGCAAAAAAAAGAAAAAGAAGAAGAAGAAGAATCATCTTGTAATATGTATTAGACATAGTTATTAATTTAATCAGTATTTTACAGAACATATTTGTGAATTTTTACTGAAATTCCATGCTAGATTACAAAAGTCTTTTAATTTCTTATTGTATTCAGCACACAAATTATTTTAGTTTCCTAATTTAATATGCTATTCACAAATTCCATTCCTTTATTTAATCACTAAGAAAAGCAATACTACAAGCAGCTAATTACCCCCAAATTAGTTATTATTAGAAAAATAATAATAGATATAAATCTCTGTCACCAGAGAGTTATATTTAATATTGCTTAACTAAAATTGAAGGGAAAAACTTGAAGATCTTTCAACTACACTCCAAAAATCCTTTTTAAAAAATAGGGAATCCATTGCATAATAGCATCAATTAAAATCAGACTTTTTAATTCAATAAGTGACCATGAAAGCATGTTAGTTAATGCCAAGAGTAGATCTGTTTGGTGAGTATTAAGTAAGAATATAATGATTGTGTAGTAATAAAGATATAAAAAGTAAATATCATACTTTTCTTCCAAAGAATTTCATAAATTAGGAAACTTCCTAATTGCTTTCTGAGCTTGGCTGCCCAGATCTTCTCAAGATTCAGGAGGGACTAAATAGGTATTTGGGTTTTTTTTGTTTGTTTATTTTTTTTTTTTTTTTACCCTCCTAGACCTACCTGGAGTCACCAGCATTGTCCACATTCCTGACCTGACCTTTGACCTGGCAGTAGTGAATGGCCCAGTTCTAGTCATTCCTCTTTGCAAATCCCAAGGAGCCATGATGATCAACGTCTCTCTGGTCTCCTCTTCCACAGAGTTCTCAATACTGTCCATTTGTCCTTTCAATCTTTAAGGCTACCAAAGGAGCCTTTTAGGTGGTATGGCTCACTGTCAGCGGTTAACAGAAGATATATCAAGTCCTGGAGAAGCAAGGCCTTGCTGTTCCCAATAGCCCATGGAAATAAGCTGGATACATTCTAACTGAAATGCTGTCTTAAGCAACTTAAAGAAAGTCAAAATGCTTTTGATAGGCATGGGATGTAGAATCACAGAACAATAAAATATCAGAACTGGGAGGTGCTCAGAGGCCATTTCCCATAACCACTTCATTTTAAAGATGGGGAAATGAGACACACAAGGGAGAAATGGCAGAGCTAGACTATCTTATAACTTTCCTGATTCCCAATCCAGTGCTCTTTCCACTATGATACTATCTAGAATACAAATGTGAAATGAAGTCAACATGCACAGTCAATGTTCATTGCATGACATCAAAGCAATCTTCAGACATTATTAGGTTAATCATTGAACCTACAATCTACATACACCATTTATCAGATTTGTTTTTCTCCCTTCTACTTCCTGAACTATTTCTATAATATGGTTAGCATTCTCCCAGAGAAATGTTGAAACTGCAGACAATAATATTTTGTTTAAATAGTGCATCAGCTCCAAAGAAAGCAACACATTTATGTCCATCTTAATTAACTCCATGAGTGTTTGGTTGTAAACAACTTATTTTCCTGAGGTAAGGTACAAATAGGTGATACTTGAAAATATATCAATTACATAATCTGCAAACCATCTTCTTCTCAGTATTTTTAATCTGCTGTTCATCATAGTTTTTAAAAATCACAGTACAAGAAACCCCTGTTAATACACAGTTCTAAATCCTAAGTATCCGAGATGTATGCTAGGCCAGCCTACACTCTCTGCTCGCCCACTATCACAATAATGCTTTGTTACTGCAGCTTTTCTCAAGTCTTAATACTTAGCAGGCTTCTGTAGAGTGTGTCAGGTATACCATTAATTGTTCCACCACCTAAAAAAGGAGTTGATAGTGTGGACAATGAGCTCTAAAGAAAAGAAAAGTTGTAGATTCCCCCAACTCAATGGTTGCTCATAATTCAAGCTACAACTGTCACCCTACAACAAATACAAAACTCAAAAATGTTTGTGAAACGAGTTTTCTTTTTATATCCTTTTGTGAAAATGCAGTAATAGCTCCTTTTAATAGGTATCTAAACATGCATGAGAAAGCAAACTAGAGGTCCTGTCTTCTTTGAGATCTTTTAACATCTTACAAACTCACATGGTATTATCTTTTTTCACTTACCTGTTAATTTTTCTATACCAGATTATAAAAATTTCTTGAAGGCAGCAACTATATCTTACTCAGGCCTGGATCCCAAGCCTAACACACTGTCATTTAGTAGGTACTCAATATATTCACAGGATTCATTGACACTTTAATAAAGCACTTATCACTTAGATATATACGTGTATATATATGTGTGTGTGCAGTGTGTATGTACATATATGTCCAGTATATGTACATACGTATACTGGATCTTTAACCTTAATGCTAGACACCTATTAGGTACTCATTAAATTACTAATGAATGAAGGTAGGGGGAAAAGGAAGAAAGAAGAGGGCAGAGAAAGAACAAAATAGTAATTACAAAAGACAGCTTATAGAACAAGCTGGGAAAAATGTTCCAGGTAATCTGTGTAGTGGTGAATGCAGTCAGAGATTTCATCTTCATGTTTCGAACTATTTGAGAACATCCAGAAAGGTCCTTGGCAAACCGTAACTTGTAATTGTGCTGAGGATATCAGTAAAACTCATTTGCATTTTAACAGGGCACACAAAAGATTGTCAGTTGTTTGGTTAATAAGGCCTTGTGCACACCCAGCAGCCTCCTCGGAGCGCAGAGTTCTTGTTCTTCACTCATGCATACACTGACTACTGCTGCTAGCTGAGCAGGATAGGTAGATGCAAATGATCTCCAACCTCAACTGCTTCTAAGGCCACATCTCTCTAACAGTCTTCTATGCTCTTCAGTTATGATTACATACTCTTCAGGACTGCCCAGGGCTGCCCCTTTTCTTACGCTTTAAGAAGTCATCTGCTATGGACTGAATTATGTTCCTTGGAAATTCATATGCTGAAACTCTAACCTCAAAATGTGACTGCATTTGGAGATAAGGCCTTTAAAGAAGTAACTAAGTTAAAATGAAGCCGAAATGGTGGTGTGCCCTAATTCAGTCTGCCTGGTGTTCTTATAAGAAATGATTAGGACACACAGGAGGCACAGAGGAAAGGCCAAGTGAGGATAAGAAGAAGGCGACTATCTGCAGACCAAGGAGAAGGGCCTCAGGAGAAATGAAACCTGCCAACACCTTGATCTTGGACTGCAAGCCTCCAGAACAGTGAGAGAATAAATTTCAATTTAAATGATACTTTAATGGCAGCAAGAGCAAACTAATTCACCATCACAGAGGAAATCCTATAAGAGTATGAACTCTGAAATCAAACAGTTCTGAATTAAGACCTTGGCTCTATCTCCACTTAACCTCAGTTTCCTCCTCTGTAAAATGGGGATATTCATATCAACCTAATAGGGCTATGGTGAATAGTAAATCAGTAACTGTGCAAATCACTTAGCATGGCATATAGTAATACCTGACATATAGAAGGTGTCGAAGACCTACTTACATCTCCTTTCCTTGTCCAATCAAACACCAGTCCATCAGCTCTCCATGAGCTCTCCATCCATCAGCCATCCCTTCTACAATATAAATCTCTCACACTTTACTAAATCATTGCCATCAGCATTTAAACAAACTATAGAATGTCCTGATTCAAAGGTAAAAACAAAAGAAACCCCTCCCCTTTCCTTCTCGTTCCCCCCAGCTACTGGAGTCTGCCTTCAGAGATTCTGAAGAGTAGAACCCACCTTCCTGTCTCTTCTTCACTTCCTCTCCTTTCCCCTATTCTCTCCAGTCTGGCTCATGCTTCTACCACTGCACTGAGTCTGCTTTCCCAGTAATCATCTAGTGCCTCCAGATTCCCAAACCAGGGGGTCCTACCTAGTCCTCCATCGCAGGACTAGACCTTTCAGCACATGCCACAGTCAGTCCTCCTCCTCAACACATCTCCCCTTGGCTTCCCTGACATCACATTCCTGGGCTTCCTCCCCTGGAACACATCCCTAATGCATCCCTCTCAAAGTGCTTTGCTACCTCCTCTTCTACTTGAAGTTTAAATGTCAGAATTCATCAGGACTCAACCCTACCCTCTCTGCTCTTCTCTCTGAATGTCCTTTCTGTGACCATTCCTTCCATTCAGTACTACCTATGGGCCAAATACTCTTTATAAATAGTAATAATAATGATAATCATCATAATAAGTACATAACATGTGTACGTATATACATATATACATACATATATATACATCCCATATGCACAGACCTTTTAAATAATAAGCGTCATGGACTCAGTTTCTCTACCTGGTGATCTTACAGATAGATATCTCAATGTAAACATGTCCACCACTGAATTCTCTCCTCCCCCACAGAAGAAATCATCTCCATCCTCTGATAATCTACAAGTCACTACTCACACAAAGTGTTCTGGAAGATCTCTGTTCCCCACAGAACACAATCCATCACTAAGTCCCAGCCACATTATCCCAAAATACACCTCCAAACTGTCTTCTGTTCTTCATCTTTCACTTGGCACCACCACCTGACCATGCCCAAAGCCTCCAAACTCATCTTTTGGATTCTCTCTTTCCTCTCTTCAGTTTCTCCTTAGAACAGCCACAGAGATCTTTTAAATTATAAATGTTTCACATAATTTTCTGCTTAAAATCCTTCAATGGCTGCCTGCTGCCCTCAGGACAAAATCCAAAACCCTTCCTGTATCATACAAGGTTCTAGGCCTTCTTCCAATCTGGTGTTTCGTCTCAAGGGCCAGACTCAGTGGCTCTTGTCCAGTTTTTGTTTTTGTTTTTGTTTTTTTTAATACACATAATTGTTCGTTACCTGAAAACCTGATGCATGTTCTCGTCTCTAGAGTGCTGTCCCTCCACATTTTGCCTGACTATACTTGCTGCTTCCTCAGGGAGATCTTTGTTGACCTCCTGTCTGACCTGATACCTAGATCCCCAGCCCCTTTTTTCTCTGATATAAACACCCTACTTGGTTTTTTTGTTCTTTGCTTTTTGTCTTTGCAGTAGTTAGCACAATTTGTAATTATACATTTACTTGGGTGAGATTCATAATCTCTTTCAAGAGGACAGAGAGAAGCCAGGTGCAGTGGTAGACACCTGTAACCCCAGCAGCTTGGGAGGCTAAAGCAGCAGTTCAAAGCCAGCCTCTGCTCCTTAGTAAGACCATAAGCAACTCAGTGTGAAAGGAGCTGGGGATGTGGCTTGGTAGTTAAACGCCCCTGAGTTCAAAACCTGCTTGGTGCAAAAAAAAAAAAAAAAAAGGACAGAGAGGTCCAAGAACCATGTTTCTGGCTCACTACTGTGGATCCCCAGGGCCTAGCAAGGACTGAGTTCCTCATAAAGATGAAAGGAAAATAGGCAGAGAGGGAGAGTGGCTTTTTACAGCAATTAAAACTTTTGTTTTTTATAGTTAAGAAAGCTAACTGTTCAAGCTGTGATGAAAATGAAGAAAAAAACAAAAGCAGTCTGAGAAAGTGATTATTTTCATCCATCACCAAGAAACTGATGATTTTTTTATGTGCACATAAAAATCTAATGTCCACTCTCAGCTACTTTAGTCCCATTATATCCCCACCATTTTCTTGGAAACTTTGCTACTTTTTCTGAGGAAACAGTCACAAAACCAAGATTCAGAGATTAAGTTACTTTGAATCTTTTTTCTTTAAATCTTAAACATTTCCTTATGTCACTAAGTATGCTTAAAAGTGATCCATTCTTTTTTTTTTTAAGTTTTATCTATCCTCATTATCATCAAAGCAAAAAAAAAATTCAGGTAAGTACAATGAAGAAAATAAAAATCACCTAAAGGTTCACTACTCAGGGACAAACCATAATTAACATTTTCTCTGCATAACTATATACTCATAAAAATGGATTAAATTGTATATAGTTTCAGAATCTGTTTTTCTTAATTTATACATGAAATTCCTTTCTACATTATTTTATCACCTTTTAATTTCTTCTTGAAGTGAATCACAATTTATTTCATCAATTATTTGTGAGACTTGAGGTTATTTTTCACGGTTCTATTCAATGCTGGAAACAATATATTTTCAAAAATATGCACATATCTTTAGTTATTTTCTTTTTTATACCTTTATTATATTTATTTATTTTTATTTGGTGCTGAAGATCAAACCCAGTCCCTCACATGTGCCTGTCAAGTGTTCTTCCACTGAACTACAACAACAGCCCTCTTTATTTTCTTAGAATAAATTTTCAATCATGAAATCACTGAGTCAAGTAGAAAATATCCATTTCAAACTTTTGGGAAAAATTGAGAAACTGTCCTTCAAGAAAACAGTACCTAGTACCTTCCAGCAGAGTATATCTCATTAAGCATGAATAATAACATATATTGAGTATCCATTATGTACAAGGTGCTCTATAAACATTATTTTTAATTCTCACAATAACTTTTCCATGTGGTATTATCATTCCAATTTAAAGCTGAATAAACCAAAGCTCAAAAACAGTAAGTGATGTGTCCTAAGTAAGTGGTAGAACTGATAGTTTAACTGGCTGTGGGCCATGCTTTTCTACTGGACCACATTCTCTATTTTTATTCATTTAATAATATTCAATTAGAAATATTTCCCTTATTGTATTGTTTGACATTTAGGTTGTTTTCAATATCTCATTAAGTAACATTGTAGTCAAGAGATAAACTATTAAACTAAATTTCTATTTGTTTTTTGATACAAATTAGTTGTTCTATTTGTTTTTCAAAATAAACTAGTCTAAAAACTAGTTTATTTCCTTGAAATTAGCCCTCTCCACGAAATCAAATCATTTTCCATTCTTCAAGGTCCATCTTAAGAGTCACATCATTCATGAAGTCTCTAATTGACTCCAGGCATCACTGATATCTCCCTTTTCTGAATCCAGGGCACTACTGACCTGCCCCCTTTGTTACTTCATTATATACATATTTTACTGAGTATAAGCTATGTTAGATGGTTCCAAATTAGTTTCAAATCCAGGTTCCTTGACATTTTAAGACCCTTGAAGACAGAACTGTCTTATATTTCATATGTAATTCCCTTTGAATGTGTCACAATTCTAGGCACATAGCAGATGGCCAGGAGTACCACAGTGGTTGGAATAGGTTGAAAGTTTAAATGTAAACTAACTTATGATCTATGGATACTTTCTTAAAAATTATTTAAAATTATAACAGCATTTACACAAATAACTTCTGTTAAAATATACCTGTATAATATGTAAAAATGCAGAATTATTTTCATGATTTATTTCCTTCTGACTCTCATTCCAACAGAACTCCAGAATAATCACTTCTCTTGATACATATTCAAAAGCTGTTTATAGGTGCTTTAGTATCATTTGT